>NC_136489.1:85497687-85935187 GCF_053919585.1 Euprymna scolopes
GACTATTAAATTGTACAAAAAATATATTAAATGTGCATGAAAACATTCATCAATCAAACTTAATAATCAGTTCTACCTCCACTGCTTTTGGTGACATTAAAAATTCATTGGGACATGCTAAATATTTAGGTTTCAATAAAGGTATGAGGAATCCTGCTTCAGTTTCTGGAGATCGCTTCACGAAGTTCATTTTTTGTGTAATATTGTTTGCCATTTCGATAAACCTCTTTTGTCATCCATCTCCAAATATTTTCAATTGGGTTCAAGTCCGGTGAGCATGCATGATGTCCAAAGAGATGGATTTCATTTTCTTGTAGAAAGCTCAAGGTCCGTCTGCCAGTTTGGATTGCATCATTTTCTTGTTGGAATAACTATCGATCCCACCACAAACGATGACCCTCCATCATCAAAGATGCTTTTTGTCGCATGCTAACATAACCAGCTGCTCTCTGACGATCCTACACCACCTGGAGCTCTATCGTCCCTGTGTAAGAAAGAGCACTCCATACCATTACGGACCCTCCACGAATATGACGTCTGGAAAAAATTTCATGGGCATATTTTTGTCATGCCAATATCGTTGCAAGCCATCAGGGCCATCTAAATTGATTTTTTTCTTATCAGAAAACAGAATTTTTTTCCATTTCTCAACATCCTATGGTTGATATTCGCTACCAAATCTTAAGCGGTCCACTTTGTGACATGTAAGCAATCAAGGAATTATTTTACGCTTTTTATTTACCATGTATTTTTGTTGTAAGTATCGTCTGATGGTTATCGGACTGCAATCCGCATCTATAACCGCCTTAATTTAACTAGAAGAAAGTCCTCTGTCAGTCACAATAACCCGTTTGATTCTTATACTCAATGCAGGAGCAATTTTGGGAGGTCCTACCAAAGGATTTTGCTTTTCAATAATATTCAGTGTTCTTTAGAAAGTTGCAAAAAACAGTTTTACTGCGATTTACCTTAGCTGCTATCTCTCGCTGTGACAAACCATGCATATGGAATCCTAGAATTCCAGAGCGCTCAAATTCGGTTAGTTTTCTTGCCTTATGCATAGTAACACCTTTACACAGTGATTGCTAATCTCTAACATAACTAAAAACATTAGAATTACCATAAATCTAACAGTTTATACCCTTCGCCTTATAATGTAAAACACCTAATTTAATAAAAATGCAAATTTTTAAATACAAATTTTGGAATGTACCTTTTTGTTTCCATAACCTTTTAGATTGTAGTATTAGTAATCTTAATTCGGAAGAGTTTAAATCTATCCTTCAAAATATGTCTCTTTTTAAATATTTTTAAGTGGTCTGAAATTTTTGATCAGCAGTGCATACACACACACTTTATATATATATATATATATATATATATATATATATATATATATATATATATATTTGCCAGCTGTACCCGGCCATGCATTGCTGTGGCTCAGTTTTTTTTAAATGGACAAAAAACAAACAAGTTAAAATGTATGACTCTTATGTTTATGTTCTCAATACTTGCGAAAACACTATATTTTGAGGGGTCCGTTTTCTGTACAAATATAACGATTGTCTGCTTTTCCGACTGTGGAACACACAACATATACTTACCTATGGAAGATGCAACCCTGGTGTACATGTAAGTCACACAAATGTAAAAATTGTCCCGGGGCCTTGTTAATGCTTATTAAAATGCCAAACTAATTGTGACTTGTATGATCTAAAATTAAAATTATATAACCCTTACAATCATTCAATGTACGCTTACTGCCCGTTCTTTCTGAGGTTGACAGAAGGGAACACATGAGGGTTTCATTTTATTGTAGACATGTATGTGAGCACGCACTAGAAACCCTCTCCAATTAAAAAGAAGTAGCTGATTTTCTTTTTTGTATGACAATTAGGTAGATAAGATTACTTATTGCTGAAATTGACAACCAATGCAAGTAATTATCATCTTTTTTATTAAATACCAAATGTTCGGCTGTCGGGTTTCGCTACAATAACGAAGAAGTATCCGTTTTATCGGCTAACCTGTACAATGAACATATCGCATGCAGAATTTTGCCGGTGTCCTTTTTTCGTCGAGTAAGGTTTAGGCTCGACCGGCAGTCACCGGATTAAGAGGCGCAGTCGACTTTCAAAACAAAAAAACCTGAAAGAAATACAGTAAATATTTTTTTTTAATTACAGTAAATTGGACTGAATATACATTTATTTTCCTCAATAGTTGCTGCATTTTGTATTATTTTTATATTTTATTTATTTATTTTTGCAATTTTTTAATCAACAAATGTTGTTTTATTTTTACCGTAAATAGTAAGGTCAAACTTTTTCAAGAAAACTTGCAGAATTTGCAGTATAGTTTTTTTTTTTTTAGTTTTTTTTCTGTAAACAGAAGTTTTTTAGAATAAAAGATGTATGCTTTTTAGTGAATACAATTCATTGTTAGATGAAAGTACAAACATTTTTTGTCCTCAGATCTTTTTAAAATTAACAGAACAAACTCCCCAATCATCCAAGACATAATTAAAATTTAATTTTTTTATTCAAAAAACAAGAAGTATGTCAATTTAGTATTTAAACATTTGAACAATTATTTGCTTAATCCGATTGTTGTCGGTCGAGCCCTAACAAAAATTGACGGAAAATTAAATATTTAAAGATTTTTTAGAATTTTTAGGTTTCTAATCCAACATAAGTAGATATAGAAAACAGTGGTGGTTCTTCCATGAAACTTGTTGTAACTTAGTTTATTTATGTTATTTTTTAAGTATAATAATATTTATGCGTGTATATAAATTCCAACATTCGTGTCACTCTAAATAATTAAGGTAACTGAAATAGGAACCCTATTAGTCACTGAACAAATATACGTCAAAATACATTTGAATTATATCCGTTTTGCTGCTAATATCCACTTTTGAAGAATAATTAACATAAAAGCGACAAAACGTGGTTAATTTCAATGATCACCCATTTAAAATTTATTGAATATTTCTTATATACCCATATTGAAAATTATAATTTTTTTAATAAATGAATGGGTATTTAAAAGAATAAAAAATATTGCACTTGTCCGATATTCTAACCGTCGTGTTTTTTAAAACAAATTCTGTTCACATTAAGCGAGATACTGTGCTAAAGTTTAACGTTTTATCGATTTAACGTGACTGCCGAAGCATGAGTGATATTTCCCAATATAAAAAATAGCAACATCATTACAAAGAAAACCAACTAATTTATTAAATAAAAATTTGCTATAACCTTATCATTAAAAAGATGTATAGAAAAACACGTATGGCTACGGTGAAAATTCTATACCAAAATGTCGAAGCAATCGGATCAGTGGTTATTAAGATTATCGGTTAGTAGCAAGCATGTTAACTTTTACATGTTTATTTATGTAGATATAAGGAGATGAAAGTGAATTGAGAGATGAGACTCATATCTAAAAATAGATACATAGTATTACATTAATAAAGGAATGAAAAGAAAATCGTAAGCTAGGAAATGATACACAATTGTTGGAATAAAATGGAGCATAGAAGTAGGGAAAGAAAGTCAGTCCGAATAAGAATTGGATTAAACGAGGGATGAATAGGCTCCACTCGAGTTGTTTTCAGCCTCCTTCAGAATAAAACAAAGTGAAGAACGTGAAAGTTTCTAACACTTACAAAGAAACAAATTTCTATCCAACAACTTGTCGATCATCAGATCACCAAACACTGATTATTCCGTCTATCGAAGAGAAGAGATAGGTCTTTACAATCGCCCTCATCGCGATCACAATGACAAACTTCACGTTTCCTTTTGTAGATCTCTTTATGCGGCCGTGAATGCGACACGACAAGTAACCAATCTCCTTCAACAAGAAAACAAAGTGGCTTTACCTGAATACGACTTAATTCTAGGGACGGACGTTACGGTTGCCGGTCGATCATCTTCCTGTGTTTAAAAGACATATTTAAGCATTCTAACGACGATGAAACTGAACAGTTCAGCTAATTTCCTGTGCTCTGAAAGCTTGCCATTTGTAGGTCGATGCCTTTTTACAAGACGTTTGGTTCTCATCGCAATACATTTGATTTAAGCGTTGATACAACATTTCAGGTACTAACATAATGAATACATTAACAATCGCATGCGCACGCACAAACCAAACCTTATATAGACATACACATTTACACATAAAATAGCGATCCCTGTGCCTTAGTGTTGCCCATAGTTATTTAAGAAAAAGCTAAGTAAAAAAATATTAAGCATTTTTTAAATAAAGATATACTAAAAATAAATGTATTTGTTTTTACGTATATATATAAACACGCCAACATATAATTTTAGCGTCTTAATTGTTATTAGTGTCTCATATATTAATGAAAATATTTTTTTTTGTATTTAGTCAATTAGAGGGATTTCCAGTGTTTGCCAAAGAAGGGTGATGTCATCATTTCTGCATATTTTCTGAAGCTGCATATAGATAATGTATATTACCGGATAAAATAAATAGTATTTCATGATATATAATGATGGAATTTTGAGGGAGTGTAATGCTTTTTTCAATTTCATTGTACGTACGAAATAATTTCCGAATCCAACGAATGAAGTGGAAATGTGAAATATTAACAATGCAGTTTGGAAAATGATTAAACCAATGTAGTTGTGGATTCATTATACGTATACACCAGGATTTTTTTTCTGGAGACACAGAATAGCATCTGTTCTGAATGCGGTACGTAGTGTATTGTGTCCTCTGACTATAAGCCAAAAAATCGTCTTTACTAAATTATTTTTGTTCCAAGCCAGAGTTTTCCCGGTGTTGGGCAGTTTGATTTATCCCATAGTAAGTATCAGTCTTATGTCTTTTTTTTTTGTAGCGAGGCAAGGATTACGTTAAAATAATTACGTTATTATTTTTAAAAAACATTATTAATGGGTGGGTGCCTAATTAAACATTTTGTACTTTGATCTTACAATGAAATAAAGAGAACGACTGGTAAAAATAGGCAAGAAGTTACATTCTACTTGTTTGTTTTATACTTTCATATAATAATATATAAGAATATACTGAACACAAGTACTACTACAAGTTTACATTACTCAAAAATCCATATAAAAGTGTAAATTTGGACCAGCGAAGACATCACCTCTGCTATAAAGAAAATGAAACCGATGAGTTTCGGTTTCGTAGAAAATTTGCATCGGACTGAAAGATTAGTTACTCTCTCGGTGAGCTTACTTATTTGAAAGAGTACGTCCCACAGGGTATAAAATAAGAATTGTTACACGAGGACAAAATATACGTAATATGGACTTGGAACACGCTTTGCTAGGAACTGTAAGTTATAAGCGTATAATTAGAAGTGTTTACTTAGATTCCTATACTGTCGAAAGTAGCTAAACAAAATGGTCCTATTGTATCATATTAGAGATAACACATATAAGTATGCACAACCGTTTTTGAAAATGTATTCATAAATTGAAACATAAAAACTAACTTTGCACACACACATATACAGACAAGATGATAACATACTTTAAGATAGAACTTTATTAAAATAATGACAGATTAAAAGACCTTGGCTTGTAAATATTACTGAATTTTCAGAGTTGAACCAATTGGCAGAATTTTTTTTTATCCTACTCGCCACTAAATATTAAATGCGAGCACAAATCCAATGCATTCAGTCTTATATTTCAATATATAAATATATATATATATATATATATATATATTATACGAAAATTTCATTACATTAAAAGACGAACAACAAATTACTACGCACCCAGATATAAAGGATATACTCAAAACTGAATCTATTAAAAACAGGTTCGACAAAAACAAAAGAAAAATGCAATCATAACCAATAATAAAAAAGCAGCTAACGAACTTAAAAACCATCCTAATATTATAGTTAGAAAAAGTGACAAAGCAAACATATATGTAGTATTGAACAAATCCGATTATTTTAAAAACTTACAAAATATTATAGACGCCCGCACCAAATTTTAAAAAATAAAACGAAATCCTATAAATCAATTAAAAACACATGTTAATAAACTCATAACTGCAAACAATGCAGTAATAGACAACCAAAACCTCCCCAAACTAATCGGTGACTACACACCCGGATACATGTACGGCAATATAAAAACCCACAAACTCAACTCTCCCCTCCGCCCGATTATCTCACAAGTCACACCCCTTTTCTACAAATTAACAAAAGTAATTAACGATCTTATAACTCCTTATCTACATAGTAAATACAGCGTCAAATGCAGCGATGAATTAATACAAATTCTCCAGGTCACAAAAGTTATTAACAAAATCACTGCTTCATTAGACGTAGAAAGTATTTTTCCTAATGTCCCCGTGCATGAAACTATCGACATAATAATCAACAATATATGCAGCAATCCATCACTCCCCCCCGCTGAAAATCCACCCCACACTCCTTAAAAAACTACGGTTAATTTGTACAACAGAAGCCCCATTTCACGACTATAAAAACAACATGTACCCACATATCAACCGTATATCAATGGGTTCCGTACTTGGACCCACATTTAGCAACTTCTACATGTCTAACCTCGAAGACAAAACATTCAATAATATAAAAAAAACGTCTATTTACGTGAGATATGTAGATGATATCTTCATTCTTGCATCGAAATACTTAAAAATCATTTTCAAACAAACTCCGTATTAACCTTTACCTACGAACTAAACAAAAATAATAGCATTCCGTTTTTCGACGTTTGCATATAATAAAGGTCAATTCATTACCTATCCGTATAGAAAGCCTACTATAACCGGTTCTTGTGTATTAAACTATAAAAGCGAATGTCCATACCGATATAAAATAGCTATTATAAACAATCTAATTAATCGAGCCAGAATGGTTACATCAAATAGAAAAATATTTCTTAGCGAATTGAAGAACATTAGACAAGTTTTAATAAATAACCAATTCCCTAATTTCATAGTCGATGAACATATCAAACTAACAATTATAAATATGGACCAAATTAAGAATAGCCAACATGACTCCCACCACATAAGCATGCTTTACCGTAATTAATTACACCATAATTATAAATTAGATGAAAGGGTCTTAAAGGACATTATCCACAGACATATATACCCCAATTAATAATCATGAAATAAAATTCATAATATACTATAAGAAAGTAACTACCGCTAACCTGATAATTAAAAACAACCTTCGGACAATTAAAACGGTCGAAAAAAGCAATGTAGTTGATCAATTTCAATGGCCCTTGGGAGATTGCGTCTCCAACAATACAAATAGCTATATCGGTCATACGACTTACTCATTGTCCAGAAGATTAACCCTTCATCTTCCTGATACCAGCTCCATCAGCCAGCACCTGAGACAACATGGCGGCTCCTATTCACAATATAGAACACTTTTAGTCGACAACACAAAAGTCATCCTCACAGACCACAACCTAAAAAGATTAAAAATATTAGAGGCTTTGTATATACGAACGAAGCAACCCACAATTAATAATATCAATTTTTATAATAGCAAAAACATCCTAAAGTGTCTGGGCACTTAAAATGTATATAAGTACAATGGAAGGAAAGGTATAAAAAAATCTATAAATCATAATTCAGATAGCATCCGTACATTTATTTTAGTATCAATTTTAAAAACGTGAAAACAAGGCACCCTTTTACACACGAATTGCATCATTTTTAGAACGTAAAACAACGCACTCTTTTACATACGAATCGCATCATTATTTAAATTAACATAAAAACCTGTAAATTACAATTTAAATAACACTTATCCATTAATTTTAATATCATTAAAAAAACGTACACAAAAACCCACCTTTTTACACACGACTCGATTCTTCACCCGAATTCACCTATAAATAAAACGAAGCGAACAACAATAAAAACATTCTAAATCAAAAACTGCCTGAGGACGACAGATGAAATGTCGAAAGGCTAAGAAGAATAACATATAATAATGAAATAGATTTCGGAACATTCATACACTGGTTCGACTGTAATGTCAAATATACCATTCTTCGAATGGAAAAACTACAGAAAAAGATAATCAAACAAGAACAATCTGTGCTTTTCAATACTACATGTCTCAATTAAAATATGCTGTCTAAATACACAATATTTATATATATATATATATATATATATATATATATATATATATATATATATATATATACTTTATTTCTTTTTACATCAGAAGTGATATGTTGCTACAAACTCATGAGCATGGTTCGGTTAGCTAGTTTTCAGTAACTAGAAGCCTTTTCAAGCGATACAGCTTATACAAAAGCACAGTGTTCAATTAAAATAGAAGGTCTTCCTCGTCACAGGGAGGTAATATCAAGAGACCTCTTCAAATATTGTGAAAAATTAGATTTTGTTGTATATAAATAAGATCCGATACGATGGCGATTTTAGTCTTTTTTAGATATGGGAGTGAATGGAAAAGCATGAGGGATCAAAGTTCGAGATAAAGGTAATAGAAGATAGGAAGAAATGTATTCGTATGTGTGTTGGATGACCGCCATCAATCATAAACATAGTAGTGTGTATTGGGCCAAAGATTAAGTTAATGTGGATGAACATATTTATGCTAAAATTGGGTTTCGGATTTAATCTGGGTTATTCAGTTATATATGCTTATAATTTGACAAGAGATTTTTATGTGGTCAGTTAATATATGACTTACCTTGCCTTCTTATATATTCCCACCCAACTACTAGGTTTTCTATACACGTCCATCATGAGTTAAAGAGATAAGGAAGAAAAGTAAAAGACTCTAGGGAGAAAAGAAGAAGAGAAAAAAGAAAAAAGAATAGGAAGAGTATGAACTCAATTGGGAATCTATAAACAATTTATTGGTGGTGATTCTAAGGCATGTCTTACTCCTCCCATTTGTCCATTATCTCTGTCCACTTACCTGCATAACTCCCATCTTGCAGTTTAGTTTTTCTTAATTTACTGCAGCGAAGCTTTGAAAGTTGCGTAATAATAATAATAATAATAATAATAATAATAATAATAATAATAATAATAATAATAATAATAATAATCTCAAAATGTATACAATTAATTTATCTCAATGTCTTGATATAATCATCTATACTAACTCTAATAATGATAATTAACCATAGAACTTAATAGGGATAAACATGTTGGGGAACTTTGATGATTGATAATGATAATTTTAATGATAATTATATTGATTATTAATGTTACATTACTGGGAAGAATGTGTTTAAAGTAAAATTCAAAAATTAAAATGTAAGAAATAATATATTTTAAAAATATGAAGCTGAGGTGCAAACAGCAAAAGATACAATGTGGCATGCTATAAAATAAATAGTTAATTTATCTGAAAATATATACATATGCACACACATGTATATACATATACTTATACATATACGCATATGTGCATACACACACAAACAAACGCGCACACACATGTATATATATATTATTCAGTTTGAGTAGATAGAATTAAATATATTTTAGAGTTAGTCTATAACATTATGTTATATAATAGTGCATATTCTTTACTGTTATAATTTATAATGCACTATGTGGTTGTAAGAGGTTTAAACTTGTTTTGAGGGTGATTTAAACGTTATGGTTAAAGTGGTTTTATATAATAGGGAAATCTATTGATTTTAATTAGAACAAAATGTTAACATTAAAGTTAAATCTTATTATTAAGCTTATTATTAATTCCATTTTATTTGTTTGGATTGAGTCTATTAAATGTGATAGCATTTCTATAGTGTAAAAGTTGAGGTACGCACATCAACAAAAAACAAAAAAGATAATCTTTATCCTGTCGAATATTGCTATTAAGAGTAAACATCATTAAAAACATTGAGAGAGACGTTTATACGTATATAAACGAAGTATTAAAATATCAGTGGATGAAGTGAGGGGAAAAGAGACATATTTGGAATATGTAGAGAAATTGCTTGGAAGTAATGGTTATAGTTATATGGAATGATTTTCTGGGGTGTTGCTGACAAAGAGGGTACAGTAATGAAATTAGCCAATATTTAATTCTGTAAAAAGTACATTTTTGCGGGATCTTAGAGCATGTAGTGTTTAATAGGGTCCTAAAGGGGGATGAGAATGAAAATGATTAAGGGGATGTGGTCTGTAATGCCTAAAAAATGTTGATGTTTCTTGTTTTTTTATTTTTTTTTTGTTTAGGAATTTACATTTATCTTGAAATTTAGTGATTAAGCGGTTTTCATTAAAGCAAACGGAACCAGGGAAGTTAAGCGATTGACAACTCTTCTTATTTTTGGGGGACTTTTTATTTGACAATTAGTGTAGCCTTTTTTGGATTTTACTTCACTGTAATATGCAGCCAATGATTTCTTATGAGCATACTTTTGACTCATGAAGAAATTCCTACGTGCAACTCGCTGACCGAAATATGCTCATGAATGCGTAGCAACATATTTCTGCTTTAGTAAAAACAAATAAAGACTATAACCCTGCTCTAATTCGGTAGTGAGCACGCTTGTAGTAATCTCGTTTAACATCATTGGTTACTTAACCTGTGAAAATTAATAACCACATATTATTTATATATATATATATATATATATATATATATATAGAGAGAGAGAGAGAGAGAGAGAGAGAGAGAGAGAGAGATACACAGTGTGACCCGGGTATAAGCAACCAGAATAACTAGGATATAAGAAACTCCGGATTTGTATCCGCTGGATATAATAGATTTTAGGATCCGCTGAAGGAGTCTCATATCTGGGTTTATATATCTATATCTATATATATCTATATATATCTATATATATATATATATATATATATATATATATATATATATATTATATTTAATAAATAAATTTAAAAGAAATCACTCCTCCTTATAGTATATTATACTCATTCTAAATCACTAATATGCAAACATGCATATATAAATATATATGTATATATATATATATATATAGAGAGAGAGAGAAAGAGATAGAGAAATAGATATATAAAAAGTATAGTAAAACCCCCTGCTGTTTAACTGGCCCAATATAGCTTTCGAAGGAAGACTTCGACGACGATGTACTTTACAAACGAATAGAGAATAGCAATATTGAGATTAAAAATAAGTCATACACTTTTTTTTTCTAAATTTCAATAATTAACCAGAAACGTCTTTCTCTATGTTAATTGACACAAATAGTGAGGGAGTTATTAGTTTAATGTATTTTACTGTTACTTTATTATCAGTATTAAAATCTTCGATTAATCTCCCAGTGATTGAGGATTTAATAAAGCAACATTAATCATATGATATCGAATATTGCTTAGATAAAACTTAAGTGGCAGATATATCCATTATAATTCAAAACTCATTAATGAGATATTTAGAAACAATTCCAAATCATTGATTGCCATCGATACTCGCCCTTGACATCTTCTGCATGTAATTGCTCGAAGTCATATATATTAGTTGCTTGTCAAAGCCACGTGGAGGACAATAGAAGTACAAAACTGAAGCTGACTCACAGGACACTATATACATATAAATGTAGGCAAATTACGACATATTTTATTAATTTGATAATACAGCTTTTTTTTTACTAAATATCATAAAATTTTAACCACAGAATAGTATTATAATCCTTAAAAAAACATGCTAATTTCCATGATGATTCGTCATATAGACCAAAAGCTATGATCGTCTTATTATTTAGTTTTGCTACTAGTACACTAGTGGACAGTCCTTAATCAGCGGAGTTTCGAATAAATGTTTTCCTTCTCATCAGAGGGTAGGAATTAGCAAAATACGGGACCGGATTTAGCATACAAAAGTATTTGATGAAACTGCAAGTAAGTCAAAGATCTTACACTATAACAAAAAGGAAGCAGCGTGAATATGGTGAAGAAAAAGGTGACTTTTTGTGAATGGATAATCAAGTTAAAGGTAAATTATGCAATGACGGTAAATCCAGAAATATAAATCCAAGAAAGTTAATTAAATTTCCCTTCGCACAATTCAAATCCAAGGAAATCACGTAATTGGGAGATGGCCCAAAATAATCCAAAAGGCCGAAATTCATGGAATAATTCACAAATATGTACAAGGAAAACGGGGAAAAATTCCAATCATATTAATAAAAGAAAAATAAGATATGCGTTTGACATGGCTGCCGAGACAAAAATAATTAAGAAAAATCAATGAAAAAAAGAAAAAAAACAGTGAAGAAGGAGAACAATAACAGTGAAGAAGAAAAAACACACATTAAAAGGTGATAGTAATAAATTGAAAATAGAAAAGCAAATGTCAAAATGTCCCAGACAAAATAACGTTAAAAGGCGCAAAAAATATAGGGCAAAAAAGAGGTCAGCTGAAATGTACAGGTTATTACTTGACAAAATGTCAACAAAATTTATTAAAATACACTAAATGGAAAAAATAAATAAGAGAAAATGGCATCCCCACTAATCCACGAAGTCTATTTTGTAATCTGTCAAGGCCGGATAGGATGTTTTTAGCAGCTCCTGCCCAGATGTGGCAGCAGTGCTCCATCCTTGGACGTACTTGGCTTTTATATAGATAGAGAATTGCGTCATTAGTGAGATATCTTCTGGAGCGGTAGAAGTATCCTACCATTTTCCCAGCGACGTTGGCCACAGACTTGATGTATGTGTTCCATTTCAGATCAGGAGTAAAGGTCAAACCAAGAAGCTTATCAAAACATGGGACCTCCCCTAAACGTGATCTATTCATTTCAATCGATGCCATATGGAGATCAGAGCGTTTATGATGTAAGGATAGGAGCTTGGTGCATTATAGGTAACCAGCCACCTCTTCCCCACTGAACCACGCGCTCAAGATCTGAGGAGTATAAAAAATTATTAAGTTACAACGTATTTAAAAAGTATGTAGAAAAAAAAACGATAATGTTAAAGAAAAATGATATATCTATCTGAAATGTTAAAGTAATATGGAGATTACCATAATTAAATTTGGAGTTGTGTTTACAGAAAGAGATCAGTTTGTTTTTAGAATTTATTATATTGTTACTTTGAGGGGAAGTAATTATAGTTGTGCAGAGGCGACATGACTTAGAGCCTGGAGTATAAGACTTAACATTTTTATGATAGTCCAATTGATTGAGAATGGGGTATTGTTACAGTTTAGTTTTTTAATTAAAGTGGATAGAGAATTCCTTGGTTATATATATATATATATATATATATATATATATATATATATACATACATAAATACATACATATATCTATAGTGAGAGAGATGGAGAGAGAGAGACAGATAGAGACAAAGCAATCTTCCACCGTTTTTGCTAATTCATAAGTTCGAAATCTCAGCGTCTACTGATTGAAATTTAACAACTGAATAATTGTTGGAAAGGCCATGATCGGTATTTTGTGGTATCAATGTGATATTTCCTTTAACCTCGCACACTGAGATGATGATCCATCATCCAGAGCCTATTTATTTCTCTTTTTACAGTCATGAAATGTTTCAATCGCAGTAATTTTTTGCGTAGTTTGTGCATATGAATTTAAAAATATGTGATATTTCCCCAACACCAGTGGCCTTGATTGAGAGGAAACTAAATCCCGCTGCCATTATTCCAAGTAATGTGAAATAACAGCAAGACGATACTTGATTCCAAATAGTTCTCATATGTTATACCTTCCCTCTTAAAAGGGGAGATATAACATTAGACAAATATTTGGAATCTAGTCTCTCCTTGCTGTTATTTCAGATCATTTGATGCCCTAGCAGCAAGTTTTAGTCTCCTTTCATCAAGCCCAGAGGTTCCGAGGATATATATATATATATATATATATATATATATATATATATATATATATATATGTGTGTGTGTGTGTGTGGGTGTGTGTGTGTGTGGGTGTATATATATATATAAGACAATGATTGATTTCTAAGGCGTAGAAGACAAAACAAGTAGGCACTCAAATTACTAATTATCAATAAGATGAAAACTGCCAATTACAGACACGTTTTTATAGTAGCCATGATTAAAGTTGTTTGATAATCCTTGCGCGCATATCAACGAATCAGCAGCACTAAAAACACAAAAATAACACAAGTGTAGAGGCTAGGGATAAAGTTGGCACGAAAGATACGAGATGTGTTGAAAGTCATGCTTGTAATTTATTTCTTATCTATTTGTTAATCCAAATTAACACCTAGCTAATTACGGGGAGAAATTTAAGAGTTTAATTTATTAAATGAAATTCATTTTTACAGATAAGGGCGTCACGCAACAGAGAAAAATTAAGTATAATTAGAGTTGAGATTTTGAGAAATACCGTCGTTAGAGCGAATAATATTACAATTAGATCGGATTTTCTAGAAAATATCGTCACTTTTTAATGAAGCATTTAAAATGCGATTCGGTTGATTTCTTTTAGCAAAAAAATTGTCGTTGTAAAATAAGAATTTAAAATGCAATTCTGTTGAATTTTCTAAAAAAAGAAAAAGAAAAAAAGAGCCTAAACGCGAGTGGGTCTAATTTCTGAAGAGGAAAGTCGTCGTTTATTAAATGATGAATTATCTTTTTCTAAAAAAAGTTTCTTTCACATAAAGACATTTAAATGCGATTAGTTGTATAGTCTGAAAACAGATTCGCTATTTTATGAAGAAATTAAAATGTGATTCTTGTTGTATGTTCCGCAAGTCGTCGCTTTAAATAAAGAATTTAAAATGTGATTTGGTCGATATTTATGAAGAAAATTGTCGCGGATTTATTTTTATTCGGCGTTGTCGTTGTCGTTAAGTAGTGAGTGCTAGCTGGGTTTTGCCGGGTCCTGTTGGCTTTCTGGCATCCCTAAAATACATAAAACATAAAAGTTACAGGGCGGTGAGGTAGCAAGAAGGTACAATACATGGTAAATGTTGTGTAAGTTCTAGCAATATATATATATATATATATACATATATAAATAATTATATATATATATATATATATATATAAAATTAAATCTTAATTAGACCATAATTAAAGAAATAAAAATATGTAAATATAGAAAGTTAAGGTTATTTATAATGCGCCAAAATGTTAATAATAAGTGAATGCGATAACCTTGCCCACAGGAAATATAAAAGCAAATGTAACTTTGTTCGGAAGATAGTTCGACCTGTAAAACAGATTTGCTATTTTATGAAGAAGAGAAAATGTGATTCGGTTTTATTTTCTGAAAAATAAGTCGTAGCTTTTAAATGAAGAATTTGAAAATTGATTTCGTCAATATTATGAAGAAATTCGTCGCTTTCAAGTTAGACGCTTAAAACAACAATTAAATCCGGATTTGTGTTTATTCGACGTTGTTGTGTCGTGAGTGTTAGCTGGATCTTGCCGGGTTGTGTGGGGTGTCTGTAACTAGTCGTGTAATGTAGGCTGGCTATGTTTGGAAGGCAAGTGCATTAGTTTATGCAAGATGATCCATAAAAAACTATGGGGACATGTAATAAGATATGCATTAATTAGCATATTCGTCAATCGACAGTTCTAAAATGTCATAAAATAACAAACGCAATAGAGCAATAAGGTGGTTGGCAAGAAAAATACAAGAGATGTTGAAAGTCGTGTAAGTTCTAGTCATGTATTTTTTTAATCTTAATTAGAACATAATTAAAGGGAAACATACACACATATAGAAAGTTTAGGTTATATAACTATATATAGGAAATATAAAATCAAACATAACTATGTTCGGATATAGTTCGCCCTGCTAATTACAAAAAGTCACTCACATATGCACATTATAAAATCAGATAGTGTTGGGCATTAGAGAATAATAAGAATAGATACGCGTAGAACATTTTTATGTAAACAAGCTTACTCATATTGTCTAGGAAATCAAGTATTATTTTAGTCAATACTAACGGACGTACTATGCAAAATACAAAAATTTCCTGTTAAAACTATTACTAGATAACGTTAAATGTTGCAGAGGTAAGTTCTATTTTATGCACAATTTAAAGAGAATTAATGATACACTGAACAGTACATATTATCATTGAAATATCAAAATATACAAGAATGATTATCAAATATGTAGATGGATTAAAGAATGTAGAGTAAATAAGATGCGGAATTGCTGGAATCGAAACTACATTTTATTTGTAAAAGAGATTTGATGGATACGGGACGTATATAACTCATCGGGTAAGATGTAATCAAACAAAAAAATCCGTACATGCTTCAAATGGAGCTACATCAATTTCGTTCATTTGTAATAGTCGACAAACATTGAATACGTTTATCGGAGGGGAATACTTAATATAATAAGTATACGCGTTGCTTACAATAGAAGCAGACAATAGAGTACATTTGTAAAAAGTAAATATGCTTAGTCAGTATGAAAGGGCATTGTACAAATGACAGCAAATCACCATGTTTTATATGAAGAGCATGTTTAAACAAATATCAAATCGCAATGCTCATAGACTGCATATAATATTGCCAGCCGGTCACTAGTGCACGGAAAGATTTATTGTAGCAAATGAAAAATTGATCGAAATTTTCAACACAAGTAAATTAATTTTGTTTTTCTAAAAAAGAAAAGCGGAAAGAAATGAAAGTATTTTATTAAACCAGAGGTAAATATTGAATTATATAATAACACACCAATCGAGAGTAAACTCGATCTTCGAACAATGTATAATAACTATTAAATAAGAACATACGTAAATAAAATTTTGTAACGATATACCGAAATCTGATGACATTCTAAACTTATTACAAATATACATGCAACTAATTGATATTTTAGAATGTGTCTATATAAAGTATGTATAAATTGTTTCAGACAAAATTGTTTCTTTTATATATATATATATATATATATATATATATATATATATATATATATATATATATATATATCATAAAATCGAAATTTCTATGTTGGTATATCGAGACGTAGTTAATCCACTGGGATAGGTGCACTCGAAGTCTTGATTAAGACATGTATCTAAGAGACGAAAAACTCTAGTGTAAAACCAGAGGTCTGTTATCTGGTCTTTACTGTCGAACAATGCTAATCTCGGCATTTGTTTCCAGCCATCCTTTACATACACTTTACTTACCATTGGTATTTAACAATGCCGACTCAGGAGATCTGTGGTTGAATATTGCGTACCTCCTGCTACAATGATTTCACGCGCAGGCACCCCTTTTAGGATATCCATAATCTGTAAAAGACTGAAGGATCCCTTTTTGCTGTCGAAACCATTGCAGGACTAAAATTAGCAACTGTGCTATAGCGTGTTGTTAGTTCTACACAAGGCCTCATATATGCTGATTTCCAAACAGCTTAGTTGTTATGTCAGATTTTATACGTCGAAATCAACGGGTGTAACACTAAAACGAACGCACTCACAAACACACATACACATACATATACATACATATATATATATACATACATATGTATATATATATATATATTATTGTGCGTGAGTGTTAAGTAATTTGTTTTCTTGTTGCTCTAAATGAATAATGATAAAATGGTTGTTTATAGCAACATAGTTTAAAATTCTAGCAACTCTTTCATTACAGGAGAAATAAACGGTTGAATCTAACGGAGACTCCATTCCTTCCAGGATTCAATCGATATCTGACAAAGACTTTATACGAGAATTCGATATAATTACTCGGACATTGTAAACGAATTGTTCCTCGTTTTAGTCTAGAGGGTATTCGCTAAATTTCCATTATCCGTTGGTGGACAATATCCTCGCTCATTAATGCCGAATTCACACTAACGCATTAATTTACCGGTTAATTCACTTTTATCACCGATTTAGAGCCTCTCTAATCTGTTTTAAGTCTTCGTCCTGCCTCGTAAGCGGCGGGAACAGTGTGACGGCATGCTTTCGAGCAATCAACAGGCGAAACTTTAGTCTTAAGAATATAGAATTTCTAAAGAAAGTCTTGGCGAATGTTAGTGCGCCTTGGCGAATAGGCGCCGTAACTAGCATGTTTGGCTTATGAAGAAGTTTTCCTCTTTTTGGCTTGCTTACAAGCAAGCGATTAAAGTGTTTAGCTTAAATCAAATGATCTTTATCCGACGAACTAGAACTCTGAATAAATGGTAATTAACACGTTGCCTATCAAGAAAAAGAGCACGGTTTCTCGGAAGGAAATACACATGATCAATTTTAATACGAAACTATAGAAATGCCCTCTCATTTATAAACATTCTGTTAATCTACTGATATAGCTATAAAAGTGGATATGGTCGTGCATGTGGGGACAATCCCCAACCTATATACGCGAGGAAAGTTTGATCTACAGATTTGAAATTTGGTATAAAATATATTCAGACGTGTGGAAATCTTTAATCAGTTTTCACCTGGGAGAAAAAGGGCTGCCAAGAGGTAAAAATTGAAAAATTGTTACTTGGCGGTCATCCAGATTTTATCGGTTTGCAAATTGCTTCACCACCGCGCATGCGCGAATCGGTCTCATTATGTTAAGAATAAGTAGGTTTGAAACACTTTCTAAAGATCGTTTCAAGATGGCCTAAGGTTTATAGTAGTAAGGTCACTGCCTTTAGGTTTTGGTTTCGATCTCAGCTCGAGTATTTTTTATTATTTACGAACAAGATGAACTGTTTGGAAAGAAACTATATTCGCATGCCCATGCCTTGGTTTCTTTCAGTTTTTACTTCCTTTTTAGATATTTAACCTTACGTTTAATATTGAGCAACGCCGTCTACACCTTCTAGTATATCTATGAAAGTGGGAATATGTGTATAACCATGTCTCAATCTATATACGTAACGAATTTTTTATCTACGGATTTGAAATGTTGTATATAGGGTATTCAGACATGGGGAAACGTTTTAATCTTTTTTTTATCCGGAACAAACGCCAAAATGCGACTTAGGAGGATCATCTGATTTTTGTTTGTTGTTCAACTGTTTCATGTAATTTGAAAACCCATTTTAAAGATCGTGTCAAACTGTTTCATTATGTTTCTTACTTGATTTACTGTCTTTTCGTTTAGGTTTCAATCTCAGCTCGAGATTTTATTGCAATTACAATAAGCGAGCAGTTTAGAAAAAAAAACTAAATGCTAAATACGTTTCAATTTTTCCTGTATTTTTAACAAGTTTATCAAATTAAAAAAGAATTTACCAAGTATAACGAATTTAGAAGAATTTACTGTTATGTTTGATGTCGCATAACGTCGAGTACATCTTGTAGCAATTATTAAAATAAATTTAGCTAACAAAACAATTTTCTGTTTTTTATCCCTACATATTTTGAAATCAACGATACACATGCTACTTAGTCTTATTTGTGCAATCTTTAAATTATTATAAACGAAATTCAGCAGAGCGTGATAATTAAGAAAGTTGCTTTAAAGTACGTAAAGTGTTTGGGTTGTTAAATATTTAACTAAGTCTTTCCGATGAGAATTTTAAGGGCATAACTTTAATAACCAAGTAATATAAGTTAAGGAAAAGGATAACATGCGTTTTTATTGCTGTCTAATACACGCAAAAGAAATTTACGATGTGTTTTTTATAATAAAAAAGCGGGGCGTACCCAGCGTTGCCCGGGTGTTTAGAGGTGTATGTGCTCTTACGGGGGAGTCGGGTGGGTTGTTAATCAAAACAAAAGAATCATCGGAGTAAATATTTTTAAATATTAAAATGTTAAAACTTAAAAAAATCGACAAAAAACGCCCAAAAAAAAACTAACGTAAGGCAAACGAACGATGTTAAATGTAAAAATCGGAAAAACAAAAACAGAACACGCGAATGTGATGGAAAAATAAAACAGAAAAATGAACGTTAAAACTGAAAAATAAAAACAAAAAAAAGCGGGGAGTACCCGGCGTTGCCCGGGTGTTTTTCTGTGTGTGCGTTGTCGGGGAAGGGGGTATAAATGAATACATAAGAATAAGCAAAGTAAAATACAACAGAAAAACGAACGTGGAAAATAAAAACGCCAAAAAAAAACATGTGAAAAATGGCTTAAATAACCCTGCTTCAATATAAAAATTTAAAAAATCAAAAAAAAAGACATCTCAAACCACGATTCGAACCCAACACGTTTAGATAATGAGGGCGAGCTCTCAGCAACTGAGCTAAGACAATGTCGACGAAATTCTATCGCTTTTTCAAATATTTAAACTAAATCAGGTTACGACGTCGTATGACGCATGCGTAGAAGAGAACTCGTCAGGAGACGACGGCTTTTGCTGACACCCACCCCTTGTAGAAAAGTGCAGATTTCAGAGTGAAGGATTTAACGTTTTTGGACATTTGTTTATATTTGTTAGGTGAAGGTTGGAAGTTTAAAATGATACCGATATGGCGAAAATCCATGACCCGTGTCGAAAGTTTTTGATAGACATACAAACACACACATACATACATACACACACACATACATACCTATATACAAACACACGCTTTTATATATATATATATATATATATATATATATATATATATAGATATAGATATAGATATATAGACTAGCGAGGGTACCCGGCGTGGCCCGGGTGTTTTTAAGTGTGTGCGGTGTTAAATATAAAAGAAACCGGGGGGTAGGATAGAAGCCGAAGCACTCAGGCGAAGTTTGAAAATAAAATTGGCCGGGCAAAATGAAACATTGTTATAAACGAATAAGTGAAAGATGTTTGAAAATCCTCGAGCGTTATGACGACGACGATGACGATGTAAGCATTGTTATATGCGAAGTAAGAAAAGAAAACAACGTTTTAATTAAGTGGGGGGGTAATCAAAACATCGAAAAAAAACTAACGTAAGGCAAACGAACGATGAAAACAGAATAAAACGAACACATGAAAAATGGCTTACATAAGCCTGTTTCGATATTAAAATTTAAAAAATCGGCGGGTACCCGGGTTTTTTGGGTGTCGCTAAGAATAAGCGAAGTAAAAAAAACACAGGAAAACGAACGTTGCGTGAAAAATGGCTTAAATAATACAGGGTTCAATATTTAAATTTAAAAAATCGAAAAAATAGCATCGCACACCACGATTCGAATCCAAAACGTTCAGATAAGGAACCAAGGCCTTAACTACCTTAGCTAAAGTGACGTATATCAAATTCGTTCGGTTTTTACACTATTTAAAGTAAATCAGGTCACGACGTCATGACGTCATCTGACGCATGTGTCAAAAATTGTCGAATTTGGGTTGAAAAAATTAACGTTCTCTCTCTGTGTTTGCGTCTCTCTCTGTTTGCGTCTCCCTCTCTTTCACTCTCTTTATGTTTACGTCTATCTCACTTTCTCTCACTTCGTCTTCCTTACTCTAAAGAGTGTTACTAAAAAAGAAAACGGCGTCTGGGTTTGTTTTTTTGTAAAAAGTTCGATCTATTCGATACTATCCCATTGATTATTGTACACGCAATAACCCTTATCCCCGAGTGGCTTTCTGGCCTTGATCAGTGTATAAAAAGTCAAAGGCAATTAAGGAAATAATGCCGAGATAAGCGGAAGTCACATTAAGAATGAATACCCAAATGGTCACCCATCTAGTACTGACCAGGTTTAACGTTGCTTAACTTCGGTGATACAGCGAGAACAGGTGTGCTAACGTGATTATGCCGTATATATTAAGTAAAATATAACAATCAATGGGGACTTGGCTCTATAATATTAATAAGGACGAAATCTGCACACACTGAAATAGCATTTTTAAATGTATAATACCACCGGTCTTCGGCAAGCGATTTGCATGTATATATATATATATATATATATATATATATATATATATATATATATATATATATATATGTATATATATATATAAATTAGTATCGAAAGACTATGAATCAAATTCAATGTACATTAGAAATAAATTTAACTGTCAAGTTAGTTGTAATGCTTTAATTATTCCCTCCTTAACACGGTTGAAAACACAGATTGTCATCAATTTATTCATTAAGTTAGGTGAGACTTGTATTCTTTAAATTTCACAGAGCCAATTATCTCTAATATGTTGATGAATTTCGACCTACTATTACCTTCATTAAATAAAGCTAAAGTGTATTAGTTAGTCCGGACGATTGCCAGATAACCGTCTATGAGTTTTTTCCTGAAATGTTGCCAAAAATTGTATTTTATTAAATATATGCGCACAGTAAAAATACGTAGCTGCAAAATAATAACAACAAAAGGATCATAGAGAGCAATATTAAAAAATTAGGATTGCTCTTCGAAGATTGTCCCTTCCAGCACATCTCTTAGGATTTTGAACGTAGTTCCATATGCTTTACTGATCTATTTAATACGAAACGCGGTTTCGTTATTTTGTAAATTTAGAACAATACCAAGAAACCATGTTTTAAGCAGGAGCTATAAAATACATCATAGAAAGGAAATAATCTAGATCATACCATTCATTGTCGCTCCTACAGTTTACAATTAGCATGAGATAAATCATCTGCAACTTAGATTAAATTATGTACACAAGTACGAAAGCTACACGCGTAACGAAAGAAACTCGAAGGCAAGTTTCTACTACTTAAAAGAAAGAGCGCAAATAAAGGAAGTTAAAGAACGGGGTGACAATTGAATACAAAGGGCTTAAAATATTCACATATTCCTCACAGAACTCTAATGAGAAACATATTCAAGACAGTAAAGACAATGTAAAAGAAAAGAACTTGAAGATTACTCGAGAATCTGTTTTAAAATACGATCACAAGGTCAAGTGAATCTTATAAATGGCAAAGAATGGTTCAACCTATAGCGTGACAAACATTTTCTGAATAGACTGACAGATAAATATATAGATAAACAGGCTCTGCTGGCTGAATAAATAGACGATCGTTCTAATATGATCAGAGACTGTATTAATGAGTATCTAAGATTAAGATTACATGAACAAACTTTGTAGGATGCGGGTGGTCTTACCAATTACAACAACTTCAGATTTTTCTACACAGAATGAGAAAGTATGAGTCATGTGAAACCAAGTGGGAAGGTCTTCTGAAGAAATCGCTAGTATAAAATGCGACATTATGAGGGGTCAGAACATCTCTACTGGACCTTTTACAAAAAAGTTGAATATTACATATAGCAACACATCTTGGGAACATATATTAGAAATCACTGTTCGAAGTAATATTACTATTCAATTAATAAAAGTATGCACCTAGGGAATTCAGATATTGAACCTGGCATATAGATATAAGACCGGATAAAGAAGGAAGCGGCCGTGGCTGAAGTTGATATTTTGAATGATGCTATGATAAAGAGACATTAGATTTGCAAGATAAGCATTTACAAAATGTTCTTTGTATTGCATGAAAAGAGACTGAAAAATATATCTATCATTTCAATAATAACAATAGCAATTGAATTCATGAAAGAGAATTTCGAGACTACTTGGTAAATATAACCGGTGAACCAAGCGCAAGAGATATAAAAACATTGTGCTTAATAGAGCAATTAGAATAGATTAATGATCTCATAGTTAGATTGTCTGCGGATCTGTAGGATTCTCCATTTACAGCTCACACAAATTGATGAGTAAATTGAAACTAAAATAAAAACAACTACAAAAAAGTTAAATTTTATTGATTTTACCAAGCAATTGATATCAATAAAATTTTTAATAATAGATATCAATAAATGTTTACGGTTTCGCAGTTTAAAATGTACATTTTCCGAGTGATAGTTTTTCTACATTGAATTGGGAACGGAGCACTTGAAACTGAAGAAGGAAGTAAAAGTAATTTATCCTTTTCTTTCCCATTCTATTTTTTTTACTCATTTCTTGTTATTTGTGAAAGTTATTTGCTTGTGTGGTCTTTAAAATTGAAACTAAGTCTCTTGGCCCATTCCGCTCAGCTGCGTGCAATTTCCTTGAATGATTTTTTTTTAACATTGGACGGCTATTCTTTTTCTATTTATATTACTCCCTTATTCGCTGTTCTGTTTCGTTGTCATGACATCAGAAGGAGACACTGATGCCATTGAAATATATGACCGTTCAGATTTCCCTACTTTGTTCTTGGGAGGGTTTTTTTGTTGGTCTTTCCGGGCTCGGCTTTTATTCGGAAAGTCTCAAGTGTGTTTCACTTTCGACTTCAATTAGTTTGAAATCACGAAATTAATCTGAAGCAAACAGCCATGAAACACACAGGACATTTAGCTTGAGGACTGTATTCTTAATGAGAAATCAGTAGGCCAAGGTAAATTCTCATTTATATATTTAAACGCGAATGCATGTAATATAAATATATATATAATGTCTGTATATATATATATAATTTCTGTATATATAGAAGTATATATATATATATATATGTGTATATATATATATATATATATATATATATATATATGTGTATATATATATATACATATACATATACACATATGGATATATGGCTATATGTACATATGCACTTATAGCCATATATCTATATACAAAGTCACATAAATTTATAAATGCACACAAACATCTTCATATTATAATATATATATATATGTGTGTGTGTGTGTGTGTGTGCCTCCGTGTGTATGTATGCGTGTGTGGTTCTGTGTATAGTAAGCTGAAGGAAATGTATTTTGAGCCGGTTTAGAGTTTGGATTTGCATAATGTTTGGTGTGATCTCAGGTAAATCTTGACAATATGTTTAAATTAATACAAATATATATACGTATGCATAAATATATATATATATATATATATATATATATATATATATATATATATGCATGAACTAGAAAAATACTCGTCCTATGACCAACGTATTTGATAAACATTGCTGAAGTTTTAAATGATTTTTTTTTTTTGCTGTTTCTTTTAAAATACCGTTATTTGCTTGTGTATCGAGTTAAACCTTTGTCATTGTAGTAACAAAATGCTGCAGAATACGAGGCCGACATCATGCAGATCAGACAGACGCAATT
The DNA here is from genome assembly GCF_053919585.1 of Euprymna scolopes. NCBI lineage: Eukaryota > Metazoa > Mollusca > Cephalopoda > Sepiida > Sepiolidae > Euprymna > Euprymna scolopes. The sequence goes on from NC_136489.1 coordinate 85,522,660, forward strand.
TTCCTGGGCTTTAATCAGAAGTCGAATCGCCCAAAAGAAAAGCTGCACCAGTGTTCAAAATGATGAACGGATGTGTCATTTTTTTATCGTAGTTGGAGATTATTCTGGAAATCCCTCTTATTTCCATTAAATTGACAGAGTTCATTAACCGTATAAATAAAATGTATATATATATACTTATGCTATCGCACCCAAACAAGGCGTATTGTCACCTCGACCTGAGGAGATAATAATCGCGACCAGATTTACAAGGAACAATGTGTAAATTTCAGCTACGTGATATTTGTCTTCGTTGAATTAAAACTTCTGCATTTGAATACAGTCAAAGTAGCAGGAGAAATGATGATATTTCTTAACTTTAGCAGTGCGTGCGAGGAAACTATTAGAGTAGATGTTTTGCTAGTACCTAGAAGCTTAACAGTGGTGGTGGTTATTTTTTGTCGGGTTGGCCATATGTACGTCAAGTAGTATAGGTATTTTCAACTCATCAGATCACATTTCATTAAATACTTTTAAAACAGGTACAGTGATAATGCATTGAAGCGATAAAACGACGGTTGGATATTGCCCGGTTATCCGGAGTCTTTTTAAATTTGAGATGTTTTTCGGATTCTGTCAAAAGAGGGATATAAGTGTTAATTCACGTGTAAGATATGGCAGGAGCACTCTATTTATGGGCTAATGATGATCAGTTTTAGTCCGGTATTGGGAGCCTACCTACTTTGCAGATGCTTTGATAGTATTTTCGATGTACTTATTTCAATTCATGTCACTCGAATGATTAGTAAATATTAATCTCAGACACATATACAATTTTATAATTTAGAAAGGTCCCATGAATTTTATAATTTTATAATTTAGACCGGTCCCATGAATTTTAAGTATTATACGTGTTTTTGTGTCAAAATATTTAAATTTATCCAATTTCCACTCAAGCGTGCCAGCAGCATATCGAATGATAGCTACTGCTCTTGAGTTGATGGCACATATTTTATTCTGACTATCACTCTTAAGGCCCCCTCCTAATTTTCACCTTGCCTAATACAACATTTCCTCGCGTTAGTTTCCAAATTCCTCATGATATTTATTATAGATACTCGGAGGATAGAGACTATCTCGAAAGTTTTCAAACACGTGACTATCCGTGAATGTTGAACCATGTCAGGTGTTTTCTTAATCTACCCAACCCATGACAAGGCTCAGATTTCTTTTTCAATTTCTTAAAATCATTTTATCGATCAGAAGCTGATCCTTGGTGTCTCGTTATCTATTTCGACAGCCTTTCTGTTCTTCAAGCAGCAAACTCTTTTTGTCCAAATGATCATAGTTACTTTCAGACAGTATGCTAGGGAAAAGTTTTTACATAACTGATAGGTAAGTAATTGGTCTAAACGTTTTCACTTCACCTCCTTTTGTCTTATCCTTCATAATTAGTACTTTAGTTCCCTTTGTTAGCGAATCAGGAAGTTACCCATCATCAAAACGTCGTTAAGGATGGTTGCAAGAAGCGGGTGGAGAAGGGGGAGGTTTTAAAACACGTATCCTTGGACTCCGTCAGGTCCAGGCGCTTTCAAATTTGAAACGTTATTATACTTCGCTCTCAGCATTTCGCCAGTGACTTTTATTTCTTTTGTTGTGTCATTCTAGAGGACACCTTTCTTTCAATATCTTTGATCCATTCTGCATCGTTTGGATTTTTTCGTCCTTTTCCCGGTTACCTTTCCAGAAAACCGCGATTCACTAGCATTGGGTACAGCGTCCTTCCCTCTTTCAACTCATTCTAGTTGATTAAAAAGAAGTGTTTGGTTATTCTCAAACAGTCTTTTCTGTCGATATTTCTCAGTTCTGTCACTCTACTGTTAAACTTTGGCAGTTTTAGCTGGGATACACTGTTTTAGTTCATCAATTACACTGAAAACCTTTTTGTTGTATGTTAAATTGTTGATTTCGTTCATCACACCCGCTCTGACTTTGGAGTTTGCCTTCTATGGCAGTTTGTACTCTACTCAGGTCTTTCGATGTTGCTTTATTCGCCCATTTAGACGTTTCCACCACCAGGGCTCCTTCTCCTCTTATTTTTCACGTTTTCTTACTCCAAGCCACATTGATACAGTATTAACAACAGCTTTAATGGTGTTAATGCACTCTTTTAAAATATTTACTGGAAAAAATGGCAGTACTCAATTCATCTTGGTAGTTACAGATTTTAGTTTTCCAGATTCACAAATCGGAGGTTTGGTTTCTGTTCTAAATTGCTAGCTCTTACATTTTCAAAGATATCAGTCTCTTCTTTCGTATTCCCCTGTTCAATCACGATTTAACAATTATTTCTATGTACATAATATATTGGTTAAAGGTCGAATATTTCCATTTACATTTTCAGTAATTGCTTCTACCTTCCTCATTTCATTAACCCCAGCATGTTTATTGATATCGTTAGTCTCTTTTTTAATTTGTCTCTTTGGATCTTCAATTTTACGGAAATTTATTATTATAAGTAGTAGTCGTAGTAGTAGTAGTAGTAGTAGTAGTAGTAGTAGTAGTAGTATTACTATTATTATCATTACTATTATTCATTTATTACTGTTGATGCTACTACTACTACTACTATTAATTGTTTTCATCAGTATTCGACAAAGTAAAGCATCGACCACCTTGTCCGGTGTCAATTATTTACAATCAAATACAACCAATATTTCTAAAGATAGACTGGCTTTGATAAAATTGTGCTTTACGAATATGTGATATGTTCACAATATTTTTATTGGTGTTGTTGTTGTGATTATTATTATTATTATTATTATTATTATTATTATTATTATTATCATTATTATTATTATTATTATTATTATTATTAGCATTATTATTAGTAGCATTAGTATTAGTAGTAGTAGTATCATTTGTTATCACTGCTGTTATTATTGTAAATATTGTAAAGATTATTATTATTATTATTATTATTATTATTATTATTATTATTATTATGATAACGTATAAAGTTACATTTAAGTAGACCGTCAGAGTACGGTACGTATTCCTCAATAAAACAGTCACAGCTTAAATCCACCAGTGATCGCCAGTTCCATGAATTGACAGTAGTTACAGTCGATTCCATTTCAGAGCAGACAAATGGGAGCCCTTACCGATCGTTATCGATAATTGCAAGGAAACACAGTGCTCACCAGTGACCGCAATTATTCACTTCAATTAGATTTCCGAGCATTTTAATGGAGACTGATACTAGTTATTGGCCGCCCATAACCACAATGTACGCCGGGAATCAAGAGCTACGGATATAAAGACAGTCAAGTTCAAATAGTAAACGCTTCAATACAGCACTAACTGCAAGTGGCCGACACTGATCGCAAAGCAGCTCTAATCGCCAGTAACCGGCAGTGATGGAAACCACAGCCAGTGGATTTTGCTAGATGTCATTGCAAAACAATGGCAGATAGTGATAGAATTGTATGCGTAAATTTTCCAGTATTTACTGCAACAGTGCTGAATACATAGGTAGGTAGTAAGCTATGTAAAGAGGATGAAACGCGGAATATTGCGTACATTTTTGCCCGAGATATTTTCGTAACTATAGTAAGTAAAGAGGACTTCCCCTTCATTGACTGGTACAAATTATCTTAAGTGCAGCACCTGCTCGAACAGATACTACACTTTCATCCCGACCCTAAGGCCAAAAATAATAGGAAAAAAAGGCAAGCCTCTTTTCTATTTAAATATTTATTTAGAAAGAAAAAGCATAGACTTTACAAAATTTTAAAGTTAAAATTAGATAAAATATGTAACGAATCTTTTTAAATGTGGCATGAGGCGTAAAAGGGTGGGGGGGAAATGGGGGTCGAGGGTCATCCCCTTGGTCTATTCCCAATAACTAGTTGCAGTCACCACAATACCTCATACACTCTAGGGGTTGGATCTACTTAAAGCCCCAGATGATATAAACAATATTTACAATAACTTCTTTTTTTTTAAACAATGATTTTATTTACAATGAAGCAATGAAGGTGATGCGTATGATATATGGGGGATGAAAATGTGATGCGTATGATATATGCGGGTGATGGGCAGGGGTAATGAGAGCCTTAAAACACCCCAAAATAAAGAACAAAAAACAGTAATAAAAGATAAATGAACCAAATAAAACGTTAAGCGATGAATGTGTTAATCAGGACCCACCCTTACCTATTTAATTTTGAAATGCTTCCTGTTTTCCGGTATCAACCGAAAACAAGGGAGCACTTCCTAAGAGGGAATGGGCACAACTACGGTCAAAATAAAGTAGGACATGGGGATATTCGGTGACCTCAAAGAAAATTACTATTGGGATAGGTTTGGACTAAAATAAATTAATCAGAACTGGGATTCTTTGGAGGTATTCTAACACCTAAAATAAAGATTGGGGACATGGAGCTCATTTACACCAACTAGCTAAGGGACTGATCCACTACGGGATAGTCTTAATTTGGTCTGGGGATTGCGTTTCCGGTCGGCGTGTGCCATGCCTAAGCATGGAACACGTGCTCAAGCCTGTTTCGCACGAACGCACATGAACTAGCGGTGTGAATCCACCTCCTACTAAACTGTGAGCGAGATAACCCCCTTCTATCGCATCTGATTTTGATTTTAAGTTGTTATTTTAAATACAGAATCAGATCCCGATGAGAAAGCGGCTCCCCCCACGCCCTATCTCTATGCGTGAAACTCACACTACCAGTCTAGCTACGGTCAAGGTCGCTAGGAACACCATTCGTTCCTCCCTAGGCCACAAGGGATCTGCGTTATAGACAACGGATGCTAAATTCAGGATCGTCACCTGATCGGGGACGATGCGAGCCGTGACCTCGCCGACATAGCCCCAGAATTCACGGAGCTTGGAACAAGTAAAAAATGCATGATCTACAGTTTCCAGGCTATATTCCTCGCACCGTGGACAAAAAGGACTAAACGTCCTACCAATTCTGAACAGTATGTAATTGAGGCGTAAAGCGTTTCTAAACAATCGCCAGGTCAAGGAAAATTGGAAATTATTAAGATATTGCCGGCCTGGCGCCCAATTCCAGAGAGAGCGAACATCTCCCTCCGACACCTGCAGCCACTCCCCAAGTGGGTCCGAAGCGGTCCCCACCACTAAACCCCGATACAATGCCCTTCTAGGCCGTGCAAGGTCAAGGGACCCTGGCATCGCTCTAAGCGCATTTCGGCATTCGTTGATAAATTTTACCTGCCATCTAGGTCTGTTCTGTTATTCGATTAAGTGATTAGGGATAAGGTTGGGAAATGCTTCACCAACCGCGGGACCCCAATCAGAATCCTACATCAGAGTTCTACCCAGGAATGCCAACCTTTCGGCATTTTTATGACTTGCCAGGTGAAGCATCCCCAGGCTCCCATCTACAAGACGTTGAGTACAGACCTGTCTACGGACAAGAGGCCGTCGCTCATTCCACAACAGTGAAAAAAGCGCACGCGTTAAGACCGCCATACGGACCGCAGGCAGAGGAAGTACAGCCAGCCGGTAAAGGATCAGCGGAAACACGTAAGTAGCACATGCCTCCGCTCTACCTTTACGGGGCAATCCCCTTCGAAGCCAAACCCTCACAGACGCTTCGACCTTGGTCTGTACCTCCGACTAGTTCTTATCTAGACAGAGACTGGGTCCAAACCAAACACCAAGGATCCGGACCGGGCCATCTGTCCAGACAAATGCGCCAACCTCAGGCCAACAGATTTGCTGAGATTGACTACAGCCCCTGTAACTTTTTCATAACGCTTGAGAGCCTTAATCACCATAATACTTTCTACAACGCTCGAAACTAATACGGTGACATCATCAGAAAACGCGGAAACCCTAGCTCGCGCACCGCCAGGAAGAGCAATACCGCGCAGGGCCGGTCCAGCCACCCTAGACCTCACGTTCCTAAGAAATAGTTCCAACGCGAAGACATATAACATGGGCGACAGCGGACACCCCTGTCGCACTGACCGAGAAACCTCGAACGGCGCCGACCGCACCCCGTTGACCTGCACAACTGCCGTCGGCCGAGCATACAAAATGGAGATCCGTCTGCAGAAGCCGGACCCAAAGCCGGCGGTCTCTAGAACAGCCATCAGGAAACGATGATCAACCCTATCAAACGCCTTGGACTGATCTAATAATTCTGATCAGGTTCGATCAAGTCAGTGATAACAACCTGCAAATGATTCGCCAGAATGCGGGCCAGGATGTTCAAATCCGTATTCAACAACGTGATGGGCCTAAATTCATCCAACCCCCCAACATGTGTATCCTTCTTCTTCAGAAGTGTGACCACGCCTTTGGTAACCTGACTCGGGATAGATCCCGTGTCAAACCAGTGGTTAAACACAAACGTCAGAATCGGGACAAACATGTGCGACACCAACAAGTATAGCTCGTAGGGCAGTCCATCGAGTCCTGGTGATCTATTATAGGCGACATGCTTCATAGCAGCTACGACCTCACACTCTGTAACCCGACCATCAAAATTAGCCGCTCAGGCCGCCCCCAGGCGGGGCGAGCCAGCCAAATAGTTGCCAAACTCCTGGACGCGGAGTCGGGACAGCTGTGCGAAACGATCTTTAAAGTGCACTCGAAACAGCTCGCAAATCTCCCGAGCAGACACTAAGGAGTGTCCTTCCGGGCTCTGAATCTTACGAATGTAATTATCCGATTTGCACCCGAGCCAACGGACACGCACCGATTTGTTCACATTCAAAGCTTCGTTGGGCACCTTTTAATTCTAGCCCTGATATCGCTCGCTAGCCAAACGACTCAGGTCCGCATTAGATAGGCCTATTTCTAGGGAATCCCCCCTGCCACCGCCCAGCATAGTATATCCTTTAGACGCTTCTCTGCCTTGGCCCTATCTAGGGCGAGGCGTTGGCCATATTTGGCAGAGAAGTCTCTAATGCTAGATTTGGCGTTTACCCACCACCTACTCCCGGTAACCGCCCCCACTAATCCCTTCTTAATGTGCTCAGTTAGCCTTTCCCGGAAGTCATCTATCTCCAGTAAGCAGGTATTTAACTTCCCCTACCCGGCTAACTTGGGGTTCCTATCTAGATCTAATCTGGCCACAAGTAGTTTGTGGTCAGAGTGGCCTAACCAGTGGAACGTGGGACAAGATATGTACTCTATATTGCCTCTTCTAACTAACAACCAATCCATGTAAGTACTTGAAACGGAAGGCCTGCTAGAGAGCCACGTCCACATCTCTCGCCCTGGATGATCCACCCGATACCTGTGTTCCAGATCGCATCTAGCCATCAGGTCCGACACACTGGTTTCACCCACCTTATCTACCCTGGGATAAAGGATGGCATTCCAATCACCCACTAAGCCTAACCGTTCCGAACCCCCGAGAAACACCTCCAACCGCCTGAAAAAGAAAACCTGCTCCCGTACGCAATTAGCCGCATAAACCAGGACGACTCGAAACGCTTTATTTGCCACGGCAAACTCGGCCACGATCAGTCAACCATCAGTATCCGCGTGAACAACGCTAACCGTTGCAGAAAGTGTGCGCCTAACTAACAAAGAAACCCCCTACTTTGACTATCACCGTATGCTGAAATGACATCATAATGCCCCTCCAGCACCCGATGATCGTCAACGGAATTGTAGTGAGTCTCCTGTAACGAAGCCACATCTACGTTCATGGACTTGAGGTCCCTCAGCATCCTAGTGGCTTTGCTTCGGCACCTCATGCCCCTTACGTTCAAGCTAGCAAGGCTTAAGGACGTGGTCATTACACCTAGACCTCGACAACCACCGGCCTAAAGTCTTTTGTGCCAAGGATGCCGCAGGATTTGGCGAGGTTGCCCGAAAGCAACTCGGACGTAACTCGTTCGTTCCGCGCAATACCCCCGACATCCAATGGGAAGGTTAAATTCAGGGCCCTATAAAAACAAGGGTGGAGGTTAATAGGGACCCGTCCTTCACATCTGGGTGCCAGCTGGTTAAGGGAGTCGTGCCCATCTTCCACCAGTTTAATATTCGGGAATGCCCCCTTCGCCTCCTCAATCATATTCCACATGGCCTTTGTGCGACCAACTTTTGTGTGTCGCACAAAGGTCATGACTAAGGGGGTCGTTTGTGAAATTCTTGGGGTTGGTGACTTTTTTCCTCTCTTTCTTGTCCAAATTCCGGAGCGGCCTAAGTAGACCCGTATGACGCTACGTGATGTAAGTATCAGCGTGAAGGGGGTCTACGTCACATATCTGTCCCCTGGAAGATAGGGGAGATTCTTTGTTTTGTCCTTCCGTATAGGAGAAGCAGAGGCAGCTCTTCTGTTGCAGGGTGTCTCCACCCTCCCCCGAGAGAAAGATCTAGCAACCGCTGGGGGGGCAATCAAAGAGGGGTGGGGATTTTGGTTCAGCCGATGGGGTTTGGGTTGGGGTTTTAGGTGACTGAACCGTAGAGACAGTCTTCTCTACATTCATGGGGGATGGGGAACGGGACCCAGCCTCCTTGGTCTTTTTGGCTTTTTGCTTTCTTTTGAGTGTTTGGCCTTGGAACTCTGCCACATAAGCCTTACTGCTGCCATTAGTTTTCTCTGCCTGTTTTTCCTTCTCCTGCTCCCCTTCTGACTCGGATGAGGAGACCGGATTTTTCCTTTTTAGGCCGCTCACATCATCGTTTTTGGCTTTAATGATGGAAGAACTCGGAGGCGAGCCTGCGGGAACTGGCCGACCTTGAACTTCAGGGGCCTGCTCTCTTGTGGAGGGGGTCGTCGTGGTATTCACATTTTGCCTGACCACAGTACTCCAGCCGTCCGGTTTTGTTGCTGTGCCCCCTCCGGCTGGCTTCTAAGGGGCTGCTGGTGCCACACCCTTCTGCTTTTCAGCAACTTTGACCTGAGGGATCTGTTAAGGACAATTCGTCACCATATGCCCTATTTGTTGGCAATGCCAACAGTGAGGTTTTCGCCCCTCGACGATGACGCTCATTGTCCAAACGTCGCTTCTGAGCAGGGCTGGTATTTTATCGAAGCCCTCTCGGTCACAGCGCATTCTCACTGAGTAGTCCCCTACCATAAGGCTACGGGGACCACGGGCCGGGAGGACAGCTTCGACGTCCCCATACTGGCTCATTATCGCTCCTATATGCTCAGAGTCCAGGAACCAGGGGACGCCTAGAACATAAACAGTAGTTTGATTCCTGCTCAGATACACTGGCTTGAATCGCAGATTCCTCCATGTCATGTCACATTTGGACAGTTTTACTGCATCATCGACGGTCGGCAGCAGCAGGTCCCACATGGCATAACTGCGACGAAAAATGTACGTCGCAGGTATTTGGAGTCCCCCCATCATCTCCGTCATGATGTCCTTAGAAACCCCTGCCAGACTTTTGTTTTTCCAATCCGTGGTGACTAACGAAATTATTCTTGTGGATAGTCTTTCCACCACACCTAGCAGGGGTTTGATAATGTTACCGTCAGTATACTCCTTATATTTGGAGTTAAATAACTGACGGTAATCTTCGGGAGTAAGCTGGGACTGGGGTCCCCACACCTTCTCTGCTGCCGAGGGCGTTGGTGTTGCTGGCATTGGTGATTTTGACGAGGGCGGTGTTCTCTGCCCCGGCGGGATCGTTGAGCAGGTTGACTCCATAGCCTGCGTGCTGGTTCCTGGCAGTGTGGGCAAATCTGCCAGGCTTTCCGCAGGGGACGATGGTATTTGGGCTGGTATGGCACCAACTGCCCCACTCTTTTGGTCTGTGCGAGCAGCCCCCTTCTTCCTCCTGGGATGAGATGCTCTCGCCTCGTCTGATTTTGCCTTCGGACTCCCTTCTTGGCCGCTCTTGTTGCTGCTACACTGCAGATCCTGGCCAACGTCATGTTTAGCTGGGAGTCCAGAAACGAGAGCATATTGAGGGTCTCTCCCGGTCATCTGGCACCGCGCCCTGTGACGCCTGATCCAGCCCGGTGGTTCTCAAAGTGGAGAAATCGGCAGATGTGGAAGGTCTTAATCCCGTCCCTAGGGGTTCTGTCCTCCTATGGGCGGGAGGGCAAACAGTTAAAGCCGTCTTCCTCTGCCGATCTCACCGAGCTGGATCACCTCTCCCAGCTGGCCTAAACCTACCACTGCCGGGGACAGCAGTGTCAGTAATACTCCAGGAGCCTCCGCCTAGTGCGACGGACTCCTCTACATTGATGGTGCGGGGGCCAGCACCGGGTCTAGTGCGTGAGGCAGCACCGACCGTACCTGATGGGGTCTCTACTTGGCCTGAACCAGTGGGCGTGTCAGGGACACGACCATCAGAACCCGGGCTAGGCAAAGGAGCGTAGCCGGACCGCGTGGCGGTGGGGGGTGGAACTTTTTCAGGGTCTGATCCGGCCCCCAGATTGGGCTTAAGCCCCCTCTGTGAACTGGACCCCGGGCTAGGCATTTCTGCACTGGAGCCCGGACCAGCTACCCACCCCCTCTGCGTCTTCTCCCCGGCTCAGACCCGCCGATTTAGCCTGGCTGAGGATTATGTTGGATGTGACTCCAATTACCTCAGACGCAGACCGACCAGCTGCTTAAGTCGATCCAGGGAAGAGAGACAAACCTGAAAAAAATAGAAAGAAAACGGCAGTTAGTGGCCTCAACAGGATGCGAGCAAAACAAACAAGAAAAACAAAAACTTTAATCAGACCCAACGGGTCTGGTAGCTGGTCTTTCGATGTGTGGGGCCAGCCAAAGGGCAAATAGAACAGACAGGAAAACTCTCTTTTCTATTTATTTAAATATTTATTCAAAAAAGAATTATTTCAGACTAAACAAAATTTTAGAATAAAAATTATATAAAATATGAAAGATAATCTTTCCGAATGTGGCATGATGCCAAAAAAGGGTGTGGGTGGAAATGGGGGTCGAGGGTCGTCCACTTGGTCTACTCCCTATAACTAGTTGCAGTCACCACAATATCGCATTCACTCAAGGGGTTCGATCTATTTAAAACCCCAAGTGACATGAAACAATATATACAATGACTTTTTTTTTACCATGATTTTATTTTCAATGAATCGATGAAGGTGATGCGTATGATATATGAGGGATGAAATTGTGATGCGTATGATATATGCGTGTGATTATGAGAGATTTAAAACACCCCAAAATAAAGAAAAATAGCAATAATAAAAAATAAATGAACCAAATAAAACGTTAAGCGATGAATGTGTTAATCAGGACCCACCCTTACCTATTTAATTTTGAAATGCTTCCTGTTTTCCGGTATCAACCGAAAACAAGGGAGCACTTCCTAAGAGGGAATGGGCACAACGACGGACAAAATAAAGTGGGACATGGGGATATTCGGTAACCTCCAAGAAAATTACTATTGGGACGGGTTTGGACTAAAATAAATTAATCAGAACTGGGATTCTTTGGAGGTATTCTAACACCTAAAATAAAGATTGGGGACATGGAGCTCATTTACACCAACTAGCTAAGGGACTGATCCACTACGGGATAGTCTTAATTTGGTCTGGGGATTGCTTTTCCGGTCGGCGTGTGCCATGCCTAAGCAGAGAACACGTACTCAAGCCTGTTTTGCACGAACGCACATAAACTAGCGGTGTGAATCCACCTCCTACTAAACTGTGAGCGAGATAACCTCCTTCTATCGCATCTGATTTTGATTTTAAGTTGTTATTTTAAATACACAATCAGATCTCGATGAGAAGGCGGCTCCCCCCCACGCCCTATCTATATGCGTGAAACTCACACTACCAGTCTAGCTACGGCCAAGGTCGCTAGGAACACCATTCGTTCCTCCCTAGGCACCAGGGGAGCTGCGTTATAGACAACGGATTCTAAATCCAGGATCGTCACCTAGGCCGTGCAAGGTCAAGGGACCCTGGCATCGCTCTAAGCGCATTTCGGCATTCGTTTAGGTATTTTGACTGCCCTCTGGGTCTTCTTTGGCATTCAATTAAGTGATTGGGGATAAGGTTGGGAAAAGCTTCACCAACCGCGGGACCCCAATGAGAATCCTCAATCAGAGTTCTACCCAGGAATGCCAACCTTTCGGCATTTTTATGACTTGCCAGGTCAGGCATCCCCAGGCCCCCATCTACAAGACGTTGAGTACAGACCTGTCTACGGACGAGCGGCCGTCGCTCAGTCCACAACAGTTAGAAGAACGCACGCGTCAGGGCCGCTATTCGGACCGCAGGCAGAGGAAGTACAGCCAGCCGGTAAAGGATCAGCGGAAACACGTAAGTAGCACATGCTCGGCTCTACCTTTAAGGGGCAATCCCCTTCGAAGCCAAACCCTCACAGACGCTTCGACCTTGGTGTGTACCTCCGACCAGTTCTTTTCTAGACAGAGACTGGGCCCAAACCAAACACCAATGATCCGGACCGGGCCATCCGTCCAGACAAATGCGCCAGGCAGAGCATTCGAGACCTGCCTAAGGCCAACAGATTTGCTGAGATTGACTACAGCCCCTCTAACTTTTTCATAACGCTTCCTTATGGTCTCTCTACTTGGCCTGGACCAGTGGGCGTGTCAGGGACACGACCACCAGAACCAGGGCTAGGCAAAGGAGCGGAGCCCGGACCGCGTGGCGGTGGGGGTGGGACTTTCTTAGGGTCTGATCCGGCCCCCAGATTGGGCCGAAACCCCCTCTGGGAACTGGACCCCGGGCTAGGCATTTCTGCACTCGAGCCCGGACCAGCTACTCCCCCTCTGCATCTTCTCCCTGGCTCAGACCCGCCGATTTAGCCTGGCTGAGGATTATGTTTGATGTGACTCCAACCACCTCAGACGCAGACGAGCCAGCTGCTTAAGCGGGGAAAGAGACAAACCTGCAAAAAATACAAAAAGTAAAAGGCAGTTAATGGCCTCAATAGGAGGCAAGAAAACAAGAAAAATAAAACAAAGCTTTAACCAGCCCAAAAGGGTCTGGTAGCTGGTCTTTGGATGTTGGGGACAGCCAAAAGGCAAATAGAAAAGACAGGAAAACTCTCTTTTCTATTTATTTAGAAAGAAAATACAATTCTCTTATATATGGGTAGTGGGATTTCATTTTCTAGCAAAATATCTAGCTAATTTGCATATTTTTTTAAATTTTAATCTTAATTAATTCTTTATTAATTGCTTCGGTTTTCTAATGGGATAATCATCTTACGTAAACTATTATTAATTATATTGATGCAGATATTCTACATGATTTATACTTGCATAATATTTGCGTAAAAAGTGTGCAGTGAACACAAAATTGTTTCCATATATATTTATCTATACTTATATATTTTTGTTTCTATCTATCAATCTTCTATATATCTATAAAAGTGGACGTGTCTGCGTGTCTGCGTCTGTCTGTGCGTCTGTGTATATTTCCCTACGTCAATTTTTAGTCTACAGACTCGAAATTTGATGTACATTGTACTGAGATTTGGGAAGATCCATTTGATCGAGTTTTGGTGAGAAATTTGGCGATTAAGGGGTCAAAGTTTAACGATTTGACATTTGAGAACTCTAACAAACACCTCCGACAATTTGTGTCTACGAACTTGAAATTATAGATATAGGTTCATTAGACATGGATCTAACTTAATAACTTGATTGGAGGCCAAAACAATAAATTTTAAGGGGTCATAATAGGGGTCAAACTTTAAAAAATTGACCTCTGCTGTCTGTTCCAATTTCTGGTTTAAATATTTGAAATTTTACATAAAGGGTATTCAGAGATAACGCAAGCTTTTTAATCGGCTACGGTCGAAAATGTTTAGTTTCCAATATATAAATGTATGTATATATGCATGTTTGCCTAAAACTTTCGACATAGGCGACAGATTTTACCAAGATCAGAATTGTTTTGAAGTTCTACCTTTCAGACGACAAGAATCGAAAAACTGGCTAAAAACATTTTTGTATTCACTTTCAACTTGGCACTTTTCTACAGGTGGGGACGCTTTTTTCGCCGACATTTTTGAAAGTCATTCTCTCCTTTCGATTGTCTAGCCTGAATTTGAACCTACCTCACTTCCAGTTTTGTGGTGGTCGTAAGAGCAAAAACGTCAATTTTTCCCCCCATTCTTTTCCTCCTTCGCGGAAAGGGTTCGAGCCTGCCTGCCTTCCTACTACGATTTTTTTCTCGACATACACTTCCAAACACCCGGGTAACGCCGAGCTTAAATGCTAGTATATCTATAAAAGTTAACGTGTATGTGTATATGTGTGTCTGTCTCTGTACATTTCCCTACGCAATAACACTGCCAATTTTTAGTCTACAGACTTGGAATTTGATATACAGGATACTGAAATTTGGGAAAATCGATGTGATCCGTTTTCGGCCAGAAATGTGGCTTTTAAGAGATCAAAGTGCAGTGATTTGACCTTTGAGATCCCAACCAAACTCCTCTGAAAATTTTGGGTCTAAATACTTGACATTTTAGATATACGTCCCTTGGACATGGTCCAACTTAATAAGTTTATTTGAGCCCAAAAGATTAAATGTTAAGGGAGCATAATAGGTGTCAAAGTTAAAAAACAAGTACCGTTTTTTTTTTGTTTGTTTTTTTACTCAGCATATACCTCCAAACACCCGGGCAACGGCGGGCACCCATGCTAGTATATATATATATATATATATATATATATATATATATATGTGTGTGTGTGTGTGTGTGTGTGTATGTGTGTGTATGTCTGTGTGTGTCTGTCTGTCTTTGTCTGTGGCTGTGTGTCTGTGTGTGTTTTTTATTATACTTTTGTTAGTTTGAAGAGATCACGGGGCTCCTTCTGAAAACTAACACTTGATTCTATTACAGTTTAAATTTATATCCGAGGGCTCTTTTAAGAATAATAACTGTTCCCTTTATTGTCCTATAGTTATTTGGTGATAATTCTGATGAGAGAATTTTTAAAGTCGCTTGACGTATTCTTTTTGCACTTTTTCTCTTATTTTTCGATGCTAAAGTGTCTCATTCTCTTCTACTCACCGCATTTATAGACTGCATCTTCTTCAAAGAGAACCATTGTCAAGATTAAGATGTTCTGATGCTGTCTTTTTTCCTTTCTTTATGGTGCACTATGCGCATTTGTCGAATGCAAACTCCATGCAGATGTCCTCTGTATAATTTTTAACAATGTTTATCAGAGAGACAATTTGTTTCTCAGATTCCGCATAGAGTTTCAAATCATCCATAAAGAGTAGATGGTTTACTCTTTTATTTTCCTCCTTCTTTCTGCCCATGCTGAGATTGTATCCAACATTGGACCGTTTAAGTAGCTTACTTAGTCGATACATAATGAGGCAGAAAAGGAGCGATGAGAGGCTTTCTCCTTGATTTCTTGATTTCTCGGTTGATTTTAATGTTTGGGATCTGTATCCTTCCTTCGGTGTGCTGTAGCGTAATTGATGTGCACCATCCGGCCATTTGCTTCTGAAGGAATGAATAAATATCTGTGTGCACATTATACAGCTCTAAACAGCGAAGTATTCATGAGTGGTATACTGTCAAAGGCCTTCTTGTAATCAATCCAGGCCATAGACAGATTTCTTCATCTTCTTATGCAGTCTTCTAGTATTGTTCTATTTACAAGAAGTTGCTCCTTTGTGTCAAGCTTTTTCTTCGTCCCCCCTATGCTCACTTTCGAGGGAATCGCCAGCAACCAGATGATCGTATGTTGCATCAGCAATTATCCCTGTTAGTAGCTTGTAATTTGTTGTAAGGCAGCAGATGGGTCGATATTTGTAAGCCATGAGGGTTGTCCTCATTTTTCGGATAAGTAATGTACTGCTTACAGTAAACAACTCAGGTGGCTCTTGATCACCACTGATGATTCTACTGAATGCATTGACATAATTATGATGAAGTGCGCTCAGTTTTTTCAGACAGAAATTTGGTATGCGGTCTATTTCTTGAAATTACTGCACTAAGCTACCTTCCTGCAGCTTCCTTTATAATTTTTAGAGCTTGCATCTTTTCCTTCTCCTTCTTATCCTCTTTGATGGCATTTATCCAATTGTTTTCTTTATGTATTTTAGTGTCCTCATAGAGTGACCTCCAGAAGTTTTCAACTTTTTCTTACGTTGGTTGGGAGCTAACTTTTATTTCCTCTCTAATGAGGCTCCTATAAAGCATTCTTGGGTTTGTCGCAAAAAGTTTATTTATCCTTTTTGCTGCAAAGTTTTTTGTTTTATTTTTTTTTATTTTTGCAGCTTGTGTGTCTATGTGTATGGTTCTGTGCATATATAAATACATTTTCACTCATGTGAATGTATACATACATTCATCTACGTATCTCCCCTTCACCCCAAACAAGGGACCATGCATAAGAAAGGTTAAGATGTTGGTTTACGTTACATTTGAATTAGTGTATATCAGTACAGTAAGGAATACGTAGCAGAAATGAAAGTTACAAAGTCTAGCAGTTTTAGTTTAAAAGCTATTAGAGTAGAACTGTTTCTGGCATTTTTGAACCTCGTCATTGAATGCGACTGCTCGAGTTTGTCGAGGATATGTTCGTCGAAGGGGGTACAAGAGCAATGATTTTATCAGAGCAAATTCCATTAAAATACTTGTAAAACAGGCACAGGGACGTAACATTGCGACGATGGGACAGAGGTTGAATCCTGGAATTATTAGACTGAGAATTGTTAGATTGAAGACATTTTTCTATCCAGGAAGAGATTAGCGGAAGGTAAACCAGCCCATATGTGGCAACAATACTCCATGCATGGTTTAATGGCGGCTTTGTAGAGGTACATCATACTCTCAGGTGTTATTAATTATATAGCATGATAAAGGGAGCCCGCCTTCCTTGCAACAGCCTTCGTAAAGTCCTCAATGCATTTATTCGAGTTCATATTTTCTTGTAAATGTTAAGCCGAGGAGTTTGAAAGAAGAATTATTAGGTAAAAAAGTTATTTGTCATAGATATGGGTGATTGGAGAGGTGTCTTTTAATTATTAAAGGAGAACAGCTTAGTCATATTAACATTAAATATTACCATCCATTTACGACTCCATTCAGCTACCGTTTAGAGGTAATTTTCTAAGGATTCAGCTATTCTCTTAGATTTGTGGCGACCTTTTTTCCTTCTGTATGTTATAAAGTGTTATATCATCAGCAAATATACACATCTCGGATACAATATCATCAATGAATCATTGATTAATATCAAGAATAATAGTGGTCCAAGTATCTTGAGGTATTCCCGCATTAAATTTATGTTGATTGGATGAACGTCCATCAATAACAACCTGGATGGTTCATATTTTCTAAGAAGTATCTAATTATAATTAGTATTCGTATTAGTACCGTGTGATCTTATATTAAATAACAGCTCTCCATGCCATGCTTCGCCTGCCTCATCTAGTGCATTGTTATATACGTTCAGATGTGATTGTTAAAATATCTGCAGTAAAACGACATTGCCTAAATCCGTATTGTTTGTCAAGACAGAAGATCATATTTTGCAAGTTAGTGCTTGATTGATTAGCATCTCCAAGATTTTAGCGAGGAAAAAGGAAGAGACTTATAAGGGTATAATAAAGGGGGTCAACAATTTCACTTGAATTCTATTACAATGGTAAAACAGGGGTCATCTTCCAGGTATAAGGGAAACAAGATTAAGCAAAGCATTTGTTGAAGAATTTGTAAAGTAGAGGGCAAGCTCAGCGGAGCATTTCTTAAGTAGCATAGCAGAGATGAGATCAGGTCACACGCATTGGAGTTAATATGATATCAAAGACACGTGAAGGGGTGATTTTCAGATGATCAAGTGTGACTTCGATCCGCATAGGGATATTTGTGAGGGAGTTGTTTTCTGGCTCTAAGGTGGAGTTGGGGTCGAATCGGCGCTGAAGACGTTTCGGCTCCTCGATGGCCGTGTATGCAACCTTCTGCTTGTTGCATAGTGGGGAAATTACTTATCGTTCTTTGTTCATTATATATTATACATTTTTCAGAAATCACACGTTCCTATCTTCTGCAATATATATATATAGCCACAGAGGCCTGTAGTGGTTGAATCTGCACGGATAAAAGTAGCAACATGTAAAAGTACCATTAAAAAGACAGAGCAGTCAGCAGATTTTCCGCCAAATACTCAGACACTTGAGATTTTTAACCTGTCTTGCGAGCCATTGTCGAATCCATTGGACACGGTCATATTCGTAAACGATGAACGAACATTCTCTGTCTCTGTCTGTCTGTATGTATGTATGTCTCTCTCCCTCTCTCTCTCTCTCTCTCTCTCTCTCTCTAACTGACGATACAACCATATCTAAAATAACAAAACTCTGCACAACATACAATAGTACATTAACTAAAAAAGAAAAAGATTTCCTTCCAAAAAACACAAGCAGAAAGATAGAGTGAGAGAGAGAAACACAACACAGGAGTGACCACAGCCGATGTCAGCGGCCTCGACAAGCCCAATAAAAGAGTAATAAAAATTGAACATTCCAATGAATAGTAGACACTTACACGCGTCCACCCCTTGGAAACACTTCAAATGAACTACGAAAATGCTATTTTTACATCTCCAACACATTTGAAAATAATTTCTGACGAGGACGCTTCACAGAACGTCTGCAACGCGTTAAAAACGATTTAAATGATTCAAAAACATTATTACAATGATCTAAACATTATTCTCAATGAAAAACCAAGACACGGAGTAATAAAATAATGTTAAAAAATACACATTGGTGGTGACTACCCCCTTATGCAATAAAATTAAATACACTGTTAGGGCGTATGAATACATAGTAAAGAATTTTTATTGCACATTTATAAATTTTTACATGATATATAAAACGTCTTACATGTGTTTCCTTGTATGGTTTCAGAGACGCAGAAAAATCCACAAAAACTACTTTTTAATTTATATATATATATATATATATATATATATATATATATATATATATATATATATATATATATATAAATATATGTACTAGCATTTCAGTCCGGTGTTGCCCGGATATTTGGAGGTGTGTGTTCTGCTAATAAAAAAGGCAGGCTCGGACCCGTACTGCAAAGGAGGAAAAGACCGGGATAAAACGTGACATCTTTACTGTTACGACCACCGCCAACCAGAAGTGCCGTAGGTTTTAATTAATTAAGGCAATATAATCGAAAGGAAACGATAACTTTCGAAAATATCGGCGAAAAATGTGACCCTCTGTAGAAAAAATGTGACCCTCTGTAGAAAAGTTTAAGGTGAAGATATAAATGTTTTAGGCAATGTTACGATATCTGTCGTCTAAAAGGTCGAACTTACAAAACGATACTGATCTTGGTAAAATCCGTCGAATCTGTCAAAAGTTTTAGGCAGACATGCAAACATACATACATACATACATACATACATTTATATATCGGTAACTAAATATTTCCGACCCAATCCTATTAAAACGTTGCCCTATGTGTGAATATCCTTTATGTAAAATTTCAAATGTTTAGACCATAAATTGTCTGAGTAATTTGATAGAGACAGCAGATGTCAATTTTTTTTAACTTTTACCCCTATTATGATCCCTTAAATTTTATTGTTTTGGGTTCCAATCAAGTTATTAAGTAAGATTCATGCCCAAATGAACCTATATCTAAAATGTCAAGTGTTTATAACCAAAATTGTCAGCGGAGTTCGGTTGAGTTCTCAAAGGTCAAATCGTTGAACTTTGACCCATTAACAGCCAAATCGCTCGCTGAAAACCGATTACAAAGATTTCCCCAAACTTCAGTACTCAGTATATCAAATTTCGAGTCTGTAGACTTAAAATTGACAGAGTTGCTGCATAGGAAAATGTACGCAGAAAAACAGACAGACACACATACACGCTCACTTTTATAGATAGATAGATAGATAGATAGATAGATAGATAGACACATAGATAGGATGCAATATATAGTAATTATTTAAAAAGTATAAAAATGACTCATGCGCCACTACCGAGAATCAAAACCAAAACGTTCTGCTCACGATTTATTTTGCCTTTACCGTCAATTGACTGGACTATGAAAACGTGCTTACTGCAAGGCTATAAATTAAAACATGAACCAATAACTACTACGTTATGCATTCGTAATGCCGGCGTTCGAACTTCACCTTGCAAATTTCATTTTCTTTTTAAATTTTCCCACTTTTGCACCGGTTTTTTCCGGGCTAAAATTCAAATATAAAGTTTTGTATGGATTCAAATACCTTATACATGAAGTTTCATGTCTGTAGACCAAAAACTCTAGGAGGAATTTGGTAGGCAAAATTTGTTATACAAAAATATATACGTATACCTTAATATATATGGAAACAATTTTGTGTTTACTATAAACTTTTTACGCAAATATTATGCAAGTATAAATCATGTAGAATATCTGCATGAATATAATTGCGCGTAATTATTAACTAAAGATAACTATCCCATCAGAAAACCGAAGCAAGTAATAGGGTATTAATTAAAATGAATGTTTAAACGAATATGCAAATTTGCTAGATCTTTTGCTAGTGAATGCAAATCCAAAACCCATATATAAGAAAATGTTATCTTCTTTTTAAATAATAGAAACGATTTTTTAATATGAGTATCCATACACACGAATGAAAAACGAATTTACATATATATATACATATTTTTATACACATGCCCATATACAGACAGATATATACATAAATATAGGCATTTATACACACACACGCACACAAACACACACACACATATATATATATATTGGAAATTATAGAAAAATGGGAATTTATGTATCACATTACTAGCCAGAACGATTAAATTGAAAAGTAATCATTTCAAGGAAATGACACACAAAGATTTATCAAACACGGAACAAGTATATCTCATGTTATTCTTACAATATTTATGCAATTCTATACACATATGAGACTGTGTGTGTGTTATTCTTGTGCATCTAAGAACTGCGTCTATAGTTCTAAATCTATAGACGTATACCATGATTTGAATATTAATAGTTTTTTTGTGCACATAAATATACACATGTGTATATATATGTATGTATGCCTATATATATGCATATAATCTGCATATATATGTGTACATATATATATATATATATATATATATTATATTTGCGCCTAATTACTATCAGTATTAAAATCACGATGTGGTTTTATTGATGCATGAAATTAGGAAAACTCTGAATAAATGCGGATGCATAACATTAATTTTATGATTCAATGACTGTTTTTCTAATTACCATAAGTAAATAGTTTTATGCATCTTTTCTTTCTTATTTGCACATCAATATATGCAAGACTATTCAATTTGAATGAATACATGCACGCTTTAATTCACCTCTTACAATCGCGGAAAATGGTTTCCCTAGTTCCAAATATTTCCTCAGAAAATATCTGTAGCATATGCGTAAGTACTACCTCTAATATAAAACTTGCACTAACAACTTTGTAAAATAATTTTCATATTCACATTATTCTGATTATTCCGTTGTTAATGTTTCAATGATTAATTATTATAGTATTAGTACAGAAAAGAACAAAAATGCAAAAAACACGGATTTTGTTTCACAAAATAATATTTAAGGTAAAATTTTAAATCATTTAAATAAAGCAGACACTCAATCAAATACACTTGTTCGGGTGAGAATCGATACCTAAAATTTTAAAATGACAAGTTTCTCTCAAAATTAGAAAATTGTCTACGTTGTACCCGCCCGGCCATTCGTTGCCGTTGCTCAGTCTGGTTGACGCAAGTATTAGATGGATTTGTACAGCACAGACACACGCACACACATATACACGCGGACGCGCGGACGCGCGGACGCGCACACGCACATGCCCAAACAGCCGTATATGCACACGCACACACTTGCACGCACACACACTCACATACACACACAGTCGCAAACACGCACAATCACGTACACTGAAAAACACACGCACACAAACACCCACACGCAAACTTTTGCGCACACAAAACACACACGGACGCACAAATGCCCACCTACACGCACAAGCACACACACAGACGCACACATATGCACAAAGACACACACACATAAACACAATGAGACACATGCATACAAACGCACACACACACGCACTATGCAAATATACAGGAATAAACAGTTCAAAAGCTTCAAATCGCACAAAAGCAGAAGTTTTTTAATATATAAACTGTCAATTTCTGGTTATAATTAAATGTTAGAGTCAATTGATATAGTTCTGGTTATGATTAAATGTTAGAGTCAATTGATATAGTTCATAGTAAGGTTCTGACAAAATCGGGATATCGTTATATTATTCGCTTAATCCGTTTTGTTTTAATTTAGCGTATAAAGACAGAATTTTAGTCGATCGTACTTTAAAAAAAAAAAATAAAGACTTATCTAGTTAAAAAAGAAGAAAGAAATAATGACATATAAACATGTGTCGATGTCGTAAAACAGTGTTTAATAAGAATATGTACGATCTATGTACACTCAAAAACCTCAGCACGGTAGCGTACCTGTATAAGAACACGTATTTAGCGTATAAAGAAAAATATATTAGTCAATCCAATTTTTAAAAAAGATGTATCTAGCTTTAAATAATATGAAATTATCGATTATCAGCATGTTCTGACGTGGAGAAAAGCAGTATTTAATAACATGTACGATCTATGCAAACAAAAGATTTGGCACGGTAAAGTAATTTTATAAGAACAATCAATGTTACCGGTATAGTTAATGTAAAAAATAAAAGAATTATTGGTTTACGAACATGTCTCCATGTGTCGCAGTTAGTTATGATTGCATTTATTGTATTTTATTTAAAAAAGATTACCTCTTGTAGAGAGAGATACTTGTTTGAACATTTCTTGGGCGTTTGTTGTTGTTGTAAACTGATTTAGATTCTGGAATGAATGAACTGTCAGCTCTAAGTCAATGAGATTTGCTTGCATGTGAGACGGGAGAATTTATCACTTTTGAATTGGGAAATGGATAGATAATGTTATGATGATAAGTATATGATCAAGTTAATAAGGGTGAAATCCCATATCTGTCGAAAGTGCAGTTAATGAATGAACTTGTTCTTCAGAGGGAAAATAGAAACTACTTCCTCTGAAGATGGTTGCGGTAGTGATGATGCTTCTCTTAGAATGAAATGTAGGAGTTTGTTATTACGACTAAATATGTTTAAAAAGGCGTGCATATGTTACACAAGATAGTGACTAATTGTATGCGTCATATTTTGTTGCAAGCATACAGTACTTTCGTTCAAATGGAAATTTCTGCAATAAAGATATAATATAGCAGATTCAATTATCTATATCGACAGCCAAGTGGTTTTCCTGTTTAAAGGCGCATTTTGCTGAATTTCTTCTAGCTAACGACTGCTTTTACCTATAAACTTGAGCCTATTCAGACAAGATCATACATACATATGTAGTGCGTCAATAGTATATGCACATACTGCGTATAAATGTAAGCATATTATTGTACATATATACGTGCATATATATACATATATATATATATATATATATATATATATATATATTAATATATTTAAATTTAAAACGCATAAATAAGTATATATAAGTATATAAATATATACACTTGCGCCCGATATTATTCATACCCCTCGGATCTTTGAGATTTCTATAAGAATATTGCTCAAACCAGAAGGTAGACAATATTAAAGGGATTTCAAACAATAAATCAAGCATAAGCATTTAATTTAAACTCAACAAATAAATAAATTATGCAAGTTTGAAACATTATACAAAGAAAAACAATAATGGCACTAGTTCAAAATTATTCATACCTCTCTTACTAATAGTCAATAGCATGCCCTTTATTCTTAATAACTGCCTGTAACCGTTTTGGATATTCATCAACAAGGTTTTTACAAGCATCAACACTGATTTGTGACCATTCTTCAATGCAGTAGTTCTCCAAATCCCTCACATTTCTAGGTTTCCGCTTTTTAAACTCAGTTTTCAATATGTGCCAGAGGTTTTCGATAGGGTTCAGGTCGGGACTCTGGCTAGGCCATTCCAAAACATTAATTTGATTATCCTCAAACCATTTCTTGACTATTTTAGCAGCATGTTTTGGATCATTATCCTGTTGAAGGACCCACTTTGGTCCTAAATGGAGCTTCTCCGCATCCTGTCTAATGTTTTTCTGGAGTATCTCCAAATTTTGTCCCTCTTCCATGGTCCCATCTATCTTGACCAAACTACTTGGAACACTAGCCGAAAAGGAGCCCCAAAACATTAGGCTGCCACCACCATGTTTCACCGTGGGTATAGTGTTCTTTGGGTTGTAAGCTTCTCCTTTCTTCCTCCAAACGTAAGAAGCATCCATATGGCCAAACAATTCAATTTTTGTTTCGTCAGTCCACAAAATACTTGAGAAAACGGACTCTGGAGAATTCACATGGGTCCTAGCAAACTTTAGACGTGATGCAAGGTGTTTTCCGGTGTGCAATGGAGTCCTTCTTGGTCTTCTTCCTTTCAGACCATTTTCATGCAGAGTCCTTTGCAATGTTTGCCTTGATATTTTTATGCCAGTAGACTCCAGATTTTCTAAAATGTCCTTAGTAGTGGTGGTTGGATTTGCATTAACACTTCTTACAATATTCCTGGTGGCTCTAGCAGAGAGTTTCCTTTTCCTTCCTCTACCAATCAAGTTTTTTGTTGTGTGGTGGCTCTTGAATTTTTTGATGATGCTCTGTACTGTTGCTGTAGGGACCTCAAATTTCTTGGAAATTGACTTGTAACCTAAACCATCCTCATGTGAATTCACAATTTTAGTCCTAAGATCATTACTAAGCTCTTTTTTCTTCCCCATTCTAATAATGTTTATTCTTTTATTGGTTTTCAGTCGATATCATTTTAATTTCTGAAAAATGCAAAAAACGAAATGAAATTAATCAAAGGTTGTATAAAAGCATTCAAAATAATAATCAAACAGGAAACAAACAGTCAGAAACTCGATTAATACTGAAAAAATAAGGGGGTATGATTATTTTTGAACATTGCAAATTTTATAAATAGCTGTATATTTCTTTTATTACAAGTATCCCGAGATTTTAAAATGACGAAAATGATCAGAAGAGGTTTATTAAGAATATGTATCAATATGGACGTAAACAATAAATTCTTACAAAGTTACACCTAATAAACTCAATTTTCAAGGGGGGTATGAATAATATCGGGCACAAGTGTATGTATGTACGGTATATACATAAATACATAAATGTATATATATATATATATATATATATATATATATATATATATATATATATATATATACACATATATTATGTATCATATGTATATATATATAACTATTTCATTTACTGACATACAATTAATATACGAAAGTATAAACCTATGCGTAAACTTTAAGTATTTACTTCAAAAGTGATCAATACGTAGGTAGAGCTAGTTAGTAAGTTAAAAATATATATATGGCGATTAACCTACACTGAATATTCTGCGTATTGAGCACTTTGAAGTAAATACTTAAAGTTTACGCATAAATTTATACTTTCGTATATTAATTTTATGTGAGTAAATTAAGTAGTTATATATATATATATATATGTACATATGATACATAATATTGTTTTTATATTATTTATATAATAAAGCACATAGGTATATAAATACATAAATATATATGCATTTAAGTATATATGTATAAATACATAATTGAAATACACACATATATATGTGTATATATAACAAACCTATATTCGTATATCTATATACCAATTCATATAACTTTACATCTGTTTATCTATTTCTTAATCAATATACTTATCTCTAACACTGTCTTCATATATATATATATATATATATATATATATATATATATATATATATATATATAAGCTAGACAATTGTCCGTTATAAAATACTGCCTAATAAACCCATTTTACGTTTGTATAGAAATTAAAATGCAAGTAGCAATTAAGAAAACTTTCACGTCTGATTTAATTCATTATTTTTTCATTATTTCTATACAAACTGATTCGAGTTGGCTAATCTTTCTCGTTCAAATCCGCGAACTTTTCAGTATTCTTTTACTTTCCTTTTTTGGGCGTTTTTTTTAAGAAATATCATAGTCTCTACTAACACGGTCAATTGATATATTTTGTTTTCATCATATGTAGAAGGATATGAATTAGCATATAATAAACACCAAAAGTTAATGATAACCTATGTATTTAATGTAATATAAATTAATGAAAAATGTCAGCAATATTATCATTTAAAAGAACAAGCTTTTATATTTTTTACTTTAATAAACATAATTTTGCGAATATTATATTATCTAATATTATAATATCTATTAGGTTTTTTGAAAAAAAAACACTGCGCCATTTAATGATAACCGTTATTTTTTTAAAAATACTTTGTACTCATATTCGCCTTGATTAAATATAGACATGTTGATTGTGATGAAAGGTAAATATAAGGAGATATGTGTTTGTTATGAGAAATTATTTTTATGGTTTCGGTTAATCGGACTATTGGAGTCATCTGGAGTGTTATGCGCATAAGGTTTCAGTTCACCTTCAGAGATATATTTTCGAAACGGAAATTTCTTTGTCAGAATTCGAAATCTGCACGTCATTACAAAATGAATCTTTTATTTTATTGACGGCGGTAACTTACACTTGTTACGACAGTCAAGAATGACATGCATTTTTAGTGTAGCCTTTTTTTCCTTTGAAATTCCGTGCAGATTCCCGAGTTTGTTAGAGAGATTTCCGATTTTGGGAAGATACTACTGAAAATGTACGGAGGTTATATTGCATGAAAAGCTGAGCTTATAAGATTCAAGATGAAAATTATATTATTATGAATAATGCTGTACAAATAGAGATGATTTTTATAACATGATGTGATACAAGTTTGCAAGACAACAAATGTCGATAATGAGAACTACGAGTGTAAGAACAATACACAAAACTTAGCGATAGGAGCTTAACAGAATTCCTTAGAAGATGGCACCTAAAGCACGATGAATTTAAATCGGTGCGAGATTGTATCAAATTCTTTATTTTGCATTCTCGCACTGCCCGATTGATACTCTGCATTTATTTCCGGCATTGCCCTCATTTGCTGGTCCGTTTGTGTGCAATAATTCATTTGCATACGATCAGAGAAAAATTGCTTTGACGGTCCATCAGCTGATCCGTATTAAAGTGTTGAATTGCCGCTTAATAGGAAACCAAAGTACATCGCCACTAAATATAGAGAGAGCCAGTAAATAATAAAGCACCGTAATCGATCGCTTTGTTGACGAAAACAAAAGATAAGAAAAATATTGCCTTAAGCATCTGTGTAATCAAATCAATCATTGTTCGATTCTATTTTTGCTTTGTTGAAAGTTCAAAGAAATAAAAATAAATGGAACAACAATATTCATTTTGTCGGTACGTTCTTCAAGTAGGAGAACGCAAATTACGCGCGTAAAACCTCAACGACTGTTTGTATGTAAATGTGGAATTTTGACTCATTCATTGCTAGCTGCAATGTGACTCTTGTTTGAGCGGAAATTATTGTATATATTTAAGGATGTAATCGATAAAATAATTTAGAATTGTTTGTGTATTTTTGTTTTTCTGTTAGATATTTATATGTTTATAAACTTTTCGACAGATATATATATATATATATATATATACAAACTTTGAGTCAACTCACGTAACACCCTCCCACTAATGAGAGAGCGAAGTCTAGAAAGGAATGGGCAGTCCTCCATGTGCTATTAACGAACATTACAATACTCCGTTAATTGTTTACATTTTCTATATAAATCCTGCTCATATCAGGCATGTACCCGAATTAACAATGTCTTTGACCGTAGAGATGAAATATCTCTTTAGGTACTTACGTCGAAGTACACGTATTCAGAGATTTTAATGCCAATCACAGAAGTTGGATTGGTTTCACGAATTCTACATTCGCAAGTAGTAGCAGAAGACATAGTTTCGCTACATCGCATGCATTAAGACAGAGTGTCACTATCTCGACCCTTTTCCCAGATCGTATGATTTTTGTTTGTTTTTTTATTCAATTTTCACCCCAAACAAGGCACAGTGCCACTTTGAAGAAGGGGGCTACTATCAGGGACTTAATTAGCGGGGTCATTATGAAGGGAGACGAGTAGAAAGATGTTTGTTAACATTACACTTGAACTTCTGCATATCATTGCAGTTGGGAAAGCAGAATCCCGGAAGGGAGTTCCAAAGACCCGCAGTTCTGGGGAAGAAACTATTGGAGTAAAAGGCTTTCTTGCACCTAGCGATCTCTACTGTAAAGGGATGAGACTTAGTTGCTTGTCGGGTTTGTCGGGGGTAGTTACGTCGGGGAGGTACAAGTGTTTGCAGTTCGTCAGAGCATTCACCATTAAAGTATTTGTAGAACAGGCAGAGGGATGCAACATCTCGTCGATGGGACAGAGGCTGAAGCCTAGATGACAGTTCAGGACCTATCAGGTTGGCGACTCTCTTTTAAACCCTGTCCAGGAGCGAGAGACAAGCAGCAGATGCACCAGCCCAGATGTTACAACAGTACTCCATACATGGGCGAATGGTTGCCTTATAGAGGTATAGGATACTGTCAGGCGTAAATAGTTTTCTAGCACGGTAGAGGGAGCCACCCTTCCTTGCAGCGGCCTTGGAAATGCTCTCAATGTATCTATTCCAGTTCATATTCCCTGTAAACGTTAGGCCGAGGAGTTTAAAAGAAGTACTTTCAAGCAATGTGTTCTTGGCCATTGCTATTGGTGGTAGAGAAGGTTTCTTGTAGTTATTGAAGGAAACAAGCTTAGTCTTAGCAGCATTGAATGTGACCATCCATTCTTGTCCCCCATTTCACTACAGATTAGAGGTCATCCTCTAGTGTTTCTGCCATTTCCTTAGATATGTGTTCATTTGTTTTCCCCTCATATCTGTTATAGAGAGTGATGTCATCGGCAAATATACCCATCTCCGGAACAATTTTATCAGGGAGGTCATTTATGAATATAAGGAATAATAGAGGTTTAGGGATAGACCCCTAAGGTACTCCCGCATTTATGTCATATTGTTTGGATGTACGACCGTCGAGGACAACATTGATTTTTCTATTACTTAAGAATGATTTAATTACATTATGAATTCTTCCAGTGATTCCATATGATCTAATTTTCCTTAGAAGACCATCGTGCCATACCCTATCAAAAGCCTTAGATATATCAAGGGCAACCGCTCTACTCTCCCCTGTTTGTCTAATGAACGGTATATACGTTCAGGAACAACAGTTATGATATCTGCTGTTGAACGGGCTTGCCTGAATCCATATTGTTTGTCAGTCAGGAGTTTAGCAGTTGTTAGGTGCTGGACTAGGGCTTGATTAACTAAGGACTCAAATATTTTGGCGAAAAGGGGGAGGAGGCTAATGGGCGATAATTTACTGGGTCAGTTCTTTCACCAGAATTCTTGAAGACTGGTACCACAGAGGCGTTTTCCAGCAGTCGGGAAAACAAGATTCGTTAAGGCATTTATTGTAAAGTTTGGACAGACCTGGAGCAACCTCAGCAGAGCATTTTTTAATAGCACAGCCGGGATGAGATCTGGTCCACATGTTTTGAGGTGTCTAATTTTTTATAATAGCATGTACCTGAGAAGGGTTTATTTTCAAATCGTCGAGTGTGGCGTCCGTGTCGCAGAGGAAAATCAGGGAGTGAGTGGTGTACCGAGTTCTGTGTGGAGTTTGAGGCAAACCGACTGGCAAGCAGATTAGCCTTGTCAGTTGCCGTGCAAGAAACCTCATGATTGTTTGATAGTGGGGGAATAGTTGACTGTCCATTATTTACTACGCTGTTGTAGATTTTCCAAAAATCCCGGGTTCCTAATTTCTGTGCTTCGATGCGTTTTCTGGTGGTTTCAGAGTAATATGTCTTTGCTGTCTCTATCACTCTCTTACAATTATTTCTAGCTTCTATAAATTTCTGTTTATTTGAGCTGGACATCTGTCGGTTGAATCTGCGGAACGCATGCTGCTTTTGACAAATGGCAGCTGCACAAGCAGAAGTAAACCATTGGGGAAGTGGGGCTTGCTATAGAATTTCCGTGCGGGAACATGTGCTTCAATAGCAGTTTTGAACCATTCAGTGGTCTCATTTGCACACTGTTCCGCTGGAAGACTAAAGATATTTTGCCATGGGGCATCTCTGATGAGCTCCCTTATGGCTTCCCAATCAGCCTTTTTGTAATACCTCGTTGTTTTGAGTAGTGGGTCTTCAGTTTTAGGGCGAGAATTTAGGCTGATTTCTACCATTATCACAGCGTGGTCAGCATTCCCGAGTGGGCTGTGGACATTTGTTGTACAGTCATTGGGAACCGTTGTCAGAAAGAGATCTAGAAGTGAGACATGTTGATCTTGCTGGTCTGGGAAACGTGTCGGAAATGTAACCAACTGAGATAGGGAATGGGATATAGATAAACTATGTGTTGCGCTACCAGGTACGTTTGTGTGATTAGAGAATCCCAGCCAGTTACTGTGCTGGACATTGAAGTAACCAAATACATGTATTTGTGCGCTAGTATCGAGGGAGAGTGCTATATCTATGCTGTCTGAGACTTTGTTTATTAGGGTACAGTCTTGGTATGTATAAGTAAGCCTTATTTTTTAAATATATGTTTAATCACAACAGTCGAGGACTGTGTGATAAATTCTTATAGTCTAGTATGGAACGCTGATTGCGTTGTTATATTTATTTACATCGATCTAACTTCTCGATCACAAGCTGGCAATCAGATGCGTAAAATGGCATGATGCAAATAAAATGGAGAGTTAAAACCATAGAAATATATCCGAAGTGTCTCAGGGACATATGTTTTATTTTTCTGATGAACCGAAGGTCAATGTGACTACTTCTCACACAGCCCTACTTTACCTAGTTGTTCATTTTAATTTGTGAAGCTTACATTGCACAAAGGTAACATGCATCCCGCCTGATTCATCTTCCGGAAGTTAAATACAAATAACTAAAACCATATCGAAGCTATTAGTAGTGGCAAGTGTGAAAGTTCCGCAGCTAAAAGAAGGCACACTGAAATAACCAGGAAACGCATTGAGTCCCATAAAAAAGGAACTCGTTATTTCTGGACTATTAATAATTTTGATGAATAAAAGGAAAACCAAGAATTCACCTAGTATCTAACAACAATCAGATGGAAATGCCTAATTGACGTATACATTTTCTTTTCATACTGAAAAATGTGTCACAATTGTACGAAGAAGTTTATCAAAATAGTTGTTTTCCTAATATTAGTCATGAACATAACGAAATTGAATATAAAATGTTCGTAATGTCTGTTCACATATACAAATGATACACTTAATCTTTTAAACGAAATCTACTGCAAACTGTAATAAAACAAATATAGATTATCTTAATCAGCTTGAAAAATTAATTATTTGAAGATAATAGCTCATTAATAATTCACTAATAGATCGAAAGTTATCTTCTTAGAGTATTCCAGAAAACACAGTTGCATAAACGGTATCAAAAGAAATATTTGGATTAATCAGCGTCAATATTGCTTTTCTGTTCATTAAATCTCTATAGTTCACGTCTTAAAATTTATAAAAGTATGTTGCCATAAAGATGTGCCGATACAAAACATGTTATTTTACTTAACTCCAATGTATAGAATTATTCGTCTAATTTAATGGTAATATGCTGATGCAATAGGCTTATTCTTCCCATAATTTACCGAAATAGTTCATCCTTAATAGATTTCTATGAAAATATACATGTAAGTGTTTCATTAGATTGCATTATTTTTTAGTTTACCTTCTTACAAATTGTGCAACAGCTTAAACAAAATAAAGATACACATATATGAGTTCAATTGCGAAATATATTGATATAAAGTTATTTTGTTTTTTTTTATAACGTATGCAAATCCTTACAACATACTTTCGTTTCTGTAATCATTAAGTTATAAATAATCTGTCGCAATTGAATAGTTTATTAGATTGTTGAGAAAATTTTGGAGAATTTATTATTCTGATTTCAAATAATGTTTTTTAAAATAAGTTTTTTGTTTTTGTTTTAATACCTTTACTTTATATATCATTTAATAACAATCGTTTTAAAATAATTATTTCTTCATTCAAGAATGTTACATACAAGATAGAAAAAAGGAAATATGCACAATTTTCTCAGTTAATTTCAAGCTAGGCCGAAAAGCTGCTAAAACATTTCGCGATATCAAGGAAGTATTTGACCCAGGAACCAGTACTAAACTCAACCCACAATGAAAGTTTAAGAAATTTCGTAGCAGCGACGAGAGTCTTGAGGATGATGAGTGTAGTGGAAGCTATCGGATGTTGATATCGATCAATTATGGACCTTAGTCGAAGCTAATAAACGTAAAACTGTCTAATAACTTGCGTCCGAATTAGATATACGTATACGACGGTGTCCAACCCATTGAGATGGATTGGAAATACAGAAAACATAATTAAGGAATACCTCACAGACTGAACGATAACCAAAAGAAACGCCGTTATGAAGTGTCATCTTCCATTTTTAACGCAACAAGAATGACCCGTTCCTCGACCGTGATGTTAAAAACCACAAGAACTTTCTTGTCCACCTGATAAACAAGCTGTATAACTATTTGATGAATGAATGAGATAAATCAATAAGAATTTACTCAGCTTATGATGTTACTGTGATAAAATTAATAATTACCCGATAATTTTGCAACAAACGACGAATGTTATAAAATACTGATTATACTCTAAGTATCGATTTAAATAAATTAATAAAATACGGATCATATGATTGGTATTAGTCAGAATAAAAGCAATGTTTGAGAGCATAACAATGATATAATTATTCTCTAATAGATCAGTTTGCAGTAACGGAACATATTTGATAATGCGGTGTTAAGTTACACTCTATTTTAAACGAATCTTACGCCAACGTAATACACACATATTATACGTATAAACAATGTTTTTTTTTCTGAAAAAAAAAAACAATGTACGCTGTTAGAAAAACTAAGAAGTTCTTGAATTGTATAGAACGAAGATGCATAGGTATTGTTTTCCCGTTATACATTGTATTATAAAAAATGTTCAGGATATAATAAATGTAAATTATGTCATGAATTATGTATTCGTTAATTTACAACCACTTAATAGTAGAACTGTAAAACCTGCATCAATTTCTTAATAGCGTAAAGTTTTATACACCTACGTTTAATTAATTAAGATTATATATATATATATATACATATATATATATATATATATATATATATGATTATATAAAACAACTATACATTACTATTTTAATGTTCATTTTCACAATTCTACCTAAAACAAAGTTTTTTATCATTTCATTGCTTTTTTTCATTTTCGTTCGTCCAGTATTGCGACACAAAAAATCGCCTTGTCATCCATGGCTAACAGCGACTTCGCTCGGATCAAGCGTATCCCTACTGGAGTAATCCGTTTCCAAATTGGATGTTATATTTAGAAACGATGCAACCCTCAAATACATGAGCTCAAATGTCTGAGACCTCGACTCGAAATAAAAACACACTGCAACCGTGAATAAAGAAATGACTTGTAATATATATATATATATATATATATATATATATATATATATATATATATATATTCAAACGTAATTCATTATATAATTAATATATCTGCCTGTATATTGCTAGAAATGGGATAACAAACAAAATAAATAAATGTAATTAATTTAGATGAAATCAATATAAAAATACACCTATTAGTAATGAAGGTGTATCTTTCAGCGTGAAGCGAAAAGCATTCTATTATTTCACGCAATCAATTTTGTATTGCAATGCCCACTTCGCTATACAATGCTATTTAAGACATTATAGGGCAAATCATGGATAGTGTATGTTATGTTATGAGAGTATTCTCTTACATATTACACACTCTTTGGAGAAGGGTCTATATTGTTGTGTTTCATGATAAATTAACTCCATGCTTCACTTTCCCTTTTCGAGGATGTTTTCTCTCATCAAACAAACACCATTCGCAGAATTACCAAGCTTTTTGCTTACTTAAGCATTGTTGTTTAGAATCGATGTTATAATAACGTTTAGATAATAATATAATAGTAGAATATGCAAGCGGGAGATATTATTATTGCTCATATTTTAATTGGTTAGTAGTACATTATATAAAACACACATATAATCTGTTACCAGTTTGTTTAATATATATGCAAATTACCTGCTTACATTTTTTGTAATTGTCTGTTTTGTCTTATCTATATCATATATGCATTTTAAATTATATATATATATATATATATATAACGTTGTCTAAAATCAAATATTTTATCAATTTTCTCCTCAGTTTGTTTATACTTAGAAAAGCAAACCGCTTCACCCACTATAGAATATATTAAAACTGATAGATGTTTTTTTTAGATTCTGACAATTCCTTTAAGGGCAACTGTTTGAATCTATCTAGCACTTTGTTCAACAAGTGCATTTGTAAAGTATTTTTAGTTCCTTTTTCTGCGTGGCAGAATCTGCAATTGATCCCATTGTTGATGTAACACATTTCCACCCGTCCTTTATCTTGAGCATCCATTAAAATCCTTTCCTCATCATTATGGAGCAATTCTCTTTTTGCTAGTATATATGGTCTTATATAATCGTGATGAAATTCATCTAAAAATAATTGGCACGCTGTTCGTTTACTTATCCTTCCATTTATTTTGGAATCACAGATATTGGTCATTTTGAAGACTCTTTTGAACTATTTACGTAGCATACCTGTGTTCTTATTATGTCTCATTTGTATGAGAGTCTTGTCCAAAATTTACGGCCAGTTTGGTGATGGAGATAGTTTTGCTGGCTCTGCAAATATGTGGCCGATAAAGTGTATTTTACATCACTAAAATTAAGGAATAATATCTTTCATATAGGTAATGGGTATGTATGGCCAAATAGCCTCTGTAATATCGTTCTATATAGTGCGATTGAACAACCCTGTACTAGAATGTACTGGGTGTAATTATTCCAGTTTTAATAACCTCCTCCATTGCAATCTTTAAACGTCCTCATACTGTATGTGTAGTACCTAATCTTCCGAAAAGAGTTATTACATGTAAATTTATTTAAAAAAAAACAATGTATTTATTACCCTCATAAAAATGTTTTGTTTTTTTTATCGGTGGAGATATAATGATGCATCTATTTCACTTATATATATATATATATGTATATATATATATATGTATATATATTTATATATATATATATATATATATATATAATGAAATATCAACTGTTAGTAATCTTGTGTAATACACGATCCGTGACAAGATATTTCTTAGTTTGTAACATATATAACTCGTATTCAACTGTTGTCCAGAGCAAGTAAAAAGAATGATCTGACTTCCGATGTTTTTAAAGAATAGAAAACGTGATTATTTTTATTCATATTTTGACTTCTGATGAATAAAATAAATTATTTGACGACTAAATTCTCGAACAAAGCAATTAAATTTATTTTGAGAAATAAGCGGGAAAATTGTTACACAATGAAGTGCGTGCTTGCACAAACAAAGACATTTTGCTGTGGTATGTAAGATATGTGAGCTGAGAAGATTAATGAATATAATTTTCTTGCTTATATGGTTACTGTAGAAAATTTTCTTAGTTGTCAACGGGTTTTAATAAATATCTTTCTATCGTTTAATATGATTTCGAAAATTGTTTTTGTTGTATATAACCAGTAGATATATTAAATGGTTATTTATAGATAGTGATACAAACTCTGAAAAACACGAAAATGTTCAACAATGAAGTTCCTTCGAATTCAAATAGTCTATTTAACAATTACGTTATCAAACTGGGGAATATACTGATCCTTGTCTTTGCAAATTATTACTAAAAGCCATTTCCTGTTGCAGTAAGGAGGTTAGGCATTGAAATATATTTTATAGATGGCCATACTTTAACGGGATTACTTTTCTTACTCATATTATTGTTGTAGAGAAAATTATGAGTTTGTTTTAAACAGCTTTTTTTAAGTATTTTGTGTATTTTTAATGTGACTTGGATAACACTTTGCAATATTCGGAACAAGTAAATATCTCTATTTGACGACATATAGATAGTGATACAAATCTGAAATATTAAAACTAAATCATTGTTCTAACACTGAAAATCAGGCACACTGATAGGTATCATATATTCTTACCTTTAGTTAATGTTATAGTGTATAATTTGCTTTGTTTTGTTGTATATTGTCAAAAAGAAAAAAATCGTTTTTGTCTTTTCGCAAGCACGATTACTTTTTGAATCTGTTTTCATCATGTATTTATATCCCGAAAATGTGAGTGGTCAGTATTTTCAATCAAAACTTGAATGATATATTTTAATGATATATTTGTATAACTCACTGAACGATATCTAATGAAGACAATTGTATTCGACAGTAATTATTTACAACGAAAAAATTTATATCTTAGTTGTAATAAAAATATGATGTAATTTCGATTATGACTCGATTATCGAATTTGTTCGCGGCCTGAGAAGAAAATTCTTCTCGAGTGAGACATTTCGCAATGGAGAGTTTGTAAGAGCAGTTAAAAAGCAAGTTTGAAAAACGCTCGAAGACATGATGAGTGGAATAGTTTTTGTATTCACTAGGACTTATGGTCCGTGTATTTGTCCTTTGGTCCGATAGTTTTTTTTTATGTCGCAAATATTTATAACAGGTTCTGGTGTACGTGACTTTCGCATCCGATATAATATTGACTTATCTGCAAATATGTAGATTATATTACGGCTGTGTGCAAGAACATATGAAATATTGATTTAAGTAATAGAATCTCTACCAGAGTACTAATTCTAATGAAAAAGAAGCAGAAACTGTAATAGAATGTATTTGACAAAGCTTACCGATATGAACATCTAAACACATAAACACATTTGAATATTTGAATATCAAGAATATAAATGTGGGGCGATAATTAATTATTCTATAATAAACAGTGTATTTTAGTTATCTCTCTCGGTGACGTAATGATAATTACTCACCAGCTGTAACATTACCCACGAATTGTCACTATTGATAACGGTTCTACGCCATTCTGAACAATGCTAATGGCTGCGATGTCCTTCACATTGTCTGACATTTTTGTTTTTGGTCTTCTATGTCCTCTTTTGCCAGGTCTTGTACCAAAGAGCAGATCGCCTGTTTAAGCCATATGTCCCCCAAATCACAATATCCTGTCATTGATGTTATCCAGCAATCTTCGACATGGTTAAATCTTCTCTCGCACCTTTTTTTTGTACAATAACAGACGTCTAATTTTTCATAGCATATAAACATATTTTCTTAAACGCCAGAAAACCAAAGTTTTATTTATATGATATAAACATTTGACGCCCGTTTACGGATAGCAGTGAGAGTAAATTAATAATACCGAGTAAAAATGTCACCATTTTCTATTTAGAGTCTATTACTGAGGAGTGAGGTTATCTGGATAAAAATTAATCATTATTGAAAGAAAAGGAAATAAATATAGAAACTCACAAATAGCCTTAGCTTAATGTGATGGCAGAGAAAATTAACATATGAAGGTTTCTATTACTATTTTATGATATCATAATGCGAACGAAAAATAGTTGTTACATTTTATATAGAGATTATATTTAATCATCGATATCTTTGAATATTTACGCATATTATTCTTCCTATTGTTCACTCTCTTCTATTCATTAATGCCACCTGTATTGTTTAAAGATACGAACCCAAGATCAATTAGCAAATCATTTTAATGTTATTTCTTAATTAATTCAACAAATTAAACATGACACTTAATCTGTTATAGAAATGTCGTTTTTATATATATTAAATTAGATGTTTCCTTTTTACAATCGCATGAGATAAATTTACAACACGTTTTCAAATAATCGGAAACGTATAGAAAAATGTAAACCGCTTAGAAATATTTAAATCTCTTTATGCAATTTCTATCATATTTCAAATAATCGGAAACGTATAGGAAAATTCAAACCGCTTAGATATAGTTAAACCTGTTTACCCAATGTGTGTAGCTTTATTCCCGTGTATATAGTATAAATTACAGTAGAACTCTGGGATACGGCATTAAAATTTAGTAAGCATATACGGTACAGTATATAATACACATGTATATAATCAAATAATATTATAACTAACACCGTACGGCGGGGTAACTACCGTAACAAGTGGCCGGAAAACATCGTATTCGACATCGTAACTTGAAAAAATATTTTCCTCGATGTCCGTATCCTGGGATTCAATTGTAAATTATTTTTTTAACTTCCATGTAGATGGGATATAAATATTTCATATATGGCGGTGGTTCATAGCGAGGGTGAGTTTTTTTATAACATTATTCGATATCAGTTAGTAAAAAAGCTTACATGACCAAAGTTATCGGTTGCACAAGTCTTTATACCGTGTATAAGATATGCGCAGGTTCATTGGATCCTTAAGTTTAGAATTTATTTTTAACTTGTGTGACTAAAAGTGCAAATGATATCCGAAAAAAAACATAATATTGTCTAATAAATGTATTTGTATCAGGGTGTTCCTTGTACTCTCACCCTAAGGAGACAGTGAACGCGCAACACAAGGCTCAAAATTATTCTGACTAGGTGAAATAATCTTATAATACAGAGTACACTATACAGGAAAATCATTTGTAAAACAATTTATACATTTACAATATGCATATGTATAAGTGTCTCTAGTGTACAGTAGTGCAATCATTTATATTCCACATTTATATAGCTGTTTATATTACACGTTGTATAAATGTACTGGATTTATATTTGTATAATTCCTTGTGCATTTGTATAATAGTGCGTTATATATGTATTTATGTATATATAAATATATGTGTATACCATTTTATATAAGACATCTTTTCACTAGGTATACATTTTAGAACTCTAGAACGTACAGCGTTTAACTTTAATTACTTAGTATTTTACATGGGGGTCACCACTTATCAAATCCCAGGGGCCACTCGACGATAAGTGTTAATGGGTATACATTAGGTGTAGGCAGACATAAAGAGTGTGGGAAATTCTTGATAGTGGTTCTGTCTAGACGAGTGTTTATCGTGAAAGTCTGGCGAGGGGGGGCATAGATTAAAGTTCAGATGAGCACCTGCCATAACAGTAACGATAAAGCAGGTACAGGCTCGCTATGTCTCTTCCGTGGGAAAGAGGTTGCAGGGAAGAGAAAAGCGCATCCCCCACTAAGCTAATCTATTTTATACTCTGTCAAGACAGGATGAGGTGCGTCTAGCAGCTTCTGCCCAGATATGGCAACAGTACTCCATCGTTGACCGAACCTGGCTTTTATACAGGTAGAGAATTGCATCAGGAGTGAGATATCTACTATAGCGATAGAAATATCCCACCATTTTCCAGCGACTTTGGCAATGAATTGGATATACGTGTTCCTTTTCAGATCGGGAGTAAAGGTCAAGCCTAGAAGTTTGTCAAAACATGAAGACTCCCCAAGGCGAGAGTCATTCATTTCGATTGATGGCAGCTGGTCAGCAGAGAGTTGATAATGTATGGATAGGAGTTTGGTTTTAGATGCATTAAAAGTAACCAGCCACTTTTTCCCCTTTTGTACCACGTGCTCAAGATCAGAGAAGAGAGTGTCAGAGAGAAGTTGGTCGTTTACGGTCTTCGAATACGAATAATCTAAGGATGTGGGAAGATTATTGATGTAGATTAGGAAGAGAGTTGGACCCAGGATGGATCCCTGAGGGACTCCAGCATTAATACTGAGAGCTTCTGATTTCTGCCCATCAACCCATACTCTTAAGAACCTATAAGTGGGAAATGATTTAATAGTTGAGAAGACATTTCCAGCTATACTATGATTGGAGATCTTGTGAAGTAGACCTTTATGCCATATCTTATCAAAGGCCTTTGATATATCAAAAGCAATTGCCCTTGAAATGATGCCTCCGTTGAAGGATTGGCCATTTCTATCTCGTGTAAGTACCTTTTCATTCTGGAAAAAATGATCTACAAAATGGAGGACTTTTAAGATATAAGTTTCTCTATGTTTAAACAGCAACAGAAACTACTGAAACAACAGATGCTATAACAACAATAGCTCAAGAAACAAAAAAAAATACAACACCAGCAGAAAACGGAAAAATATTAATTTAGCAAAAAGAAATACGTTAAAACTTTTTAAATAAACTACTCTAAATGGAAGAACGCGAACAAAAGAATCAAGGATAATTCTCAAGAGCTCAACCAATAAACCTAATACAGTCATCGATAGAGAATTCTCACAAACTTCGATTTGGAACACTATTAACACGTTTAAATACGTCTCCGAACAAAACCAAATATTCGATCTATTAATAGACTGTACGAAGATCCTTTTTACGTCGATTGCGTAAGATTGGCTTTATACGAAAAAGTCCGCTTGCTTTATGAATGTTTTTAATTACGCGACACAGTGCATTTGTAGACTAAATTATACCTAAAACGCCTACGGATCTATAGTTTGAAGAAACAGTTAAGTTACTCTCAGCACTCTTTAATCTAATTACATCTTTTTTTCATGAGAGATATTGTTGCTTCAAATAAGCTATGCGGGACGACGAAGATTATTAAACGTTTGTGTCAGTCATTAAAAAGCATTGAGATGATTTCAAGCTAGCGGTATTATCGGCAGAGGTTTTCGTGCAAAGATCCTTTTAGATCAGACGGAGAGTATTAGCAAAATTCGAAAACAGATCTAATCTCACTTTACAGAAACTCGCAAAGGATTGCGAAAAAGTTTAAAGCTTGAGAAGTGGCTCAAAACATTTAGGCGTCGGGCGTAGCTTACGCCAGGAAACTAAAATACACATCTAAATATGTCGCCTCCAAAAAAAGAGAAACACGAATATACCCGGTGGCAGTATAATACAAATAATTATTTCCTTAGGAAGGAAAAATGAAAATCGATACGCACAGGTTAAAAACAACGGACTTTCCAAAAACAAGAACATTTATCCCAGTAGACCATGTTACCGATGCGACCAACTGCGCTGGAAAAATCCTGCCCATCTCGATAAAAATTGTCGAAATTGTTGGAAAATCGCTCACAAAATATCGCAGTCGAAATAGAAAAAAATAAAATGAGAATCTAGCAAAAGGTCTGACGAGAATTTACGCAATACATAATGGTTGTGCTATTTTACAAAACCGGGAAATTGTAGCTGGACAGTGGATCCGATTTCCAATTATAAATTTGCATACGTGGCGAAAAAAACAAACCAGATTTGATAAAAAAAACAATCTCTAATATCAGAACGCACAGTGATTGGAAATAAAAATTATTTTATTGGAAAATGTAGTTGTCAATAGATTAACACGAGACTATTAAAAAATTGATGGCGGACGTTCCAATAAATCTTCGAATTTATTTAGTTTGAATTCGATAAATATTCTAAACTCTGGAATTTATCAGCCAAAATTTTAATCAGAAAATAATCAAACTGAGGAAAGTCAAAGAAACAAAACCGTACCGTACGAAATATCTTCGAAATTCAGCCGTATATAAAAAACAAAAACAAGTAAATACATTTACTATGAAATGCATACAGCAAATTAAGGATTGATAATACCGGGCATATCATAAAAGATATAAGAGACACACAGATAACACTATCAAAATGATCTTAAACGTCACTCAAATGACACTATATGCATATTACATATGAAAGAAGGTGCCGATCGACACCAGTTTAAAGACGTTCAATCGCGACTTATCCTAGCCAGATAAGCGACCGTCGAGATGAAATAAAATTTGCCGACAATTTACTATCAACAAAAAGGGAAAAAACTGACTTTACAAGCATTTTTGTTGAACAAGAAGCTTTGCGAGGAGGTGTTGTGCACTAAAGAGGAACTCCTCCTTACGGTATAAATTAAATGAAAGTTATGAAATTCGGTGTATGTGCTCAGTGTACTTTCGCAGTCCCAATATCGATGGAACTTACTACGACGGTTGTACTTTGTATGCGCTGTATTCTTACGGTTATTTTTCAATATATTTTACCTTTTCTAAGCCATATCCCTCTCCGTGTTTCCCTTAGGTACCTTTCCAGGGCAACGACAATAACACAGGTGTATAATTTGTATACATCTGTGTAACAGTTATTATTGTGCAGCTGTATACTTGTTTAAACATTTGTAAAACTGTTTATATAAAACATGTGCATTACTATTGATACATTGTATTTCTATACCTGTTTATGCATTGTTATAATAGTTTGTATAAAATATTTGTATTTGTTCATACATATGTATAACCGTATTGTACATGTTTATTTATAAAGAACAACAGCTAAGTGGTCGTCTGGACTTCATAAAACATCAATATATTAAACATTTCTACAACGGTTTTTGAGACAGACCCTCTCAAACAAAATTTAAACACACAATTCGTTGAGGCACGGCATCGATGTCCGTACGATAATAGTTATAAGTAGGTAATTTCAACTGATCAAGCTAGCGCGAAGTAAATTCAAACGGCGAGAATAGACCATTTACGACAAATCCTCGACACAGTCCAAGAGAATATCAATTGCAAATATAACTTTGACAACAATAATATTGAATAAAATGAGCGTCGAAATAGAATTAAATATTTCTGATACACGGTTACTTACTGTAAAGCGCTCACAAATATCGAAGATAATTA
Organism: Euprymna scolopes; assembly: GCF_053919585.1. Classification (NCBI taxonomy): domain Eukaryota; kingdom Metazoa; phylum Mollusca; class Cephalopoda; order Sepiida; family Sepiolidae; genus Euprymna; species Euprymna scolopes. Next base: position 85,565,430 of record NC_136489.1, read on the forward strand.
ATTAGTTTCCGGTGCCTATGAATAAATTAACCATTAAATGTGCACGATTGAATGCAAATAATCTTTAACAGAAAATCAAGCATCTGCATTGGTGATCACGCAAGTGGTTTCCTCTAATGTCGTTCAAATGAAATAAAACGAATTATTTCAGACAAAGCAGTAAATGTCAAAAGTAAGTGATGATTAGGGGTTGCCTATCATGTACGTAGCAGTCATTATCTTAATATGCAATAAACTTGATTCAACATAACTTTTTAATCTCATTGACAGAAACGTGGTTTGGAGATTAAAAAAAGAAGATTTATGAGAATGATTAAGCCTAAGTAGTTCGAAGCTGGTTAGGGTTTTTACAGCATTCATTTTACGTGAAGATTTTCATTTCAAACCTTTAAAACACTTTGATTATATTAAGGTTGGATGTTATCGCTTCATCTATATTGTGTATTCATTAACATGATAACGTTTGGATTTTTTAGTAGGACAAGCTTATCTAAATCAGTCATGGACAAATAGACGTTAATCATTAACGAAATAGAGAACTATCGCTGGAGCAGAACTTTGTGAGTTAGTTATTTTTATCACGTTAATTCTTGTATACGAGAAGGTCTTCAATAAACTGAAATAACAGGGATATATGTCAAGGTTTCTCTTGAAATAGATCGCCATCTTATAAAATCCAGGATTCTCATACACACATAGACAGTATTAACTTACGAATAATATGCCCATTTCTTGAGTGTATTGCTTACATATGCTTCTCTCTAGCTATAGTCGGCAATATCTTTATAGATCTATCTATCTATCTTTATACATAATTATATCTATATATCTGTTCTTCTAACCATATTTTCTAATATTTCCAATCAAATATATATCTCATGAAAAGTCATTATATATAAGTTGAATCTATTCTAACAAGGCAATTACTTTTTAATCATAAATAATTATTTTGCCAGTTTCAATGTAATCACCGCTAGCATTACCAAATGTAAACCGAAAAACGAATGTTAAACTTAACTCAAAACATAATTGTTAGATATCTAAGCTTTGTCTAACGAGAAATGATTTGGCACCACCTGACCAAACGCAAAGAACAAAAAAATTGAACTGTACAAAAATGTTGGAATAAAAATTATGAATTTGACTACTTGTTTAGTCTGTGTGTACTGAGAACTCGTCTATTCTAAACTGTGTACATCAAATGTATCAACGTCTCTCTAAAAAAATGACGAACCTGATACAGACACTTGCGTTGAAAAGGCAAGAAATGTGATCAATTATTATCAAAAAATATAAGTTCAATGTATAAATTTTGAAAGGTTACTTTACAGAAAACGTTACATAGGTGTAATCAAAGTCTGGACAATTCAGTGAAAGGACATTAGTCCAATGTAACAAACGCTATGGGAACACAAGTAGTACTATTAATAAGATACACTGCCGCATGATATAGCATCGCATTTGCATAAATATCCAGGAGGAACCGTAGATTTAATAATAATAATAATAATAATAATAATAATAATAATAATAATAATAATAATAATAACAACAATAATAATAATGATGATAAATAATAATAATAATAATAATAATAATAATAATAATGATAATAATAATAATAATAATAATAATAATAATAATAATAATAATAATAATAATACAATTTATTCACATTGTTAATTATTATTACTCTAAATTAACCTGCGTAACAACTTTTTTTTGGAAATCTCCAAACAGAAAAAGAAGAAAAAGAAAAAGCAAATGTATTTATTTATAGTGAATTAAAGAATTGTATTTCATTTCTGAGTATAATTAGTATGGTCCTGTCATAAATGCTTTTGGTAATGAAATTGTATTAGAAGAGATCATTACTGTAAATAATACCCCCGCACAAAACTTGAGTACCTGTTTTACTAAGACCCTGATGAAAATACACAGAACTTCCACCATCACGCCATATATGGTAATGCTAGGGAGTCGTCAATAACCCATTTCCAATACTTTATAGTTGAATGCCGAACATCTACAATTAGAAGTTAAACTATCATGAATCTGCAACAAACATGGCGACACTGTTTGTTGTGAGCAAATGTTTTCACACAGGTTAATTGTTCTTTCTCTAAATAAACCTACGTAACAAATTTTGTCTGTAATCCTTCAACAACAAAAAAAAAAGAAACAGAAAGGAAAAACATTTTTTCTAAATGAATGAAAGAACTGTATTTTATTTCTGAGTATAATAAGTATGGTCCCGTCCTGAATCTTATAACTAATATAATATAATGCGGAATAATAATAATAATAATAATAATAATAATAATAATAATAATAATAATAATAATAATAATAATAAAAGAGGGAGAGAAACCAAAATGATAAAATTCCTGACTAATATACTGCCATTGATTAAGAAGAAGTTTTTTTCGTGCATGTGGAACGAACTGTAATAATCTTCCTGTTAAAAGAATATTTTTCTTTTATATTTTTATCTAACTGCCGTTCGTATTTAAAATTGAAATGTTTCTAAAATTCAGGAAAGTATTATACTTGTAGCTAACATGTTTATTTCACATTAAAAATTCACGCATACACATCGGAGGGGAAGCTATCTTCAAATATCCTCTTCAATTTTGAATAGAGCAACGGAATTATAAGTAGATATGTATAAGTCTTTTTTGTCCTGACTGTTCATGCACTTTATATGTGTGTGACAGTGCAAGGTACCTCCCATATACATGAGAGGTATACGCTCTCCCTGAGTCAGACCGACAGGTAAAACAATCCTACGCCCAATGTTGCAACAAACACAACAATATGAAAATGGCCAATTACCCTTCAACATATTTTGGATTTTTTATGGTTCTTTTCCTTTTTTTTCTGACTGATTATGTTCCTCTGTAATCAAGCTCTATTTTATGACCTTAAAGCTGCTGAAATTCTGGCTGATCAACAATATGAATTTTTGCAAGGTCGTTCTACACAGATATCCGTACTATAATTTTTGAACCATATACCATACACTGGACAAAACAGATGAGAATGGATCGGTAGCCGTAGATATAAGGCTTTTGCCAGGGTTTGGCACGATGGTCTTCTCAGGAAAATCAGATCTTACAGTATCACTGGACGAGTACTTAACATAATAGAATTATTCTGAAATAAGAGAAGAATCCAGGTTGTTCTCGACGGTCGTACACTTAAACAATGTGATATAAATCCAGGTGTACCTCAGGGGGTCGATCCTTGGACCTTTATTATTCCTAATATTCATAAATTATTTTTATAATTAAATTGTTTCTGAGATAAGAATATTCGCTGATAACACCACGCTCTATAACAGGCACGAGGGGAAAACAAATGAAAAGATATTTAAAGAAAATGGCAACAAATACTAGAGGAAGACCTCTAATCTGTAGTGAAATGGGGGGCAAGAATGGATGGTAACATTCAAGGCTGCCAAGACTAAGCTTGTTTCCTTCAATAATTACAAGGAACTTTCTCAACCACCAATAGCTCTGACTAAAAATACATTACCTGAAAGTATTTTTTCAAACTTCCCAGCCTAACGTTCACAGAGAACATGAGCTGAAACAGATACATTAAGATCATTGCTAAGGATGCTGCAAAAACGCTAGGCTCCTTTGCCATGCTAGAAAGTTACTTACGCCTGAATGTATCCTGTATCTCTACAAGGCCACCATTCCCCCATGTATGGGGTACCGTTGTGGTATTTTGGCTGATGCATCTGCCATTAGTCTCACGCTTCTTGACAGGGTTCAAAAGAGAGTTGCAAACCTGATAGGTCCTTAACTGTCATCTAAGCTTCAATATCTGTCCCATCAACCTTATGTTCCATCCCTCTGCCTGGTCCACAAGAATTTTAATCGTGAATGCTCCGAGGAAATACAAACCTTTGTAGCCCCTTGACGTAAATACTCCCGACAAACCCGACAAGCAGAAATACCCCACCTCCATACAGTAGAGATCCTAAGATTTACGAACGCTTTCTCTTCCAATAGTTTCTTCCCCAGAACTAACAGACTTTCGAACTCCCTCCCAAGTTCCTGCTGTCCCAACTGTGCTGAAATGCAGAAGTTCAAGTGTAATGTGAACGGACATCTTTTGTCCCTGATAGTAGTCCCCTACATCACTGTGCCTATTTTTGGGTGAAAAGGAAATTGAAATAAAAAAAATGTTAGACCCAGAAAAAAATCTTGGTGTCATGAATGGCAGGATCTCCCTCTCCCTCTCTCTCTCGCCAGCCAGCATGGGGTGCCCGTTCGTCATCCTGCGAATGTCGGCCAACTTTCTAATTCCAGAAACGCAAACTCGGACGCTTAATAGGTAAGTAGAACCTCAAATTTTAGGGATCGAACTGATACCGAACAGAGCCCAAGCAAGATAACCATAAAAAACAAAAACCCGAAGAATGAAATGGACAACGAAATATATTAAGCTCATAATAGGAATCTATTATAGAAACCACCCTAAATATAAATAATATGCTTATCGGAAATGAGTTAAATAGCTAGTGCACTTGTTCAGTGACTACCATACGATAGAACAAAGAATTGCGGACCACGCAAGTCAGATACTCAAGAAAATTTAGCTCTCAAATCTGGAATAAACAAAAGTACAGCGAAAAATAAATGAAATTGAGAGGAAATTAATGAAATAGACGAAATTAAGCATTAACGATTCCGCGCTAAAAACGCACGTGTAGAACCCCCACAAATGGAGGCTCCATAAGCAGAAACACTACAGTTGGATGACCGGCAAAGACTGAAATCTACATCTGGAAATCAAAAACAATGAAACCAAGCTAATAGAGGATGAGACACATTAAATAGAAGTAAATTACAGTTCATTAATGATATGAAAACCAAGCTCCCATTTTTAAGGAAACAATAGCATAAAAAAATTAAATACAGAAACAGATAGGTAAACAAGCTCCTCCCACACATCACAACAGATGCAATCACTGGATTTAACAATTTAATTTACGGTCGAGGAAAAATGATGGAAAATGTGAAATGTGACATAGAGGCTAAACAAGAAATATAAAGACCTGAACCAAAAGTAGATGCAAAATAAGAGGGATTGAGACGATATAGATATCCAAGCCAAACAGGACATTTGAAAACAATGAAAGCTAATTCTACCAAGATGTAGAGGGAAGACAAAAAATAAAAATAAAATAAAAAATAACAGAAAGGCCAAACCCAACAGGAACAAAGTTCTACTGGAGCAGATTATGGGTAGAACTTTGGGATCACAATAGAAATACCAAATGGCTGAAAGACATAGAAGGAGTTTTACAAATCTCGAATAAGTAACACGGATAGAAATCAGCAAGAAAACACTAAAGAAGCACATAGGAAAATGACAAACTATAGTTCACAAGGCACGATGGGATACATACATACTGGTTCAAAACATTCACAACATTACACGACAGCTTAACTAAACATCTGAGGATATATACCGGAAACAAACGTGTCTGATTGGATTACAAGATATAGAACCACATTTATACAGGAGGACGCAATGCAAGGAACCGCCTCCAGCAAATATAGGCCTATCACGTGCTTACCCGCTATGTGGAAAATACAAACAACACAACTGAGGGAACAAATCTACCAATCCCGAAATAATAGTGTACTTATTTCCGAGGAACATACAAGATGCCAAAAAACGAATAATAAGAAAGGCAGGAACTGCTTTATATAGATCAAAGGATCCTGAGAGTGTAAAAAGAAGGAAAAAGAAGTTTAGCAATGACATAGCTCGACTGCCAAAAAGCATACGACAGAATCCCCCAGACATGGATAATAGAATGTATAAAAATGTATAAAATACCAAACAGGATTATCAAAGTGATTGAAAACGCAAGGAGAACACGGAGAATGGAATTGACAGCTGATGGACAACACATAAGAGATATTATCATTAAAAGAGGAATGTTCCACTGAGATTAACTATCACCCTTACTGTTCATCATAGACATGGTGTCCCTATAAAATATACTGAGAAAGTGGCAAGCCTGATACAAGTCTTAAACAGACGAACGAAATGAACAACCTGATGTACATGAACGATCTGAAATTTGTGCAAGGACCAAATAGGATCTTTACACATTATTAAATACTACCAGGATCTTCAGCTAGAATATCCAAATGGAGATTGGTAAGGTAAATGCGCACTACTACTGATAAGAAAGTGAAAACTGGAGACGAGAGAAAGTATGAAAGTGCCAAACTAAACGGAGATGAGAGCACAAGGGAACCAGACATCTATACACACTTGGGAGTTCTGGAAGCAGACACCATCAAAGCAACAAAAATTAAAGAGATAAATGGAAGGGAATGCCTTAGAAGAATAGTAATACTCTTGAAACTAAATTATACAGCAGAACCCTAATAAGAGCTACAAATACATGGGCAGTATCCCTAGTAAGATACTTTGGACCGTTCATAGGGTGGACGAAAGAAGAACGGAGACAGCTCGATTAGAAGTCAGGAAGACAATGCATAATGTATTACACCACAAGGACGATGTTGACTGACTCTACGTGAAAAGGAAAGACGGTGAAAGAGGACTGGTTTGTATAGAAGACTGTGTGAATGGCACGAACAAAACAACCAGAAAAATATATAATGCAGATCATTGAAAGGATAATTATGGAAGAAAGAGACACTGGAAAAAATCAATTAAACAGAAAACAGAGTGACGATAGATAAGACAACAAAAGAAAAATAGGAAAAGAAACAACTACACGGAAGTTTCATAGAATTCCCCCCTCAAAAAATAGAATAGCGAAAACACTTGGACATGGGTACCAAAAGGACACGTGAACGGAGAAACTGAATCCGTAATAACTGCAGCACAAGATATCTCTATAAGAACCAACCACATCAAAGAAAAAAAAAAGAATACAGAAAATGCAGACTATTTGGACAAAGATGCAAAACGATAAGCAACGAACGCAGCAAACTGTTCCAAAAGACTACAAAAACAGGCACAACCAAGTTGGGAGGGCAGTACATTTGGAATAATGCGAACAATTGCATCTCGAACGCACAGACAAATGGTACAAGCATCAGCCGGCAACAATACTTGAAAACGAGAATCACAAAATCCAATGGGACATGGGCATACAAACAATAACCCCATCCTAGCAAGAAGACCGGATGCCGTAATAATTAACAAGCAAGAAGAGTCTTGTCATATTGTAGACTTTGCTGTTTCATCTGAACACAGGGTGAATATCAAAGAAAAGGAGAAACGGAGCAAACACACAACTCTAGCCAGAACGTTGAAAGGGATATGGATGATGATAGAAAATCAAGATAATACCAATAACAGTAGGAGCACTAGGGACAATTCCGAAAAGATTTGAAAAAAGAATGGGAGAAATTAGAAGCAGAGGAACGGCGGGAAAGATAAAACGAATGACAATAATGAAAACAGCTGAAATATTACAGAAAACACATCGATGCGGAGACTAGTACACATGAGCCACATGTTGGGACCAGGCAAACTGCTGCATCAAGAAGCGTTACATGGAACGAAGAACATTGAAGCTTCATATTTATTAGGTGGGTATCCCCTTCTCCATCCCTTTCTGTCCAAGGAACGGATTCAAAATAGTCGCGAAGTGTTAAGGAGGATGGAAATACTGAGCGCTGACCAGACATCTGATGGACAAGTGCGAAGAGAACTGGGAACCTGAAGAGGCTTATTGCCACTCACATTCCAGTGAAGACTAATGGCCGCTGTCAGCGGAAATCAATGGTAAGTAGCCGATCAGGGTTGTACATAGAGTCTACACATTGTATGCGGACGTCGTAGGTGTATATGGCATTGGACGGCGCCGTAGATCTTGAAACACTGTCTTTTTGTGAGACATTAATCAGTAAAATGCTTTAGTATGGAATATTGTTTCCTAGCCGCAATGCAATATTTCTGTGACTTCTCTCAAACACATTCTTTCATTCTGGTTCGTAGCCACATCGTAATCGGAAACGCAAACCCCAGTTTTGCAGAAACTGCTGAATGTGATGGCTGTTAAATGCGGCGCCATTGTCCATTAGAATTTCTATTAGTGGACCTCATTCGTAAAATAGGGACTCCAACCGGTCTACAATGCTTGGTGAATCTTGCCGACGTAGATATCCCCATATCGCAAATCGCGAAGGACAACATAAATTGATGTACGATAGTGGTCACTACCGTAATGAGCACACTCAATCTATTCCAATTGTCCCTTTCATCAAGGCTTTGGTTACACCAGCGTGCGGGTGCCGAATCAATATACTAACACACCTAACATGTTTTAATCACCATTCATCCATCATCTTTGGACACAGTTGGGTCCTCTCGTTTTTTTTAAATTAAAGTGTGCGTTTTAAGTCCACTATGATGATGGATGTGTGCAAATTACTCAATACATAACTGATGTAAGGTGGCAGCGCAAGTAGTTTGAGTGGGTTCAGCTCCAATTTTAAATTTACTGAGCTAACTCTGTAGTGCTCTTTGATTGTTTAGTTTACTGTTGCCTAACTTTACATTTACTGTTAATCCATGCTCTCTAATTGTCCATGAGCGTGCTGAGATATTCTGGGAGCAGCATTTCGCTGGCTGCCTTGGTGGAAGGAACGGCGTGCCTTCCCTGTCAGAGCGCCTGTTGTCCAGCGTAAACTCAGGATGAATATGTGTTGATATGTAGAATATTTGTCTGCAACTGGAGCGTCAGGCTAACAACTTTTAACAGTGCGTCCAGTTTTGTAAAGTTAATGTGTTGCACATAATTCGCTGACCGCAATCTTCTCGCATTCTCGATGACTGATCTTTAGTCTCTAGCATGTCCCCAGTTGTAAGTAAGCCTGCGCCAACTAAAAATATATTTTTATTCCTATTCACACGCCAATCACTTTGCGATGGATCGGTCTGGTTTATCCTGCTCGCCTTTTTCCATTGACATACTCCTGTGAGAGGCGTTATGCGTTTCATCATCATTGCTAATGGTAACTTTGTTGGGGCGATGTTTTATGTATGCTCTACCTATGCGGATCCATCTGCAAAATGTCAAATCAGCTTTCCGTATATTGAAAAGAGATTGTACGCCTGGACATGACTGGTGAGAATTCTGGAGTATCTCTTCCTCGTGTCCATCGTAGTCAAGCACCATCGCTACGAACACGTAATCCGAGCATCGTTGCTACTTCTCAAAGTCGCTAAGGGAATTTACAGATTAGTTGGAATTTTTCCAAATATTAGATAAGCAGGGGTTAGATTTAATTGACAAAAGCATCGTCAGTATACGATGATATGGCTTATTGTAATGACGTATTTTGGAAAATTACAACATTCATAATCAATCACGTTATTATTGGTGCAACATTCAGGCCACACCCAATACGTGAGAGGCAATATCCTTGACGCTTTTACATTACCGTTTGAAAGGGACACAAAAATACTGTGTATATGCACCTGACGATAGGCCTTCTTTAGGCCTATATGGCAACATCAGAACCTTCACAACTCCATGCCGAGACTTCTGTGCTTATAGATCTGCGTTTTCTAAAGATGTGTCGATGAAATTATTGAGTTCTCTATAGTCCATCACAGGTCTCACTTTGATTTTATTCGTTTGCACTACCACCATTAATTGAATTACAGTCTTAGCTGTATCTAGATTTTCTTCTCAGTAGAGCATTGACCATCCACTTTTAGCCATAAATTTTATTCTTTATCATATTCGGCCCGCATATGCTTGTCTCCGCGTTACTTAGATATTCTGTTATTCAATTGCACATGTATTTTCTCCACCCGCCTATTTCCATGCTGCAGTTCATTCCTCCTTTTTTGGGTCCAATACAGAACTAATCGCAACATACGTTGTTATGTTTTCTTTGAGTAAATGAAACTCATTATATTCTGTCAAATGTGATCCCTTAAACTTCTTGAGAGAATTGCATTCCAGTAAAAGATCAAAGCCTAACAGTTTTTTTTCGATAGTAAGGCTTCCAGTTGCAAAAGGTGGAGACTGCCGACTGTAAGTTCGACTTGGCCGATCCCACAGCATCGCATTGTTGTGGAACAGTGGCTGTCAACTAGAGCTGTATATTTTTGTCCATGTGGACGACTACATGCGCCTAAATTTGCATTTGCATGAGCAGTAGACTGGAGCTTATGTCTTTTCTCTTGAGTTTATTTCCTGGCATTCTGCAGCAAAATCGCCGATTTTGTTGCACAAAACACGTTGTAATTATGTGGCGACCTTTAGACGTTTGTGCGACCGGGCCGTCCCGATAAGCAGTCTTTGGCTGTATGGCACTGGCTACTGCATCTATAAAATATGATCTATGTTCAAGGATCCGTTGTGGGTGGAACTTTGCTTTCACTTCGATATGGCTGTGTGGCTGCAACAGTATCAGCCGCATCTCGTACGAGTAATCGAGCTCGTGCCAGCAACTCACATATGATAAAGCATCAATGTCCGGTGCCCGTTGCAACTCCATTGAAATGTAGTTGGGAAACCCCGTCATAAATGCTAACTTTATTGCAGTCCTTTTAAAATAAATCCAGATATTCCTGAAAGTTGTATTTACATTCTCCTGCCTTCCTGGATTGATTAGGCTTTGAATACGCAATGAATGCCCCGTCCGCGAAACCCTTGTTTAACCTGGTTTTAATCAATTCGATGTGCGTCTGATTATCTTCATCTATCTCCAGATAGAGTATGAGTGCATCTACCTGCCAAAAATAACGGTCGAATGTTTGCTACATCACCCATTTGTTGCAATTTTTGAACAAGTTGCATCTTATTGAGCCAAGCCAAGTCCCCACTATCGTAGAAAGGCATTATTATATCTCTGCCGAGCTTGTATTCTGCTATGTTCAGCAACTAAAAGACAAAAGAAAAAAATGATACATAAAAAATAAAAATAAGAGACCAAAATAGCTTGAATGAAACATAGATGTATTAAAATAATAATAATAATAATAATAATAATTATTATTATTATTATTATTATTATTATTATTATTATTATTATTATTATTATTATTATAAATACTCGTCCAAACTTAATGCCAACACCCAACTTTAACTGCAATCTTCTCTGCCCCTTCTTGCTTTCCCTCTCGCAGCTATCAAAAAATGAAGATCGGCCTGTGTTTTCCCTCTACTCCTTTTCACAGCAGTGATTGTCCTCATATTTTATTCATATTACAATATGCATAGTAATAAACCATCTATAAATGAAAGTTTTTCTGTACTCTTACCTTATTTGATTCCGTCAGTTGACAGGTGAAACAGAGACACCGTTGCTTGAGTAAGTCACGTTTTGCATTATTTTCGCCACATAACTCGCACATTTTCACACAAACATCGCGAATTGATATGGATGCACGTGGAAATAATTTGACTTCCTTCTAGACACTATCCCGGTGTGTTTAACGTTTCTTTAAACAGACCTTTGTCAAAAGAACTTGGCATGAGGATAATATTTCCTACAAAAAAAAACACTAACAAAATATTAAAAATTACATAGTATTCACGGCCTAAAAAATCTATTTGATTGGAGTAATTCTGTTTAATATATGGGGCCTCATATTGAAGATGACAGGAGGTTATCTTGGGCCAATACATATAACGGATATAACGATAGTCATGAAGGAGATGGAGAGACAGTGAATACATTTATACATATACAGTTCTGTTCTGCGATGCTTGGGACTTCATATATATATACTGAGGGCGATAGTTCTTATATTTCTTGTAACACATATAGGCGATGAGAGAGGGATACATATTCTTGTAAGTGTTACACATTATTCATTACAAATGATTAACACATTACCTTTCAATTTGTGGAATGAGAACACGAGGACAAACAGTTACAAATTATCGATGGTGGCTCTTTATTCATTGGACGGGTCGAATTCTGATGATGTCAGGAATTCAGATTGTTTCTGCATAAACTTTCTGTAAGATATTGTTCTTTTAACAGACAGATAAGAGACGTATAAATCGTATGCATGTTGGTTAGCCGGAGGACATGATATTGACGTGTAAATTGAATCATACTGTAGCAGACTTATCGCGCGGGATATATTTTACAGTTCATATGTAAGAAGAAGAATATATTCTTCTTACCTTTTTTCCATGAAGAGTTCTTCTGTATCTTCCCGCTGCTCCGTGGCGAACCATGACACGATTAGCACCATTTTTGAGACATCTGTTCTTATTTGTGAAACCATTAAAACAACTCTTAATATTTTTATAATATAAATTTATTACAGTTGTCTCAAATGGTTTTCACAGGATTTGCAGTTTGTCTACATCTTCGATTCTTACAGCGCGCTCCCTAGTTGTCTGTCCACCCCTGTCTAGACGTATGTCCGCTTTGGTAGTCAATCCTCAACTCTCTCAATCTCTCCAAAACTAACTACATCACGTGTTCTCTTACTTCACCTAATTACACGTCTCAGACCAACCTAATCCACAACTAGTTATTTGTTTATTCAATCCCCCAAAATAATGTTTACATATTTTCTATTTTCACATTCCATTTTGCGATTCACACGCCAATCATTTCTTCAACAATTTATTTGTTTATTCTTCTAATCATAATAACTGATCCAGCGATCATCCGTCGCTTAAATCAATTCACAAGAATACAAGAACAATAATAATAATGTTTTGACCCCTGACCCCGCTTGCCACAGTTAACAGATGCTACGCTATAATCACAGCCTAAAGAGTCATAAAATTACACTTCTACCCCTTCGCCTCTAGGGGGAACCTCCTCTGACCATGTCCACTCTTGGCCGATCAACTCTCTCCGACCGACTCTGATGACTGTTCTGCCTCCACTACCGTGACTTGACTAACTCTTGCTCCTATATGGAGAATCCCTCTTTTTCTATGACATCAGAAGTGTGTTTCCCAAACGTGACCAAACAAGAATTCTCTCCTAACCCATTTTTTAACCTTACCTATTTTTTACACTGTATTTTTAATTTGTATTGTTCCTTCTTTTTAGCTGGCATTTTTAATATTAAGTTTTGTACAAGAATGAACAATCGATTCTTTTTACGATATAAACAATATCGAACTATTTATAATAAGATTTAACAATAGACCTTTTTTAACATTCCTATTTCTTACATTCTATTTCTTAATCTTGCTTACAAGGTTCGACTCTCGGCTTATCCTAATCTCATTTTCAATTATCTTAATTTCTTCTTATTTACGTTTTTTCCTGTAACATTCCCATCTTTCCTATTGTTAAATTCTAGTACATTTTTTCTCTATATCTGTAAAACCCTTTGGCTAAGAAAGATCAGACCTCATCAAAAAATTAACTTCTTTAGCCAGCCCTTTTTCAACTGACTTCATAATTATTTTCTTTTGATCAGAATCTCTCTCTGATCTTCCTGCCATTTCATTTTTGGGTGTAGTGTATACCTCCTATAATTTATATAAGCTGTTTCATCCAGCCACCCTTATGCCGTAAACCGAGGTTCCGTTTTACCTCTTCACGAAATCGACGACTCTTTCGTCTAAATGTGTCCTGATCCTTTCTTTCGCCTGGGCGTTCTACTAATTAGAGCCTCTAATTATTAAGATATACTTTTTTTATCACACCGATTTGCTCGGATTTCCTTACTTGAACTCTTGAAACTTCCATAAAGACGTAGAAAACATCACTCTTAGCTAAATAAACCCCATCCCTTGAGCCAAAATTCCTATTTGCGCACTGAATTCTTACTATGGCCCAGATTTCTTTGAGTTTTCTCTTTTTTCTATCAGAGCGTCAAAGATTCAAGCATATATCCCGCATTCATACATCTCTAAAAAATGTAAGATTATAGCTTTTATTCCTACGTACTTAGGATATATTTTACTTTTCCTTCCTTCTTAATGCTATATATGATTTTCATGCGGTACTGACTGTTATAGTCCCTTGATACCTTAAGTAATGCATGTGTCATTCAACGCCTGCCTTTTTAATTCATTGTGCCTAGAATTATAATTCTGCTTGGTGCCGTCATGTGCAGCATGTCTTAAAACCACATACTATGGCAGGACCCATCTACTTTTTCCTAACGTGAGCATCTCTAATGCTGTTTCCTGGCAAGCTACAGTTCTTGTGAAAAATGTTTATGGGTATCTAAAAAAAACAAAAAAGCAAAATCAAAAAGAAAAATTCAATCTTTTGACTTATCACATTCGAAAAACTCTCAAAATACCCGTTTACGTAATTTTCTATTGTCAACTCACTTAAATGTTACCTTATTTCTAAGCCTACAATTTATCTTAATTAACGTCGCATTTCATTTTACCTATTTTAATTTCTTTACCTAATTACAATTTGAATTCCTGACAAAAAATACAATAACATTATACATACATTTAAAACAATTTACAATATTTGCTCGACATATATAGCATTTAAAAACTACAATCTTACTTTTTCACTATGATTACACATTTAACTTATACTTGTAACTTTTTTACGCAAAAGTTTTTGTAACAACAACAATAACAACAAAAGTCTGTAAAACAAAGTGTTCTTTTTAAAAAAAAACACTTTGAAAGATGAAAACTTCATCTATGAATACCAAAAATGCCTTTTACACAAAAGACACATGGTGTTTTAAAGTGCAAGCGATTTTGACCCTTGTGAAAATTTCTTGTTTGATTGACAGCTATGCAAAGCAATTTTCAACAATAATGATTTACCCAATTTCTTACTTGTATATATGTCTGTGTTTTTAAAACAAAACAATTAATCTATCAATGAATTACGCGTGGTGACTTGTTTTACACTTGTTTCTTTTTTTACATTCATATCTACTTATGCGGCATATAATTTCTTTTTAAATACATTTTCTTTCATATGAGAGGGTATGTTTTACATTTTTTCTATTGTGTATGTGTGTATTTCGTCTAGTTCGTTTTTTCTTTGTTCGTTTTTTTCCATGTTGTGTCATTTTTTCTACATGGACCCATTGTTAAGTTTTCGTGGTATACTTCGTTTTTTACTCTTTCAGAATAAAATGGTCACGACACTCAAACCGCTAAATGTTGAATAGCGGGGGACATTTTAAAGATTACACTGAATTGATATTGAGTTTTTAAAAGAAAGAACATTTAATTCTTTTTACAATATAAACAATATCGAACTATTTATGATAAAATTTAACAATAGGCCTTTTTAACATTCTATTTCTTAACCTTGTTTACAAGGTTCGAGTCTCGTCTCATCCTAATCTCATTTTCACTTATCTAATATGCTTCTTATTTACATTGAAAGAGATCCCTTTTTCTGTAACAATTTACATTGCCTTTTGTAACAACACGAAGGTAGATACTCTATAAGACTAGATAAATTCTTGTCCTTGGATCCAGTAAGGCTTAGAGACTACAGAAAATTATACTATACTATTTAAATGGTCAAAAGAAGAGAGGAGAACTATGTTCTCGATTTTTTTCTAACAGGGTTTCAGATGTTAAAATAAATTTCCTGAAATATTCAAGTATCTGTGTATCCCAGAGAGCAATCAAGTGTTAGTCCATAAAGATGGCCCCTTTATCCCTGCGACTAAAATATAATAAAGCAAAATAGGTTTCTATACTGTTAAAATTAAATAAAAATATGAGGGCAGTGTCCAATGATTGTTGAAACCGAACATATTAAATCTACAAAAACCAAGTGAAATGTAAATTGCATTCAGATACAGGGACTAAATATTTATTTAACGATCAAATTGTAGGGAAAAAAGTTGTTTTTATTAATATTTGTATTACATAGAGCTCAGTGTTATAATGCTGTTGTGTATAAAAAAGAAGTGCACATTTTTATTCTTCTATTTTCTTGTTAAATCTAAAAGTAATGCTCGTCAATAGTATAACGATTTGCAGAATCGTAAATTCAGAGTAAAATCATTATAAATTCACTTTTCCCTTGTTACGGATGACATTTCGATAAACAAATGAAATTGTTTTGCACGATTTCAGTTTTGTTTATTCGAAGATAATGAGCAGAACACTATCACTGCAAAGTGGCATATGTATCATATATATATATATATATATATATATATATATATATATATATATATGTGTGTGTGTGTGTGTGTGTGTGTGTGTATGTGTGGGTGGGTGTGTCTGGCTGTTTGTGTTTGTATAGATAGATATAAATATATAGAGAGATATGTATATTTGTATATGTATATGATTAGATATATAGCGATAAAGAGAGATAGAGAGATGCATTTATGTTGAGAAATGTATTATTTACAAAAATTGTAACGAAACTTAAAATCATGTTTATATAAAAAATGTATCCACCAATTTTTTTTTCCTAATTAAAGCATTATTTTCCTACTGGTATAAGGGTTTATTTACTTTCAAACCGGAGTTCACCAAGGGAAAGCAGGTAAATAGAAGCGCCAATTCCGTCGTATGCTGGAATGCTATTAATATATTTTCGATGTTTTATATATATATATATATATATATATATATATATATATATATATATATAGAGAGAGAGAGAGAGAGAGAGAGAGAGAGATTGTCACGATTACATTCATTGGGAGTAAGAACTAATAAATTAATCAGGGATGTACTTTTTATTGCGCCCTCTTCTACTGCTTTAAACAAAATTTGAAAAGAATTATTTAATTTCCTCCTTAGCCAATTCGATGTCCAGAGAATGTAGATTTCAAATGATGTTGCAGCTGGAACATGCATAATTATATTTCTACATACAATCAGATGTGTATATATATATATATATATATATATATATATATATATATATATATATATATATATAGTATATGTTTTTCTAAAATGCCGTGACATTTGATATAAAAACTTTATTTTCATACGTACCAGGAGATAATTAGGTTGTGATTTCCAAAATCATTTTTCTGTAAGATAGCGATGATGTGCAAATGTAAATGCATTTAAAATAGCGTCATTGGTGAAGGAAAAGTGATTATGAGAAGGAGAAATGAAACGATCACGAGAGACACAAGATAACGTTCAACATCTCAGGAGTGATTCGAAAACGTTCGAGATCTCGTGAGAGATTCGGAAATCATTCTAGATCAGCAGTAACAATGAGGAAATAAACCTTGTTTCTAAGAAGGACAAGCGTGTCAGAGTTATTCTCTGTTCTTTGTCTTGGTCTTCTTTGCGATTGAAACTGAACTCAATGTGTGTTCGTCGTGGGCAACATCACAGTTGTATATATGTCTAATAATACGAATTTTATATATGTCTAATAATACGAATTGCATTATATATTTGAAAACAAATATATTAATTAGCGTGTTGCTCTCATAGTAGGAATAATAGACTCTATGTAAATGATCAGTTCTCATCCAAAATATTTCGAAATAAAGAGTGTATGTAAATATGACTAAAGGTTACGTTTAGTAGATGTATAAATATTTATATATATATATATATATACATATATTTATATATATATATATATATATATATATGATTTATGAAGGTATACCTTTAATCATAGCTTATTTAAACAATACGAGTGTGCGTCAGCGGTTAGTTCTTGGTCCTTTATCATCGTTATTCATAAATGAACTCCCTGATAAAATTGTCTCTGAAATGGATATATGTGTTGACGACACCACGCTCTATTACGTATACGAGGGCAAATTGAATAAACACACATCCAAGGCAACGACGGAAACCTTAAAGAAAGACCTCCACTCTGTAGTAGGATGGAGATAAAAATATATGGTAACATTCAATGCTAACAACACTAAGCTTGTTTTCATTCTCCACCATCAATAGCTATGGCTAATGATACATTACTGGAAAGTACTTCGTTCAAACTCCTCAACTTAACATTCACAAGAAACATAATTTGGAACAGATACATCGAAGGCATTGCTGCTGCGAAGAAGGTTAGCTCTCTCTGCCGTGCTACTTATGTCTGAGAGTATCCTGTATCTCTACAAGGCAACCATTCGCGAACCTATGAGGTATTGTCGTCACATTTGTGCTCGTGTATCTGCTACTAGTCGCTCACTCCTGGACCGGGTTCAAAAGAGGTCGCCTATCTAACTGCTAGCTCGGCTTCAACATCCGTCCCATCAATGAAATGTTGCATCCCTATGTCTGTTTTACAAGTATTTTAGTAGTAAGTTTTCAGACGAACTATAAGCTTTTGCACTCCCTCGACGTAAATATTCACAAGCACGACAAGCTACAGGATCCCATCCCTACACAGTAAGGGTTTCCAGATGCCGAAAAACCTTCTACTTTAATAGATTCTTTCCAAGAACTGTTAGACTTTGGAATTTCTTTCCGGATTCCTGCTTGCCTGACTGTTATGACATGCAGAAGTGCAAGTGTAATGTAAACAGACATTTTGATGATCAACTCCCTACATAGTGTCCTTGCAATTTATGTCCCAGATAGTAGCCCCTCCATCAAAGTGGCACTGTCTAATAAAAAATTAGGTGCATATGTGTGCATAAGTATACTTGTAGTTGTATATGTATATGTATATGTATATATACATATATCTTTACATATATATCCGTGTGTAAATGTATATGTATATATATGTATATATATATAATTTTATAATTTTGATATATTTGTATATATAATTGTAAGCTACTTAGATTGAGTAGCATCTTTTAAAGATACTATCAGTTCAGTTCGCTTTTACTCGGGCCCTATGTACTGTTTGTAACTTGCCTGTGTGTGAATACACTTTATGTAAAATTTCAAATGTTCAGACCAAAAAATGTCTGAGTAATTTGGTAGCGACCGCAGAGGTAATTTTTTTAATTATTTGACGCTAATTTGGATCCCTGAACATTTATTGTTTTGGTATCAAATATGAATAAACACTTTGATCTATGTCAAAGTTATCTACATCTTAAATATCAAGTGTATAGACCTAAAGTTGCGGGGGAGTTTAATAGACTCTGCAAAGGTACAATCTTTCAACTTTGAACTTTTGCCAGGGGAATTTTTGCCATAAAACTTATTAAAACCATCGATCTATGTCTGAATACCCGTTATGTTACTAGAAACAGCAAAGGCCAAGTCTTTTGAACTTTAACCTCTTGGCAGCTCAACTTTTTGACGTAAACTGATGTGAACACTTGCCCTATCTCTGAATACCTTTTATGTAAAATTTCAAATGTTTAGATCAGAAATTAGCTGAGTAATTTGGTAGAGATTGCAGAGGTCATTGTTTTTAAAACTTTAACCTCAATTTTGACTCCTTAACATTACATTTTTCGGGTTCAAATCTGATAAAAAAAAGACTTTAGTCGATGTGCACGTAACCTACATCTAAATTTTCAAGTGTTTAGACCCGAAATTAGCGGAGGAGTTTTCAAGCGTTTTCAAAGGTCAAATCGTTGGAGTGTTAAACCTTGACAGCCAAATATTTGTCCTAAAACTGAATTAAAAGTTTTTCCCAAATCCCAATACCCCTTATGTCAAAGCTCGAGTCTGTAGACTGAACATTGAAAGAGAACTGTGGTAGGGAAATGTACACACACACACAGAGACAATTTCACCTTTATAGATATAAAAATTTATAAGTTGTTAGATCATTATTTACCCTTGTTATATATGATCAACATGTCTACATATAATGTAAATAAATTACACAATTTAAATAGCGCTATTTTTATATATATATTTTTGTGTTTTTTTTTAATAAAAAATATACCTACATATATTTTAATTCATATTAAGATCGCGGGTTGCTTTATAAAATCTGTGCAATTGGATATGAAGATAATATGCACTCCATAGAATCGAGATTGGCACAACAAACCAAAAACTGTAAGCGTTTATTCAAAAGCGTGCATTACTTAATGTAAGAAGACAATAGACGAAAATATGGTTGTATATAATACCTTCATTTCGTTTTATTAATTCTGAATTGTGTCTATAATCTTAACAAATCTATAAAATAAATCACGTTTTCTGAGTTATTTTATTAAATTCATATGGCATACATAGATTATTATGTAAATCGTTACTGTTATATAAACCAACTTAGTAATTCGCTATGTGCCTGTGAGTTCATTCCCGATGAAATCCAAAATAGCTTTGCCGATTTTTATGAAATTTCACAGGAAGGTATTTTATTTGCTTGGCAGTGTTCTAAGATAACTTTTTTATCGGGATGTCTTCGAAAAGTATGGATAATCGATAATCGAAATAATCCGATGAACGAATTGGGGATTTTGACAAAATTTCACACCTTACACAGCCTAACATAACAAATGTATTTGAAAAGTTTTATTAGCACTCAAGCCAAAAGGCGCGAGATATAAAGTTAAATTGATATGACAGGGCCGCCTGGAAAATTAATGTCTTTGTTTAGAGCGCATTTGTACTATGGTACTTGACGTTTTCATTAAAAATTTTCATTTAAGTCATTATATATAAAAACATTTAAAGCCACAATGAGTTTTCTATTGTACAATGTGTTATAGTCACTGCGGGGAGACATGTGAAACTTCGTTCCGGTGCACCGCGATGTACCCCCAACTAGAGCAACCAACCAATCGATTTCACCGATTTCCATGACATTAAAATATGGGAATGTGAAACATCTTTTGATCATCATTAAATCCCGGACAATATCGGGTGCCCCTGCTAATGTCTAATAAACTCTACATGTTATCCTACATACAATATAACTTATTAACAGTACAATCTTAATACGTTGCGTATTAAAATAGGTTCCTACCGTGAGAACTGATATGAGTACCGGTAGTGTAAGATTCTTTAAAAATATATTGCCGCAACCAAGATTAATATCTCTACTATTAAATAAAAAAAATTGTCTGCGTGTGTCTGTGTGTTAGTTTATTCCATATGAACTCGAAAACCGCTGGGATTATTTTTATGTAATTTCACCCGAAAGTACATTATTTGTCTTGCCAAGTTCTTAGATGAGTTTTTTTTTTTTATCAAAAATTCGATAATTGTGTATAACCGATATTCGAAATAATCCGATGAAAGACGAAACAATCGACTTTGAGCAAGGTTAACACCTTACACAGCTTAACATTTCAGGTGCATTTTAGAAGTGTTCTTCCATAGGAGTCGGAAGATCCGACATATTAATTCAATAGTAGGTACTTTTATTTGACAGGCGCACAGTCGATATGAATTCTTCTGTTTAAAGAACACTTCTACCATGGGGCTTTGCATTTTCATTTAAAACTGAAAATAAAGCCATTATCACCGCACACGCAGTAAGAACAGACACATAAAATCGACAGTAGGTTTGTTTAAAATTAATATTTCAGCTTGGAGCATCATTGACCCATGGCAATTGACTTTTGCATTTAAAATTGTAATTCAAGCAATTATATATGTATATATATATATATATATATATATATAATAGTTTTATTATCCAACAGTAGTTATAGATCAAACTGTATTGTAGACTAAGTATCTGTAAAAAGGCATGTAAAATTTCCACCCGGTACACCGCCATAGGACTCTAATTTGAGCATATCATCAATCGATTTGATTGAAAAATGGGAGATTTCATCGATTTCAATGACAATAAAAATATGGGAATGTAAAACATTCCTTGATCATCATACAATTTTGTACACCGTCGGCTCTTACTGCTAGTAGTAATTTAAGAACTAATAAGATAAAATATTGCAAACAGGCTATAAACTGCCGTCACTATTACGATGTCAACCTCGATCAAACTGATGCATCCTATTATCTTTTCTCATGTGAATTTTGGTTCAACAGTAAATAATATAATGTGTTTCAAACACCGTAAAACAGAAAATCAACAATGAATATCTAAATATCACATATTATAATTAAATAAAATTAAACTGGGAAAAATTAAATAAGCGGCATCAAGTAAAGTCTAACATCTATCATTATATTTTGAAATCGTCTTTATCTGTCGCTCCCATAAATGAAAGAAAATGATAAATAACAAGTTTAAACAGACTATCTATGAGCGTTAAGCCCCTACATTAAACCGACATTTTTAACAAGCTAGGTGACTGAAAGTAGGGGTGTTGCTAAGAAAAACGGTAAATAACAAAATAATTTTAAAATAAACAACCCGAACAAATACAGACGAAAAAGAAAGATTTATGTCTCGAACGTTTTTAGAGAAAAACAATAATCATTATTGCAGCTGTTCGAGTCGAACGCTGCCAAAAATATATTGTAAAACATATTTAGGGTAATCAATCGGAAATATTCTTTTACTTTGTTACGGATACCGTGTATGGGCATTCCGGTCCGAGTGGTAACCATGTCCTTCTTCCAGCGAGTGATTCTGGCCGGGAGATATTGGCTAGCCGCAAAAAACGTCGGCGCCAGTAACTTCCTTTAATAATATATTTTTCCGCTTAGTTAAGTCAATCTGCCTTGTTTCACGGCCAGAAACAATACAATCAGAAACGTTCAGACTTTTATTCAAAACGAAACTGGTTTCAATTTGTTTCATACCTTGCCCCCCTTCGTTGTTCTATTTACGCATTCACATTATTATTTTTCCTTTTAATTTTGTTAGACTAAATAATATAATTTCTATAAACGATTTATTTGGTCGAGTTCTAGCTCACTTTTAAAAGCTCATTGTTGAAATTAGTATGTTTTTACAAATATTTGAATAAAGTATGATACAGCAGTCCAAATCCTCTTGTGTGTAGGTTAAAATCATTAACACTGATTTAATATCTATGTGTTCACGGATTTGCTCAATTACATCACATGTTTTTAACTTAAACAAAGTGTGGAAATTTTTGGATAACACTGATTAATAGTTTAATTCACGTTCTCAAATACATTACATTGGATGCAGTGTGAAGTCTGAATTATTAACAATATTATTACAATGAAATGAAGCAGTTATAGAATACTAATAATCATTTGCTAAAAATACGATACTTTTCCTCGTCAATTTGTTGTTATAGATACTGGAAATTAATGTCTCTTTTTATGGTAAACCATACAGGTCTGAACACAGTTGTTCGCATTTTTAAACAGTTGTTATCTTCCTCTTTTCCTTTCTGATGTGACTTGCGCTTGATTTTCTTTAAAGTGTGAGGGACTTTGCATCTATCACACTCTTTGTCCAGTTACACTTGGTCCTAGAGACAAGACAGCGTCAAGACGCCCAAGCGTGATACTAGATGCAGGAGTTGTCTCCAACACATACGACACCTCAAAATGGTCACCCATTTGGTACTGACCAGTCTTATTGTTGCTTAACTTTGGGGTTATGTAAGAAATATATATATATATATATATATATATATATATATATATATATATATAATAGGACAACAAGAGTGTGAAATGAAGACACAAGACTATATATATATAGGTAGATATAGAATGGATCATTTATTGAGTAATGGAATGCAGGCAAAATTCGGGGATAGAACGGACTCTTTATGCCAGGGTATTTCGAAGCCTAACGCTTCTCATCAGAAGCGTAGAGAAGGTGCTCGGTAGCATGGGGGAGATGCGGCGTCTAGAGTATGGTTCGTAAGGGATGAAAAAGATTAAGAGGAATTATAGAGTGTTGGGGGAAGCTTTAATGAATTCTAAATAATTAAGGAGAAGCTTATTATATATAGTATGATATATAAGAATATATATGGTAATTAACATAGTATTGAGATTAAGGGGGGTATGTATTATGGTTAAATAGGGGGTGCATTGTTGCTGTGTGGTAATTTATTTTAACGGTTTGTGGGGTGTATTTTCTATGGAGTGGGTACTTTTGATTAATTTGGGGGGATATGCAAGGTTGTAAATCTGAAAGGTAATATGCGGCAATATATTTATAAGTTTATACGGTTATGATATAGGGAGTATGATCATAAGGGGGTGGTCGGAGATTAGGTTGGCAATGACTATGAGTGCGTATGACTTGATGTAAAATGTTAAGTATACATATTGATGTTAAAATGGGGGAGTAAGGAAGCCATAGCTACTTATGAGAGTGGTAAAAATATACCAAATAATAGTAGTGTAATTATAATAGTACAGAAGATAATAGTAATGAAAATAATAATAATAGTAGTAATAAAAAGGTGTAAAATAAATTAGATGTAAAATTGAATATCAAAAGTTAATATTAAGAAAAATAAAATAAAATTAATAAAATAAAAATAAAGGCAAAATTAAAAGTAAACATTAAAATTAAACATTAAATATAATCTTACCAATGGTTGTGATAAAATTAAATTCAAAATTACTGTTAATAACAGTGAAGATGGAGATAATGGTAGCGGTTATGGTAGCAGTGACGGGGGTGATAATAATGATATCAATTATAATGATTATTATAATAATAATAATAATGATAAAAACAATAGCAATAATAATAACAATAGTAATAGCGTTAAAAACAGTGCAGTAATAGTAATGATAATAATAAAGGCAGTAGTAACAATACTTCTACCACTACCTCCAACATCACCACCACTATTACCAATAATAATTATGCAAATACTGTTAATACTAAACTATCATGGGTGCGTATAAAAGGGGATACAGACAAGTGGGGGTAGAATAGCAGGAAATGGGGTTGAGGAGTGAGGGGTCAGTGGACTCGTATAAAATCGCTTATAAAGATACATGGAAATTTACAGGAGGAATGAACATATTTATTCCTATCAAGGTTACCTTAGTCTCTTCAATACTATCATTAAATTTTAGTATTTTTAATTTCGCCACACGAAATTCATACAATGAGATAAAAGATGGAATTATTTATAATTTAGGTACTGATGTTATAATATTTTACATATTCTTATAGCAAACCACCCTAAGTATTATTTAGACACAAAGAAAATTAAATGGTTCAAAAACATTTTCAAAAATATTTAAATGTTTTAGCAATCGAGACAAAAACGTCGGCGAGTGGCGTTGCTTATTTATTTATTTATTTATTTTGGAAAATCTACACTTTTAAAATGTTACTTTCTTTAAAAAAAAACTTATTTTTTGTTTCATTTTCTTTGGCCATGCCTAATATAATATATGATAGTGAAGCGAGAAAGGCCCTTATATTATTTTAAAATAAAGGGTGATCGACGAATAGAGGCAGCATAAAAATAGGATATGCCTATACAAACAAACTGAAAAATGACTGGTTACCCGAGAGTTTTATTTTATGATAAAGCTGTATAGTCGCAACTTACAATAGATAATTATAAGGCGAGTATGCTGTGCCTTTATTAATATTAATAACATGGAAGATTTTGAATATTAACAGTATTGAAAAGACGGTATAGCATAACAAACTGAACTTATCAATAATGCCTATCAAAATAAATAACGTCAGTTTAATTTCAACTGGCAAATAGAGAATGATTGCATTCACATCTCGTAAGACACGAATTGATATCGGAATAGAATAATTTAATACATATAGAATAATTTGGAAACGAGTAATATCCCGCAATTTTTAGACAATCTTTCAGAATATTTCTTAGGGCTAGGGTAGCCGCATTTTATTTTGCAGAAGAGAGATAATGTTGTATTAGCGTTTTTTTTTTTTTATCTACAACAACAATACAAAAATCATGCTTTAAAGTTTTAAAACACGTCATGTTTTATATGTGTTCTCAGATCTCTATGATTTCCGATTAATCAAGCCACGCGATATTAGTAGGAAAATATAAATGTGTCTTCCTGTCGATATGGTACATAGTCATTAAATCGATATGAGAATTAAGACATGGACAGATAAAAACGAATGCAATCACATTCTTCCTAGCAGTATAGAATTACGTGAAAAGAGAATTAAAAATATACAGGAAACTTATTAACAGAAAGAGCCGACGCTGCATCGCTACATGTTGACAAAAAGGTTTGATGTACAAATACATATACATAGAGAGTATACCAGGGCTGCTTAATTTTTATAATATTTCTTTATTTTACTTAAGAATAACCACTTATGAAGGTCCGAAGGTCACTCGAGGATAAGTATTCATAAATATTAGGTTGTGGCATAGTAATAACTAATGCTGTAAATTGGGTAAAAATTTATTATGAGCACTGTTTAACAGGAACTTGTTTACCCGCGATTTAAAAGATACAATTTTGTATCCAACCCGGAAGCATGCGACCGGAACAATGTTCCAAAGTCACGCAGTTCTAAGAAAGAAGCTTTGTTCGTGGAATATGCGTTTAGGTTTAGGCACAGATAGAGAGTGAAAAAAATCATATAGTTCTTGTCGCTAATCAAGTGTTTTGTGAAAGTTTGGCAAGGAGAATCATAGATCGGGATTCAGTTGAGCACTTGCTAGTAAAAAATAAAACGATAGAGCATATACAGTCTGGCGGCGTCTATTCTGTGGGGAAAAGGTTGGAGAGAAGAGAAAAGAATATCACTTATTAGGTTTCGGAACTGGTTTTGTACACTATGAAGCCAGGATTGGGCGCACCGAATAACTCCTCTCCAGAGGTAGGTACAAAGTACTCTATTTTATGGCGTAACTGGTTCTTATACAAATAGACGATTGCATCGGCAGTGAGATACTTACTGTAGCGGTAGAGTTTTCCAGCAATCTTCGAAAAAGATTTGATGTATGTGTTCAATTTCAGATCAGAAGTGACGACAAACCTCAGAAGTTTGTGAAGACATGGGCGTCTCCATGTTGAGAGCCATTCATTTCAATTGGGGCGAGGTGGGGATGAGAGTGATTATGATGAAAGGAGGTAATTTGGATGTTCGATGCATTAAAATTAAACAACCACCTTTGATAGAATTGCGTCATGTTTTAAAGATCAAAAACAGAAAATCAGAAATATCTTAACCAGCGTTAATCTTTGAAGTGTCGCCATGGATTGTCGTGTCGTTTGCATAAATGTCTACGAATCACCTAACAATGTGATTTTGGAGAACATGGATGAACATCAGGAAGTGTATTGGGTCCAGGACTCAACCATTATACGTAAGTGTTGTTTTGACACAAGTAAATAAGAGTTACATAAGATATGTGTGTATATATATATATGTATATATATGTATATGTATATATAATATAAAGCTGAACATCTGTGTATGCGCGCGCGTGTGTGTGTGTGGTCACGAATAGGCTCCTATATAGTTGACTATTTAAAAAAAAAAAATGATTACATATAATGATAGAAGATGTATCGAGAATCAGGAATGGGTATGTCTTATCTGGCAGAACGGTTGTTCATAAAAATTGTGGGGTCTGCGTTACGGCCGGGCCATCAAAGAATGGAAATAAAAAATGAAAAAAAACGTTTAAAAGGGTTTTTGATAAAGATGTACACAAGAGTACTTTGATAAGTGTGTTTCGAATTAAATAGGGATGGTATAATAAATTGTCGGGTCTGCGTTCGCGCCTGTACTCAATGGAAATGTGGCACAAACTTTAACAAAGACTTTTCATATCTATTTGCGTAAGTATACTTTGATAATTATGTTTCAGTTTCAAGAAATATGGTATAATAAAATTATTGGGTGTCTGTTCGCGCCTGACCTCCATAGAATGTAAATATGTCACAAAGTTTAACAAGTTTTTTAAAAGGGGTGAGAGTCCACAATAACACCTTAACTTTAATCTTAATTCTCGTTAGCTTTAATTTATTTTTTGTAGTGGAATCATATTGTGTCGAATAAATTCATCTCATAAATTCACGTTCTTATTAAAGTGAAAGCCAAAAAAAAGGCAAAACTTTAGACAATTCTCGATACAAAATCTGCATAACTGTTTTTTTCCTTCTCCACTTGCACGTGGTATTCTTTTGAAAATAGATAAATAGATATATACCAAAAAATAAGAACGTTACTTGTTATCGTGTCAAAAAAAAGGGAAAACTCACGTGATTACGTGTCTTTTAAAAAAATTGTATAACCTTCTTATTTTTATTTATATATATATATATGTCTAAGCTTTCTTGTCAGTGTACTAAAAAGAAGTCAATTGATTACAACCCAATCTGTGTATTCTTTACATTACAATAGTGCAACCCTGAATCCGACGGCGCAATACTACATCGTTCAATACTGTAAAACTGAAACGAAGCTGTTTTTCTTGAAAAGGGCGCCATTTTCATCTTATTCATATTTATAGCGATTATTTGCTTTAAAAAACTAAAGTAATTACGCGTTTACTTTTTTTAATATCCCATTTTGCTGTTTCGGATTATTTTACTAAATAAGTAAAGCTTCAATATTTTTCAAAACTGTTTTTGTTTCTTTGTTTTTCGATATTTCCTACATAGTATTTAGTAAGAGTGTTTAGCAGAAAAGCCAACAAACGACTACATGAAAAAATAAATATACAAGAAATAAATGTTACCATAGTCAATAAAATTCAGTTCAACTTTTTCTTTTGTTGTGAAATAGTTTTTAATGCTCTTTACTTGAAATAATTTCAGCGAACCCAAAATAAAACGAAATTTGAGGCGATAACTACGTAAATGATTTTTTTATATAAACTACACATGCCATAATCGAATATCCAAGCACAAAATAACGGAAAACATTAAAATATGTTTATAAATATTCCTTACGTTGACGGAACTCTCTTAAATTGTTAACACAGAATGCTCAGGGGTCCCTCCTTCAAATTGAAAACTGGGCTCTCCATGTAAAAGTCGCTGCCATTTTGATTTTTTTAACCGGTTCGTGAATTACAATTTTATTTTTTTTACAAACTACTCAAACATACAAGCCAATGAACTTTTCTACCATAAAAGCAACTTTTATTGACTAACATTTATTTCTTCTATATTTATATATTGTTGGTCAGTCTTGGCTACGAATGGAAACAAAGCTGATAAAAAAAATAAATTTTCGCGAAAATTATCTTTACTTTCATCATATTTTGCTTAGGGTAATATTTCTGAGTATCAAAACCTATCTCTTTACTACCCCCTCTTTTTCATAACCTACCATACTTCCATAAATCACAGTCCATTTTCTGTAGGCTGTGTTTGAACCCAGTCAACGATGGGTACTTCTGCTAGTATATATATATATATATATATATATATACAGAGAGAGAGAGAGAGAGAGAGAGAGAGAGAGAGAGTACGGGCAAAAACAAATTTTTTCAAAAACTACAAATTTAAGCTTTAAATTTAATGTAACTGTTAAAACAACATATGCCTCAATTGACTCGCCTTTTATTCCTCTATAATCTTACCTGTTCATTTTTTTTTATTTTTAATTGAAATATTTTGGTGTTCATGTCATTTTAAAAGAATAACTTAAAATTGAGGAGGCAAAAAGAACGTCCGAAGCAACAAATTCGCTTAAAACCAGTACCGAGATTAGTCCCCAAACCGGGCGAACAATTAATTTATTGATTCTCATTTAATACCGGGCACCGTCGGGGCTCACGGATAGTATATATATATATATATATATATATATATATATATATATATATATATATTGCGTACATATGCGTACATATATATATACGTATAAGTATGAACATACGTGGACCTCAATATGTGCATATGAACACGTTTATTTCTTATGTTTACATCACATATATATGTGATTACAAGTGCCCGTGTACATATGCATGCATATAAATAGATCTGCATATATACACATACACACCCACACAAATATGCGTGTATATATATATATACATATATATATATATATATATACATACATAGACAATATATATCTAGAGAGAGAGAGAGAGAGAGAGAGAGAGTGAGAGAGAGAGTAAAAGAGAGATAAATATATATTTAAAAAAAATACACCGCCACACACGCACGGACACACACAGAGACACATATATACAGACACATACACACGTATATGTGTGTGTATATATATATATATATATATATATATATATATAAATATATATATATATATATAGAGAGAGAGAGAGAGAGAGAAAGATTACTATATATATATATATATATATATATATGATGATTGCGACGTCTTGTCAGATGAGTGCAATTCCCTCAGACACTTAAAAGTCCATGAGCCCAAAAATGACTTCCATCGCCACGGGACCATTTTAATAAACAAATACCGGAGGGAGTATCTATACACAGATGATGTTACAGAGTCCTAGCTTTGTACGACAGCTAAGTCTCTCTCTCGGTTCAAAATGTTGAGATCCAGCAACAAGCAAGAGTAAGATAGCCAGCAACAAGTTAAACTGCAGATAGCTTTATGCGGGTACTGGTCTCCCGCTTTATGGTTTTTAAAATCAGAGATTTGCTTCTCCTAGAAAAGTTGCCTTCCCCACGGCGTACGGGAGCCCTCTCCACCCCAACACACACATATATACACACAAACACACACGGTGCTAGTTGGCCGTTTACCTCGAAAAGGGTTCATTCGCCCTTTTGAAGGTCTTGTTTTTAATCCTTCAGGGAGACTAGCCAAGTTTGGTGGGGGAACCAGTTTAGTCGGCGGTGACCCGACCATGAGGCAGGTAGCACTGAGTTACATGGTACCAGTGGCATATGACATGACCTGACATACATATACTACTTACTACTTACTATATATATATATATATATATATATATATATATATATATGTATATATATGTATATATAGAGAGAGAGAAAGATATCTATCTATCTATATATCTATATCTATATCTATATCTATATATATATATATATATATATATATATATATTGCGCACATAGTGTACATGTACATATGTATAAGTATGAACATACGTGGACATATATATATATATATATATATATATATATATATATATATATATATATATATATACTAGTAGCACCCCCTTACCGGCGTTGCCTGGTGTAATCGTGCCCTGCTCGAAAAATTTAAAGTACAGTTTTTGTTGATTTTGTTGTTGTTGTTGTTGTTGTTGCTGTTCAATCCTCAACCTGCTCATGTTACGAACTGCTTTCTGAATAGACACCCCTACTTCTCATGGTAACGAAAACATAAAATTATATCCTAAGGAATTAAAACGAAACTTTTTTTTTAATTACTGCAATACTTGGTGTCAATTATTTCACTTTTCACCGCAAAAAAAAAATAAATAAATAAAGTAGAAAATATTTTTTTAGTAAAAGAAATAAGGCGTGTTCAAAATAATGAAATATCACAAATTACCGTTGTTATTAGTTCTGTTATGAGAAGCCAACAAAGAAAAAAGTGGCAATTCTTCCTGGATAATTTTTGTGTTTTAATGTAGTTTAATACTTGTAATTCTTTTATTCGGTACAACAATGGCTAACACTTATAACATTTACAATCTTTTAACGGAACATTTAAATGCGATATTCGTTTTAAGCATAGCTGAGAACATTTAAAGTCATCTTAGTAAAGGAAAATTTAAGCGGGAAATCAAGTAAGATTGTAGAACTATCGGCAACTATTTTTACCGGTTGGTTGGTTTTGTGTTGGTTTACACAAATTAGCAAATAACCCGCACTCCCATCCAAATTACCGCCTCCTACAATATATTGCCATAAATTGGTTGTATATTTTACTTTAAATTATTACAGAAAATTGCCCCCCCCCCAATTTTATAATTATAAAGTCATCGGGTCTTAGAAATTATTTGTTTTCTGTAATTTTAAACGCTATTGCCGTTTCCTGTAATTTTAAACGTTATTGCCGTTTTCAGCACCTCTGCGGACCTAGAATAGTAGTAATTTCAACGACTGAACCTTTATTTATAAATTGAAACAGAAATAAACAAATGAAAATAAACTCGGAAAGCAAGTAAAAAGGAAACATACAAACATAAAAAGTTTGCCCCACTTTTTATAACAATCTGAAAAATGAAACTGAATTAAGCAAATAATAATAACTAGCAGGGCCCGTGGAAATTCCACGGTAGTTAAAATCTTTTAAAACACATCAGTAAGAAATTCCTTATAAAAATGAACGTATGGAAGCAAGTAGAACAAACAAAGAATTTTAGTTTAAACTTTTATTGAAGGTCAATGCGATCGTAACTGATGCAGTTGATATTGTCAGTAAGTGCTGGTGATGATTGAGGCGGTGACAGGGACGTCGACAGGTGCTTGGAGTGAGAATAGTGGTCACTCAGCAGGTTCTTGGGAGTCAGATTGTGAATTTAAATAATTGTGTGACATTGTTGACATCGATTTTGTGCAAGTTCTGATGACCCCAAGTTATTTAATATTTCAGGACATTTTGGATTACATGTGTAAGTAATGAATAGGTCACAGAAAACTGCCATTGCATCTTGATAAAGCTGTTGTATATTCCTAGCACTTCCTGTAAGTGTAGATGGTAGAATAACTGGTACACCAGGATAACCATCTTCATTCCTTGCTAAATGATCCATTAAGCCAGAATATTGAGCAGCTCTTAGTTGACTTTGATGGGTTTAATGAAGTTTAATAAGCAACTGTCAACTTTTACATATGCAATAGACTTTTCTATTTATTTTGAATTTTATTCAATGAAGATTTGGAAATTCACAAATATTTTTTAAGTCGAATTATTGATATAGATTTCAATTAATGCATCACAACTTCCTGATAATATAAACAGAACACTTTGAATTTTCTGTAAAAAAGTTTTTTTTCCATAAAAACATTGTAATCTGTTATAATATTCAGATTCTTGTGTATTACATGCATAGAAAATGAAGTGTTTCTGTAAATCTTATGAAGTACAGTTAACTTTTGATTTTTCGATAATCAAAATGATGTGAGGTAGGTTATACTTATCAAATTTATTGTCAATGTTATATAGTTAAGTAAGCTGGCTAATTGGCTATAAAGTAAGTTATTCCGAACTTTGATCTAACATTTTAATTA
Source organism: Euprymna scolopes (assembly GCF_053919585.1). Taxonomy (NCBI): domain Eukaryota; kingdom Metazoa; phylum Mollusca; class Cephalopoda; order Sepiida; family Sepiolidae; genus Euprymna; species Euprymna scolopes. Next base: position 85,598,291 of record NC_136489.1, read on the forward strand.
AAAAAAAAAAGCTTAACATTTTCTTGTATCTTTTTTTTTATATTAAGAAAAATGTAAGCATCATGCTGAAATTAAAAATAAGAAGAAAAAAAAGGTAAATATCCAGATACGCTACTACAGAACACCGACCACGCTAATTTGTTTTTTTTTTATAGGTAATTGAGGTCGCTAACAACGCATCTGATAGTCAAACTTGGGGCAAATTTACTGTTTGCATGGTATTTACCCCTGAACCCACGAACTACTTTCCACCATTTTGCAGCTTCCGTTTATGCTACGCGCATGCACGTTGTAGCATAAATTACGGCTTCACCAAGCAAACTACGTTGGGGGTAGGGGATTTTTTTTTCCAGGACATAGAATTTTCTAATTTTCAAAAATACATTATAGCACTTTTTGGGTGGAAAATTTAAAATTAGCTGAAAAAGAAACAAAACAAGAAAAGGGAAGCACTCCAAGTTGGAGTAGGGGGGTAATTAATCTGTTTTTTTTTTTTACCTGAAACATAGAATTTTCAAATTTTCAAAAAGTAACGCACCGACATTTACCAATTAGAACACCATTTAACATTTTCCGAAGATTTTACTGTGTACATTGGTATGCGCGCCCCAAAATCACATCCGCCCCCCCCGCTCGCGCCCCCAATGTACACAGTAAAATCTTCGGAAAATATTAAATGGTGTTCTAATTGGTAAATGTCGGTGCATTACTTACAGAAAAACATTTAACTAAACTGCAAAAGCACCTATTAAGCCACATAAGTTCTATAATTGAATCTCCCTCCCCCCGCAAAAAAAGAATGAAAAACATAAAGATGTTTAGTGCTTATGTTTTTGTAAACCACATTAAAAACTACGCGGGACAAAAAAAAAAGTCCCTCAATTTGTTGTACTTTTCTATAACTGTAAGTCATTAAAAAAATGTCAGTCCGTAATTTTTTTATTGGTACGCCATGTGAGAAGGCAGTTTGCTAGGTGAAGCAAGCCGTCGTTCATGCTACAGCGCACGCGGGTAGCGTAAACGGAAGCTGCAAAATGGTGGAAAGTTATTCGTGGGTTCGGGGGTTAATACCATGCAAACGGTAAATTTGCCCCAAGTTTGACTATCAGATTCGTTGTCAGCGACCTCAATTACCTATAAAAAAACAAATTAGAGTGGTCGGTGTTCTGTAGTAGCGTATCTGGATATTTACCAAAAAAAAACTTTGATACCGCTATTGTAAGAATAATGCTGAAAGCCATTCTTAATATGGGGAGGGGGGTTAACTATTCTGAAACTTCACCTAACAATGTAATAAAAATAATGGAAAAATTCTTCAGTTAAATAAAATATACTGAAAATCTTTAAATAGGAAATAAATATTTCTTTAAATAAATTAAATCGTAAGTAATGAAACACTGTTTTATTTCATATTAAAAAAAATTGTTGTGCCGGTGGGCATTAGAAGATGAATGCCTGTAAAAGAAGCAAAATAAAATGAACAAATAACTATGTAAACAACGTGAAGCTGTATAAATGTTACAAAATTACTCGATTCGGCATTAAATAACACGAAAAAGGATTGATATGCCGTAAAACAAAAACAAAATAGAACAAGGCGTAAAATATGTTTTGACTCTGTATTTACGAATGGTGACTTTGGTGATTTATTTAATAAAGTCATTCTTGACTTTTGTAACATTTATTTCTAAACATATTTTTTGTTGTGTAAATAAAAAGTAAATAAAAAAAACATAAAGTGGCACAGTAAAAAAAAAACGTACTCGTAGCGTTAAATGTAAAAAATATATTTATTACTGAATAAAATAGAATAAGCGTTCATACAATAATAGACAGAAGACATCGTTAAAAATGTAAGTAAAATACTATACTATTTAAACTGTGGAACGATACCTTCTATGCATAATTGCCTTTAAAATAATCCGGAACCATAAATAGACAGTTATTATTTTTTTTTGTTCGGGAACTTTTGGGAAATAAAAGGGGTTACTGATTTTTAACTGATAAAGATTAAACAATAAAGGGAGATAATTCACAATAAGTAATGTTTGCGATGATGATGACGCGTTTCATTAATTAATGTTTGCGATGATGATGACGTGACACCGTACGTACAAGCAAATTAATATATAGATGAATGAACCCAAAGAACAAATGAGAAGGACGCATAAATAAACAAACAGCCTTTTTCGTTTCATTTCGAAAATAAAAAACAAACAAACAAATAATTTGGCTAATAACAAAACAAACAAATGAAACTCAAAAAAGAAAAAAAAATCGTAATATTTTGACAATACAAAACTGAGAAATATGGGGAAAAATATAAAATTGTATCCGTAGTGAATGATCCCTTTAGAGAGGTAGGAAGGAAGAGAGAGAGAGAGAGAAGGAGATAAATGGAGAGGGTGAGCGAGTTCGAGAAGATGAGTATATAAGTTGTGATGGGCTAAATTCGTTGAGATTTCAATAAAGGAAAAAAGGAAGTGCTTATCGGGCATTTATTAATATGGGTTAAAAATTTCACATGGACGCTTATCTAAGGTGAAGACGATAAATAATCGTTTTCGAAGTGTTTTTTTTAATACTAGGATTAGGTTCATTCTGGAATAGAAGAATGACACTCACCAGCCAATGAGAAATACCTGAACTGTCTAGGGAGACACGATGTGTCCAGTAATGAAAGGTGAGTGCTATGTCTATGAGTTTACGTAGCAATTACGAAGTGTGGGGTCTCAACAAAAGTACTCTGTATGTAAATATACGCGGTGTACAGTAAGGATGTTGGACAATTTGTAATTAAGGGGAGGAGGAGAATTATAACTCTGTAGGTTACTATGATGATTTCATTCCTAGAGTCAAGAATCTTATTATAACGAATAAATGTGTCTAAAATGTTGTTCTATAGTTACATAAGATAGCGCCTAATACTGTAGACATAATACATTTTTATGTGGCTTCACTTCCTGTAAACATACGGCATTTTGATCCAGAGGGAAATTTCTGTAATCAAACTATTTTATATAGAATATATATGTATCAGTGTGTGCGGATATGTGAATTTTAGTGTGTGTATAATTTATTAGCCTTTTTAACATTTTGAATAGATTCATCTATTTATACGGAATAGCACACACTTAAAAGCTATTTGGGAACAACTTTATTTTTCCCATATTTGAGCCGATATATATTTACATAAGATTATCGGTTGGAACGTGTTCTGTCGTACTACAATCTATAGACTTGGATGAATCTCGCAAAACAAAGTATATGAATCGTGACATATTGCCCATTTAGTAAGTTAATACTCATTAGTTGACTGAATACCTCTCGTGTATAAGTGTAATTTTTTTAACGATCATTCAAAAACTTTATTATTTTTAGGGTTAAACATTTAAATGACTCTATATTGGAGACGGCATGTATATGTGTTTTTATATGGACTTTCTGGGATTCTGACTCATCAGTGTAGTTTTGCCTATATATTTATATACACACACACTCATATATATATATATATATATATATATATATATATATATATATATATATATATATATATATATATATAATCAGAGGTAATTTTCCATGGGTTATATAACCAATGAAGTTAAACGAGGTTAATACAAGAGTGATCAATACCGGAGTAGAACAGGGTTTACTGTTTATTTATTTTTGCATAAGTAGTAATATGTTGCAACACAGTCAGGAGCATGTTTCATTCAGCTAGTTACCGGTAACTTTCTTCGGTAAAACATGTCACATTTACAATTCTCTTTATGTGAATATTTCATAAGTGCGTATATTTTGGTAGACGTATATATATATATATATATATATATATATATATATATATATATATAGAGAGAGAGAGAGAGAGAGAGAGAGAGAAAGGGAGATACGTGTATCGCATAACATATATAACATGTTATATATATACATTTTTCGGGGTCAAGGGCCAACTAGCACCATGTGTGTTTGTGTGTGTGTGTGTGTGTGTGTGTGTGTGTGTGTGTTGGGGTGGACAGGGCTCTGGTAAGCCGTGGTGAAGAATACCTTTCTAGGAGAAGCAAATCTTTAATTTTAAAAACCATAAAGCGGGAGACCAGTACCCGCATTAAGCTGGTCTGCAGTTTAACTTGTTGCTGGCTATCTTGCTCTTGCTTGTTGCTGGATCTCAACATTTTGACCCGGGAGAGAGACTTAGCTGTTGTACAAAGCTAAGATTCTGTAACATAATCTTTGTGTATATACTCCCTCAGCCATTTGTCTATAAAATTCGCCCTGTGGCGATGGAAAAGTTGTGACGCGCGGAGGCTTGAAATGCGAGAAGCATGTAATAATTGATCTCAATGATCGTCTTCAGTGGCATGCCTGCTTGAGCGTGTTAATTCACCGGTAGGACTTTAAAAAAAAAGTAATTTTTGGGCTCATGGACTTTAAGTGTCTGAGGGAGTTGCACTCGTCTCACAAGACGTTGCAATCATATATATATATATATATATATATTTGCTTATTGTACATTTTGAAAAATGTTTGCTAGTTAATGGAACATATCGTATTTATAGAAGGAAAAAAACATTGATGTATTTCGTTATTGCTGGGGTTCGATGATGTCTACCAGTTATGCTGATAGAGGACTTGCATGAGTTCAACGCAGACCCCATCGTGTGAACAAGTACTGAAGCTATCGTTTAAGTTTCCACTTCGAGTAATTGTGTTGTCTATCATGTGGCATTCATTACATCTGGGTTGCATCCAGGATGCCCTATTTTTTAAACAGAGGATTACTGATTGCAAATTTATAATCACTGCAGATATAAAGAATACCAGCCTGTTTAAATTCATTCGCGTTACTTAGTGATGCCTTAAGCGTCCTGCTAAATTACATGATCAGTACGAACTCGACTATTGGAATCAATCATAATGGCGTGTTTGTTCTAATGCTTAACGTTGTTCTAATGCTTAACGTTAGTAATGACATTACAGGGACAAACGTAGAATCATCCCTTTCCGCCTATGCAGTTCTCACCATATGAGTGCGGTACTACAGATTAAGTGCCAGGATTATGATTTGGTTTTGTGTACGTTTTGGTAAAGAACACATGCTCTGATTTGAGCGCTTTTGATAAAACAGAAGTTAATTACATCCTCTAATATTGTGAACCCTCAGAGACAAATTTCATTGAAAACATCAACTGATATATGGTGATATTTTTAAATAACAAGTCTATTTTGCGTTCGAGAGCAGAATTTTTGAATTGAAGTATGCAAGCATTTCAAGCTTCAAAGTATCGTTTCGTATTTTTTTAAATATTTTCGACTAAAATACTGAATAACCACACAGTGTCAGCGGGTTGCAACGTGGGTGAAATGAGCTTACAATATTTAGGGATCCGTGTCTGGCCCTCTTCCAGATTAGGGAAAGTGATGTCCTAGTCAAGAGGAACCTACTTTTTCACCACTATCAGGCACGGGCACAATAATTGGTCATTGCTTGATCACCACTGTGTATTCAGTTGCTGTCGTGTCAACTTCGCTATATCAACAGTAGTCTTTTTGCAATTTGATGTACACACACACGCACACACACCACACACTAACCGCCACCCCTATATATATATATATATATATATATATATATATATATATATATATATATATATAGGGGGGGTGGAGGTGAGTGTTTATAATTATTACACAAACACACATATATATATGTGTGTGGGGGGTACTGGTTCATTGTATTCCAAAGATAAAAGAATGGACCTTCCGACAATCATATATTTTAACTCCGGCAAAGGTCTAATATTTTCATTTTGACTGTATTACGCGCGTTTTACCACTCAGAAGGAAAACCAGTGTCTTTACTTAAGCAGTCTAATAAACTAATAAAAATTTTAATCGTTTAGAATTACGAGACGCTACTAAGATGAAACAGAAGAAAATTTAGATATGTTATCAAACCTCAACTTAATTAATGTATATAAACAAAAGTTATGATTGCGATTTGATTCAATCCTTTTGTCGTTGAGATACAATCTACATGTACACATGCTCTGGGGCATTATGTATAAATTCGTTGAGCTTCTAATTATTAGATTGTACGATATTATAAGGTGTATATACTTTAAAATGAACATTAGAATATACCTCGTTATCTCTCTCTATCTCTCTCTCTCTGTCTATTCATATATATATATATATATATATATATATATATATATATATATATATATATATGTGTGTGTGTGCGTGTGTCTGTAGTAAGTTTGGAAAATATATATGCCACTTAAGCTACACATAAGCCTGACGAATTCTCACGAGAATGAATCGCGGAATATTCTGTGTAGGTTGATTGCCATATATAATTTCATAACTTACTACCTAGCTCTATCTATGTGTACAGCACTGTTGAATGAGTACTGAAAGAATTGCGCATAACATTTGATCTTCGTATATTAATTTATGTGATTAAATTAAGTAATCATATATATCTATATATATATATATACATAAATATATATATATATACTGTTGTATAAATATAAAACTGTATTTATATATATATATGTGTGTGTATGTATGTATATACATATATATACATACACATACACACACGAATATGTGTGTATATATATATATATATATATATATATATATATATATATATATATATCGTTCCAAACATATGTATCCTTATGTCTATACTTGTATAAGTGAATGTAGGTCTGCGAGGTATTCACCTCCCAAAAACAGCCAATAAAAATAATGAAGATATCTAATCTATAACCGACATTTAATAATTAAATAAGCTAATAGAAATCAACTCCAATCCGGGCCAGACTCTCAACCTGATCAGACGGTGGAATCAAATTATATATCTGCGAGCGGATATGAAAACAAAGACACCGCATGGCCTTAAACTAGAGAACAAATAAATGGCGCTAAAAAAATTGAATAGCAGAAGATAAATAGAAAAAAAAGAAATGGATAAAAATATTAGATATTTGGTCGAGGGAAAATAATGACTAAATGAATTAAATCAGAGAAAGAGAATGATAAGTATGTAACGGACAAATGTGGATGGGGGTAGATGACTTCAAGACCTCTATTATAAATAAATCAAATATAGTAAGCTCAGTCAAGTTGTTCCAACGGGTTTTAATATATCAATCGGAGACCTCACCAATTATAACACTTATATGTACAAAATCGAAATTCTGCCACATTACTGAACATAATCTCTACTGTCATCTGAATTGGTGAAAGACACTAATCAGCATTCCCGTACCTATCATATTTAAATTTATATATATATATATATATATATATATATATATATATATATATATATATATATATATATATATAGAACTGCACGCCTGTGGAACTCTGTTCCGTCTGCCTGCTTCCCACCGGACTACAACTTGGATGTCTTCAAGTCCAACGTTAACAAATTCCTAATGAACCGCCCCCTTAAGTAAACACTTCATCAAATCTCAACACTAACGTAATGTACTTCAATAAGCCTTATCCCTGAGTGGCTTCCGGGCCTTGATAAGTGGTGATCACTGTGTAAAAAAAAAAATATATATATATATAACTACTTCATTTACTCACATAAAATTGATATACGAAAGTATAAATTTATGTCTTTACTTCAAAAGTGCTCAATAATACGAAGGTAGAGCTACCTAGTAAGTAATAAAATATATGTGGCGATTAAACCACACTGAATATTCCGCGTTTCCTCCACTCCAGGATACTTAAGGCTTATTATAAGCCTGAAAAATCCTAGAGTGGATGAAACGCGGAATATTCAGTGTAGCTTAATTGCCATATATATTTTATAACTTACTATATATATATATATATATATATATATATATATATATATATATATATATATATATATATATTCATGTTTATAATTTGAAAATATCATGCTTTGTATATCTACTATTATATAAAATCACTTTTTGTGAGTTTCTTCCCTATAATTTCCAAAATGGTTTAGTCTATGTTTGGAAAATCTTACAAAAAAGTAATTTATATGTTTGGTAGTGTTCTTAGACATGTTCTATCATTCATTCGGTAAGTATCAAAAATCGAAAAAGTCTGATTCTTAAAATCGTATTTCACAATTAATTACAGGGAATTATTTTAGGTTGGGCCAGATAGGGAGATAATAAAACCTAAACAAATATGTTTTTCTTAGAAAAAACCCCCAGATTTGTTGATATCTGGAAATATTGTTCAGTGACACAACCTTCGACTACAGATAGAATGCTCCCGTGTGTACCTCACCCTTTTTTATTTTCCTTATTAATAAATTAACTTTACGATAGAGGAGGAACCATTTATAATCACTGTAAATTATTTCACTGTTTGCATATTTTTCGCGGCAAATCATTTCTTTGTTTCCATATTTTAAAACTAAATATTAATAAGAAGTAGCCTTCCAGGCCATTCATCGTAAGTTGACGTGATATTATAAGCTATCACAAACGGAATTTGATGAACTACTTTATCATTATTTATTTATTTATATATTTATTTACGAATTAGTAGAGCGGACAAATTAACCTATATTGTATTCAATAGAGGGTTGATTTCATAATATACATACGTTATCTGAATAAAATTAAAATATCACGTATAAGTATATTGCACGACAGAACAACGCCGGTCGTTCAGCTGGTATATATATATATATATATATATATATATATATATATATATATATATATATATATATATATATATATATATATGTGTGTGTGTGTGTGTGTGTGTGGGTGCGTGTGTGTGCATGTATGTATGTGGGCGTGTATGTTTGTCTGTGTGTGGTGTGTGTGCGCGCATGTGTATATATATATTTATATATTGTATATATATATATATATTTCTGTAGAAATATATTTTTCTAATTATCAATCCTTATATAAGAAGCTCAATGTGATTGCAGAGCAATATATAGAATAAATGATAAAAATGTATATTCCAAAAATCATGATTTTGACAATCTTATAGTTTATTCCTTTAAATCAGTTGATTTATACAATTCTTGACAGTATCTGTTTCGTAGCGCAAAATCAATTACTTAATTATTGTATCAATTAGTGAATGTATTATGCCCTAAACTCATCAGAAAAATAGCACCAATCAATCCGTCAAAAGAAATTTAAATGTGATTTGACATGGTGAAAATCCGTAAATTGGAAGATAAGCTGCAGTTACCTTTATATTTTTGTATTACGGCATATTGAATTTTAATCAACCGAAGTCATTAAACCCAACGAAACTAAATTAAGCTACAAAAATGAAATCCATGTTAAAAAGCAGTAAAACAAAAACTTTAATCTGTATTGGAAATCCTCATACAACAAATCATCTTATTTAATAAATGACCTGCTTGTGAGAAATGAATCAGCAAATTATTGTTTACTAGTATAAAATTCTATATAAGAATTTGCTGTCACAAAACAAGAAACTTTCGAGTTGCGCCGTTCTGGAAAGCACATCGGATATAAGAAATAGATCTGTAGGTCCGAGGTAACAAGAATAGAGAGTATCAGTTTTCTTGGTAAGATAAAAAAAATTCAAAATAGATAAGAGATAATTTCTAAGACGAGAAGAACGCTATCAATGTCTTATCAGTGTCGTATATTTGTCAGAATCTCATTAAAATTTAAGGTCTCAATATCACTTCTATTAATTAAATATAACCCGAGACAAGACTAGACAGCAATCGCAACCACAATGGTAACACACAAATGAATAACTATATATATATATATATATATATATATATATATATATATATATATATATATATATATATATATATATATATATATATATATGTATGTATATGTATATATATAGTGATAAGTTATGAAAGTAAATATGGCAAGTATTAATGAACATATATATTTTCATAACTTACTACCTTGCTCTACATATGTATCGAGCACTGTTGAAGTAAAATTTTACGGGAATTATATTGTCGTATATTAATGTATGTGGTTTAATGAAGTATTCATATATATATATATATATATATATATATATATATATATATATATATATATATATATATATATATATACATTTATATACACACACACACACATATATATATATATAAATATATATATATATATCTCAGTGGACATATAATTTTTCAATTCTTTCTCGCTTTTCTCTGTACAAATCTTTAATTTATGAAGTTCAATGTGATTACAGATTATAGAAAAAACAAATCACAAAACTCTATACAAATATGAATTTCATGATATTGACCATCTTGGATTTTATTTTGTTTAATGCCGTTAGCATGTACATTTTTTGACAGTAACTGTTTCCGAGCGCAAAATCACTCATTTAATTTTTATATTACTAACTGAATTAATTTTGCCTTAACACATCAGAAAAATTAGAAATCCACCAAAAGAAAATAAAAATCTGTTCGGTCATGATTACATTATGTTAAATGCTTTATTCTTACCTAATAAGAATGTTGACAATTTATTAATTATATACTAATTTTTATTTTTATTTTCAATCTAATTATCGTAGAAAATTTGTTGAGTTAATAAGCAAAGGGTGCAATAATTACATATTTGCAAGTTAATCATTTATTTTCATGCTAATATCATGTGTTTGCATTCAACATTCAGCATTATGCTTTCCAGACTATTTCTAATCCCTCCTCACAATCGATATCTCGCAATTTTTACCAGATCTCATAAAATAATAAGCATTTGAAAATTATCTTTTTTTGGCAATAACTACATAAGCCATTAGGAATACGCGAATACATGCTTCCCCCGATTAAGCCCTAAAAAATCTATTCAAATAACTTGGATATGGAGTAGAGCTGCAATCTATTTAATGTAGTCGCCTTCAGCCTCAATCACCGTATCTATACAGGCCCGGAACTGAGAACTTGCTTTTTCAAAAAGCGCTGACAGGAGTTCAGCGAATCCTCAGCGGATGGCGAGGACATGGCTGGTTTTAGTGTTCAGCGGGATGAGGACGGAGAAATAAGTGGTCAGTGATACAAGGGTTCAAATTCCTAGCACTCTTTCTGAAGCCAAGCCTGGGTCTCTTTGGACTTGTAGACGGGCGCCGAGTCCTGCTGCCACACCCAGGGTCTGCCAACACCCACCAGATTTCATTAGAATATTACCAAACTTTTTAGCACATCAAAGAACACATCGGTGTTGATTTTTTGAAGATGTGAGATAGCATGATGTGGCCCTCATATGGCAGAAACACTGTTTTCATCACCGTGAGCACGCACCTGTTATTCGTGAAAATCTAGTGTTTCCTTTTGAGGGTGCTGGCAATTAGGTTGTTTTCATAGCTTGGATTGATGCAAAGTATGAGTTGTGAGCGACGCATCTCGGTCTCACTCGTTGAACATTGTCGCTTTCACACATTATAGAAGGATCCTATCGCTCGTGGGATTTATGTACAACTGGCCAATTAGTATATTGTCCGCAACAAACAATGAAAACCGATTTTCATTAAACGGAAATGGAATCATGTTGTCGAATCTTTGGCAACAATTTATCGTTCAACCATATATATATATATATATATATATATATATATATATATATATATTTGTTTTTTTGTTGTTGCTGTTTATAAATATTCATATTACAACCCTTTTTTCTATTTATTTAGGTGTTTATTTGCTTCACCACGAAAGCGAATGTGATACAAGGTCGTTTTTAATGTGGGGGAAAATCAGCTCCCCTAAAAGAAGATGTTACATGATAAGGGCTGTCCCCTTTTCATGTAAGTATAAAAATGGAGAATTTAGTTTAAAATGAATATGAAAAAGCATAGGCGGAATTCGAACCTCGTAATCTAGTTTAGAAATAGATTACGTGTGAGAATTTAAAAATGTAAAATAAACATTTGTTTAGAATATAGATAAAATATTCAAGAAAAGAATGTGAGCTGTCAAGTTTATTATGAAATTTTAAATTGAAAGAATGCAGCTTATAAGATAATGTTTTTAACATATTGAATATAGGTTAAAATTCCTTTTGTAGAAATAGGAAAAGTTTTGGGACACGTATGTCCAGGACACGTGAAAGAATGCACATGTTTTAACATGTGTATGACGTCAGGGAAAAAAAGAAAGTTCTAGGAATAGAGAAAAACTTGGGTTAGAAAACAGTCAGTGAGAAAACTCAGAGAGATTCAGACGTCTAGGAGCGAGACGTCACTTCAAGGAAAAAATGTGAAACTTCGAATGCTTGATGATGGAAACACGGCCGTGTGAAGAATAAACCATCAAGTGTTCTTTGTAAAGCTCGTCTTGTGTCTTATGATTCCTACAGAAAGGTAAAGTCCAATTGTATTATGTATTTGTGTTAATATATGTCTTTACATACACGTCTCAACATCATCATGTCTACACAATGTCCGAACTGTCTGAACAACATCCCTTCACTCAAAGAGCTTTCTCCTTCTTCCATCAGCAAGATTTAAGAAAGAACATTTTAATATATAAGAATTATAACAGGAACTATCTCTCTAAGTCTTCTTATAAATGAACAATATCTCGCTAAGTCTCTCCTTCAACATCCCTCTTAATAAATCTCTCTCATCTAAGTCTCGTACAACAACTTATACAACTTCTCTCTCTCTCTCTCTCTCTGAGTCTTACAACATCCCTCAATGAAACCCCTTCTAAGCATCTCTTCCTACCCCGATATGCAACAAAGGCACTTGGACAGAATTTAAAAATAGTAACTGTCTCAATATAGAGGGTTTCCTCTTCATTGATCAATAAACTAAAGTGTAGCATCAGAACAGATACCACATTTTGATATTCATCCGAAGGTCAATAAAGAAAAAGAGCAAGCCTTTTTTCTTCTATCAGTATTTATTTGCTTTCCCACGTGAGCAAAATGAGACACAAGGTCGTTTTAAATGTGGGGGAAAACCAGCTCCTCAAAAAGGGGGAAAAAGGGCACGCTGGTAATGATCAACAAGTGTGTCAGTATAGAGGACTTCCTCTCTGTTGGTCAATGACAAATTAACCCAAGTGCAGCACCAGAACAGTGTAAAATCATTGTATAGGGAGTACACTAAATGGGATCATCGACCTAACCTTAAAATAGTATCTATTATATAGAAAAATCTCAGCCTAAATTAGCGATATATTAGAGTAGTGTGTAAGTGGAGTCATATATTGTGTCCTTCGAAGATCCTTCGGGTTTTTCCAAAATTGCATGCTGATCACGCTAATATATATATATTTTTTTTTACATGGGGATTACCACTTATCAAGGCCCAGAAGCCACTCGGGTATAAGGGTTATTGTGTGTGCACTAATCAGTGGGATAGTATCGTAGTAATTGTTAGTATTGAGGATTTGATAGGTGTCATTACTTAAGCGGAGGTTCATCAGGAATTTGTTTGTGTTGGACTTGAAGACATCCAAGTTGAATTCATAGGGTAACAGGCAAGCGGCAGAGACTTCTACAGCCGTGCAGTTCTAAGAAAGAAGCTTTTTTCATGGAATGTACGTTTTGATTTAAGCACGGATAAAGAGTGGGGAAAATTATTGACAGTGGTTTCAGCTAGTCGGGTGTGAAAGATTGGCGGGGGGCAGAGAATGGAGCTCAGACGAGCACTTGCCATGGAAATAACTATAAAACAGAGGCAGGCTCGCAACGTCTCTTCTGTGGAAGAGAGCTTGCAGGGAAGAGAAAAGGCCATCCCCCACTAAGCCACGAAGTCTAATTTGTACTCTGTCAAGGCAGGATAGACTGTTTTTAGCAGCTCCTGCACACATGTGGCAGCAGTAGCTATTCTTGAACGTACTTGGCTTTTATACTACACACTGTGAACTACATGTAAAATGTTCTATTGTTATTTACATTTTCTATAATTTTCTAGTAATAAATAATATACGATAGTAAAATAATTATCTAACTGTTGCCGGTTCGAGACTAATAAAGCAACCCTGGCATTCTACTGTGTCAGAAGCAGAAATAAATTAATGAAAAGCTCATTAAGAATAACGGTGACTATGTGGAAAATAATTTGTAGAGAAAATATGTCGCTCATCTAAAGGTATCACTCTATTCTTCGTAGATTCCCAACTGTTTTGGTGAATAAATACAGGGTGCTTACCTTTTGAAATGACTCTCATACGAATTATCGTATGAGAGTTGTTTCAAAAGGTAAGCACCCTGTATTTATGCATGAAGTTTTTGAGAACAGAATGTATGGGGTATATAAAGGATGACAGGTAGCAAATAAAAACTAAAAAACAAACAAATGTTTGTCTGGTTTCTCTGATCATTTCTCTCTGAAGACAAAATTATCAGTTCATATTTATTCCTGCCTTTGCTTACTGTCTTTCTCATGCATCTATGAGTGCATACTTTGTATATAGTAATAAAATGTATATATATATATATATATATATATATATATATATATATATATATATATATATATATATACTTTTAAAATAAATCTGATTCTCTGACCCGGTATTTGTCTAGTAGGTCTATTCGATACGCTTGTGTGCTTGTTTTGTGTCCGTTTTGAATTAATTTTTAATTCATTCGTGATTTTCGACACATCTAGCTTTGTTATATAACCCTCCACCGATACCCATAATAATCTAAATAGATATATTTCTCTTCCCTTCACCCCCTTTCTTTTTCTCTTTCCTCTTCTATTCTTTCTATTCCCAATTATTCATTTTTCCCTCTACTTCATCTTCTTATTTGGATTTAAAAATCTTTTTATCTGTTAATAGTGTTTTTATTTAATCAGCTTTAAAAGTTGAAAGCTGTTTTTTTTATCGAGCTTTTCCAATTCTATGGCTACATATCTTTATAATTATTTCTTATTTTTAATTAATTCTCAATTTCAGATTGTTTTTTTTATATTTCTCCTGAATTTTAAATTGAATTATCTAAAAGTTTTTCTCAAATATGGCATCTGATATCTGGATTTTTTGCACTTTGAATGTGCTCAATATATATATATATATATATAAATATATAACTATATATATATATATATATATATATATATATATATATATATATATATATATGGTGGTTAGACAAAATAAGAACAAACCATAATATTTTTGGCATCAATCTTTGAACGTGTTTTAAATCTTGACATATGTTAATGCTTTTTTGTTTATGTCATATAATATGCTTAATTAAAATAAATTTCTTTTACAGATATTGAAAGATATCAAAAGCTTTTCCTATAAAAATGGCAAAGCTTACGGAATGCAAAAGAGGACAAATTGATGGAGTTCCTATTGCATGTGTTAGTGTAACAGAAACTGCACGAATGCTTATTGTTTAAAGAAGCACTGTCTCAAAAGTAATGCTTTTAAAAGGGAAGGATAAACGTCCCCAGAAAATCACAAGTCGGGTAGAAGACATGAAGATGTCTGAAAGCCATCGGACCCTTAATCGAATTGTTAGCGGAGATCCTAATAGACGCCTCCTAAAATCACTGCCGAGATCAATAAACATTTACGGGAGCCAGTTTTCCCAAAAACTGTTCGTAGAGAGCTGCGCAATTTTGGATTTTTCGGAATAACTGCAATTAGAAAACCTCAGCTTTCAAAGACAAATCTTTCAAAGCTATTAGAGTGGTGTAAAAATCTCCAAAATTAGTCCCTCGAGCAGAGGAAAATATGATTTTCTCTGATGCATAATCGTTTTCCTTATTTCTGACGACTAGCCGAGTCTACGCTTGGAGACAGCCGAAGGAAGTATTTTATTAAGAATGCCTTCTCTTACCCGTAAAACATGGCGGGTGTTCTGTGATGATTTGGAGTGCTATGTTTTGGTAATCTGCTGGATTTTCATTTACTTTTCTAGTTACCAATGTATGATACTCCGAAAAAGTATATTAGGTAATATACTATATATTACCTAATATACGCAATGGTAAACTATAATCCAATATAAATACCCGTATTTATATATAGAAAATTTAATCCCAAGCGAATAAAAAAGTTCAATATGTAATAGAGAGTAGAGCTTATTATAAGAGAGGGAGGATTAAAACTGTAAGTTGGGGTTAACAATCAGAATTTGTTGTTCGACTGAATGCTACAAAACACAATTTACAAAGTCCTTACAAAGTGTTTACTATTAGTTCCCATTTGACTGGGGACATACTTCTCTTTGTGTTACTGCACTGCCCGGAAAAACAAAAAAAAACATTTTCATCATTTCAGCTGTTTCGAAAACTTTCCAATCGGATTATATGCATCTCCACGCTGGACTTATTTTGGAATACATTTTATCTAAAGTACTATTGTGCATTTTGGATCAATTTGAGAGGAGTTTCATGCGCGGTTTGTTTTTATTTATTTTTTACATATCCAACATTTTTTCACTTTTTAATTGGCAATTTATAACCACAATAAATTGCGGTTTCACTTAATGCAAATTCTAGCATTGCTAAAAATATAATTTGCTGATTTCGTCATGTGCTCTGATAAGAAGACTAACAAGAATAGCATTCTTTGAAACTCCGCGGGATAAGGACTTTGTAAATTGTTTTTTGAAGTATTCAGTCGAACAATAAATTTTGATTGTAAAGTTCAACTTACATTTTTAGTTGTCTTTCTCTTATATATGTATATATATATATATATATATAAAATGAAAATTACAATTGAATTTACCAAAATGATCCAAGATGGTAAAATTAAAGTAAATTATAAATATTACAGAATTAATATTTATAAACTTATCTCAGCCAGATATAAAAGCTCGATAATACCAAATAGGAAACACTTTGAAATGAGTTAAAAACATATTTAATTTGAAAAGGAAACACTAGATAAATCGATAGTCCTTAATCCGCGGAGTTTCGAATAAATACTCTCCTTCTCATCAGAGGGTAGGAATTAGCAAAATGTAGGATCGGATTTTGCATGCAGAAGTATTTGATGAAACAACAAATAAGTCAAAGATCTTACTTGAAAACGAAATAAGTTAAGCAGAGGGAATATGGTAAAGAAAAAGGTGATTACACTTCTCCCCTTAAATATTTTTTTATTTTTTTATTTTTTTTTATTTTTTAATTTTTTTTTTTAATTTTATTCTTATTTTACTTTATTTTATATTATATATTATATATTATATTTTATTTTTTATTATATTTCATTTTTTGTTTATTTATTTCCTATTTATTTATTATTTATTTATTTATTTATTTTTATTTTCCTTTTAATGTCCTTTAACAATTCTTGCTGACACCTTTTTTTTAAGTGACATTTAAGTACATTTCACTTGACCTATATTATTTTGCCCTATATATATTTTCGCGCCTTTAACATTTCCTGTCTGAATCAGGTTGACTTTTGCTTCCCTTTATTTTATATTTTATATTTAACTTTATCATTCTTTTTTTTTTCTCTCCTTTCTCTTCCCAGAGATTTTTTTTATTTATAGTTATGTCTCGGAAGTAGAGTGAAAAGCACATCTTATTTTTTTTTTTTATTAATATTATTTTTTTCCTTGTACACACTTTTTTGTGAATTATTCCATGGATTTCTGCCTTTGGATTATTATGGACCATCTTCTTCCAATTACAGGAATTTCTTTGGATTTTACTTGTACAAAAGGAAATTCTTTTAACTTTCTTGAAGTTTTACATTTGGATTTTACCGTCACTGGATTTTTTTATCTTCCACCAGACTATCCATTCGTGTGTAATCACCTTTTTCTTTACCATATTCCCTCTGCTTAACTTATTTTGTTTTCAAGTAAGATCTTTGACTTATTTGTTGTTTCATCAAATACTTCTGCATGCAAAATCCGATCCTGCATTTTGCTAATTCCTACCCTCTGATGAGAAGGAGAGCATTTCTTCGAAACTCCGCGGATTAAGGACTATCCATTTATCTAGTGTTTCCTTTTCAAATTAAATATGTTTTTAACTCATTTCAAAGTGTTTTTAACATATTTCATTAACTGTTTGCTCATATATATATATATATATATATATATATATATATATATATATATATATATATATATATATATATATATATATAAGGAATGAAAAAATACCAGCGATGGTTGACGTTATGTTTAAAGAAAAATAGAAAATAATTTCATTCGGTTTTTCTATTTTTCTTTAAACATATATATATATATATATATATATATATATATATACATATATATATATATATATATGGGGAGGATGTGGGCTTTGTTTACTATTCTGTGTCTTCTTTCTATGAATGAAGTTAACATTTTTTTAAATATAAATATTTGAGGTCTATTAAATTGATTTGCTTTGCCGTGAACTAAACAAAAAACGAGATGCAAACAACAACAACAACAACAACAATAATAATAATAATAATAATAATAATAATTATAATAATCACGCATTCCCTCCCATTGTCTCATCACCATTCCTTCCAAAAGGAAAATAATACCAAAGAGCCTAGAAGGGTCAAAAAGGATGGAAAGACCGAGGAGAGAGCGCTGACAAGACCTCGGCTAGACAAGAACGAAGAGAACTGGGTTCTTGGGGAGGCTTAGTGCCACTCAAATTTCAGTACAGACTAATGGCCACTGATAGCGAGAAATAAATGGTAAGCGGCGGTTGCGATGACGCAATTTTTTTTTTTTTGTAAATGCTATCGAATGAGTTGGATAGAGCTGGAAGTCTGCGAAGAGTTGTTGTCACTCAACTCCCAGAGAACACAACAGGTCTCCAATCAAATCTTTTGTTGACTTGTGGGAACGCTCCATGTGACCCAATAATAATAATAATAATAATAATAATAATAATAATCTCTAATTTTAACACTAATACTCTCAGCTAAATAACCATTCCAAAGAGATATTTCTTTTATAGGGGATTATGTGTGATACACTTAAAAATTTGGACGGAAAGCAAATCAATCATTTTAGTATTTAACGTGGAAACTCCAACCATTTTTTGTCAAGCTGGAGACCCGGTCCGAATAACACACCGAGGATCCAAACCGGACCATCCGTCCAGCTGAATGGGGCCGGGAGGTTGGCGTTGCCACTCAAGGCACCCAACCGCAGTCCTACCGACTTTCTGCGGTTTATCTTGGTCCCTATAATTCTTTCGTACCGAGCGAGCGCCTCCGACACGATGTCGATGTCTCTGAATCTCGACACAAAGACCGTGACGTCATCGGCGAACGCGGACGTCTTGGCGGCTGGGCCACCGCGTATTCCAATTCCGCGCAGGGCCGAATTTGCCTCCCCACGTCTCAGCTTGCGGAGCAGGGGATCCAAAGCCAGGACATAGATCAGGGGCGACACCAGACAGCCCTGACGAACTGACCGAGAGATAACTAAGGATGTTGAGCGCTTTCCGTTGACTTGCACGACGGTTATGGGCTGTCGATACATCCCGGACATCCACTTGCAGAAGTTCGGTTTAAAACCGGCGGCCTCTAAGACAGATACCAAGAAACGATGGTCGACCCTATCGAGAGCTTTGGACTGATCTAAGTTGATCAGCGCGGCTTCCGTGTCGTCATCTATCCCTCCCTCTAAAATCGTGCGTATCAAGTGCAAGTTGTTCTGAATCGATCTCCCCTTCACCTCGTAATTCTGTTCCGGTTGAACCATCTCGCCGATAACAACCTGCAGCCGATTGGACAGGACCTTGGCCAAAATCTTTAACTCTGTGTTAAGCATCGTCTAACTCTTCCCCACCATGCCCGTCACCTTTCCTCAGCAATGTGATCACTGTATTGGTGATTTGCACCAGGATGGATCCCTGAGCAAACCTATTGTTCAACACATCCGTCAGAAGAGGCGGAAGCATGGGCGACAGTCTCAAATACAGTTCGTATGGTAGGCGGGGAAAGTCAGCCAAATAGTCGCTAAACTCAAAGACCAGAAAATCGGGCTGCTGCGTAAAACGCTCCCCGAAATGTTCTCGAAACCCCTCGCAGATCTCCCGAGTCGATTCCAGGGTGCGTCCATCTGGATGTCTTACCTTTGCAATGTACTTGTCCGAACCACGCCTAGAAATTTCACAACGCGCGTCAGTGTTGACTGCTTCATTTTCTATCTTTCTAAGCCTAGCCTTGACTACTTGACCTTCATAACGCTCGCTATTCTCGTGCAGAAGACCCTGCTTAGCTAGTTCCTGACTAACCATATCCTCCCCCGTAGCTCTAGCTTCTTCTACGCCTTGGCCTTATATAGTGCGTGGCGCTGAGCATACCTGACGGAGAAAGTTCTAATTTTGGCTTTTAGACTTACTCCCGGTAACCGCTCCCACTAGTGCTTTTCGAATTAATTCTATTAGTTTCTCTTGAAAGTCTTGTATCTCCAGAATTGAGGTGTTTAACTTCCAGTGAGCTATTAAGTTAGGTCTATTTGCTAGCTTCAGCCGGGCCATAATTAGTTTATGGTCCGTCTGGCATAGACAATGAACATGGGACAAGATAAGAAGTCTACTTCGCCTCTCCTAACTAACATCCTGTCCAAGTAAGTGTTTGGATAGGAGGAAACGCTATTAGTTCACGTCTACATCTCCCGCCCCAGATGCTCGACTCGAAACCTCTCGAGCAGACCGCATCTGATCAGCCAGGCTGGACTCGCATCTCCGATCCTCTAGCATCGCCTCCTACCTTATCCATCTCGGGGTATAAGATGGCATTCCAATCCCCCATTATCACTACCCGCTTCCGACAATCTACAAACGCGTCAAGCTGGATGAAGAATGAGATGCTCTCACGAGCGGTGCTGGGCGCATGAACTGCGATCACCCGAAACACAGACTCTTTTACGGCAATATCGGCCACAACCAGCCTGCCCACCGCCCCTATGAACAACGTCGACCGTCGCCCACAGGGTACATTTAACCAGCACGGAAACTCCCTTCCCCGACGGGCTGCCATATACTGAGAAAACCTCAAAATCTCGGGCCAGCACCTGATAGTCCACAGAGAAAACGAAATGCGTCTCCTGAATCGAAGCCACATCAACTGCCAGAGACAAGACGTCGTGCCGGAGTCAAGCCGTTCAGCTCAATGATCTCAAGCCTCTCGCATACAAACTAGCCAAATTCAAAGCTATGGTACCTATCTTAGGGTGTGTCACACTCAGCTCTGAAGTCAGTGGGGGAGATGCCGATGTTATGTGCCATGCTCAAGGTGGTTAGTTTTTTTTTATATCCTGACCTTCTCTCGCAATGCAGCCGACGTCCAAAGGATAAATTAATTTCATGGCCCTGTAGAGTGATTGATGGACCAACGCTGGGACCCTTCTCTTGCATTGTTTTGAAAGTTCGTCAAGAGAAGGGTAATTTTTCTTAAACAGCTCGATTCCCGGAAAACTTCTTCAGCGGCCTGCAGCCTTGTCCACAAGTTGGACTTGCAGGGCTCTGGAGTTCTAACAAAAGGTATTAGGAGTAGGGCGTCTGGGAAATTTGAGGGGATATTTACATCTTTCCCCTCTATCTGTTTGTAATAGGGCAGAGGTTTTAAGGTTTTCCTCTGCCGATGGGAAATATCTGTTGCCACAGAGAGTCTGCATAAAATAGTTCCTCGGAGGCAAGGGCTTTTAATTTGGTTGGTCTGCGAGAGGCAGAGGAGTCTCTCTCTTCTCTCTGTTCATTAGTTTCCTTTTCTTTTTGGGGTTGTGGCTCAGTTTGCATTGATGTCGGGACAGGTGTTTGATGGTGCCTGGTGTTGGTGCTGGTGTAGTGTCTGGTGTTGGTATTGTGTATGGTGTTGGTGCGGTGTCTGGTGTTGGTGGGGTGTCTGGTGTTGGTGCCATGTTTGTTTTTGGTGTGATGCCTGGTGTTGGTGCGGTGTCTGGTGTTGGTGCGGTGTCTGATTTGGGGGTGGAATGGATTTTGTTGTTAGGGGTGGTGTATGTTCGCAGGGAGTGAGGACAACCTTTGCTTTCTCTTGTCTTCTTTTATTTTTCTTTTTTATTCTTTCGAATGAAATGGGGAGAGGTGAGGTTGAATTCTTCCCCCTCTCACTTGAGAATTCATCTTCAGCGGAGCAGTCTTTTCTCCACTTGATCCCCGTCTCGATTGGTGTGAGGACCGTTGGTTGTGTCTGCGGCTGTTTTTGTTGCTGCTTCTCTCGCTGGTGTCGTTGTTCCTGCTGCTTCTTCTGTTGCTTCTGCTGCTTCTGCTGCACTTGCTGCTTTTGCTGCTGCTCTAGTTGTTGTTGCTGCAGCTGTTTCCGTGGCATTGGTTGCAGTGGCTGTTGTTGTTGCTGCATTGGCAGAGGTTGTTGCCTCGATTTTGGGGCTGGTGGTGGGACGATGGCGTAAGGGATTATGGCTTTTATTTTGTCCCTCTGCCATGCTCCATTCCTCCCCTTGGCCTCTTGGGTGGTTTGGGGTTTCCTTGGAGCTGGGGTTGGTGCCGCGGTTGCAGGGGTTGTTGCTGCCTGTTTTGGCACAGGCGCTGTCTCAGGTGTTGTGACCACCTTTTGGGCCGCTTGATTAGGTGGTACCCTGCTTTTGGCAGAACCAGCAGTGCGGATGCCGGCCCTCTACCACTAGCGTCATGCTGGCGTCCTTGTATGTCAGCAGCGCTGGTATCGCCCGAAAACCCTCCCTCTTCAGCCTCCTTGCTATTGTGTAGCAGTCCAGCTGAGTCCCAGTTTTTGACCATACTGGGGTCATCTGTTCCATCTCACCGTACTGGTTACAGAATCATCCTAGCAGTTCCACAAGTATTTGGCTTGGCACATTAAATACCTGCACCCGAGTCCTTCTCTTGCCCTGGTATTCGGGCATTAGCTTGATACTCCCATGCTTTATTTCTTGGATGGAGAGTCTCTCCGCATTGTCCTTGATGGGTAGGAGGATGTCCCACATGGCGAAGCTCCTCTGGTACGGGTATATATTAAGTTTGTGGAGGAGCTCGCTATGTCTTTCTTCTTCATCCCCAGGAGGCGGTTTTCCGGTATATCGGAAATGACGAGGGACAGGACTCTGCCCTCAATGTCCTCCCCGCCACCCGTTATGGGTTTTATATCTGCCCCGTCTATGTATTGTCTGTACTGTGTCAGGTACAGGTCTCTATACTCTTGAGGGGACAGTTGTTTTTCTAATGTCTTCCCTCACGCAGACCCTCTTCGTGGTGTCGGTGTAAGTGTCGGGTCTTTGGTGGGGTTATTTTATGGAGGTCGCCGCTGTCTGTTTATTGGCGACGCTCCCTGCCTCCCCAGATTTCTTAGTCTGTCCTTTTGTGGAAGTGTCGATTTTTTTTGGGGGGGGGGACACGGCTCCCTTTTCAGTGTATTTTGGGCCTGACTCTCCTTGGTTAGAATCTTTTTCGGGGGCAGCTTCCTGCTTGGGGGAGTCGGCCTCTTGGAGAGCATGATCTTTTTTGTTTACTTTGAGGGCATCTGCCTCTTCCTCGTCTGTGAGGTCCAGGCAGTATGCCCCCTCATTTTCTTGATCTGCTCTACTTTTGGGGCAGCAGCCATCCTGGGGGGCGCTGTCCTCTTTATTGATTTTTTAGCCTGGCACCTCCTCCTTTTTGTGGTCGGAGTGAGATGCAACGAACGATGTTGGTTTTACTCCCTTTGGGAGGAGTCGTTCGCGGAGGGAGCTGTTGGTAAATTTCCCCCCTTCTGGGGAGCGTCCAATGAAGTCATATCCGGGCGGTACGCCTCGTCAGTAGTTGTTGTTTTTACACCTCCTGTCGGGGAGTCGTCCTCTTGGGGGCCAGTGGCCCCCTGGCTGGGGCTATCCATATTGGTGATCCCCTGGCTGGGGGTATCCATATTGTGGCCTCCGGGCTGGGGGTGTCACTTTTGGTTCCCTCTTCTTTTAAAAATCACCGAACAGGGTGATGTGGAGACGGCGTCCAAAGTGAGGAGCCGACTTTGGCGTCAAAAGGCGGCAAGAGGGAGATAGAACTGAGAGAGGGAGTGGGAAGTTTGTGGAGGGAAGAGAGAAAGTGTGTCCGAACCTCCCTCGCGGGAAGGTCGTAAATTATCAGCTCGGATCCCCTGGCGAGAGGTGGAGATCAGAGAAAGACAGACAAAGTGGGTGCGGATAGATCCGTGGCTACTGAGAGTAAAGAAGTCCGATGCACATGACAGTGTGACATCATTATCAGATCCACTTGTAGGGATATGATCTAGGCTATCAGCAGCAATTTCGTCTAGTTTTCAGTTTGCTGTCTAACATGGTGTGTTCTTGCGTTGTTACAAATTGCTGGGGAAATTATCCAAAAGGCCCCAAAGTATATATATATATATATATATATATATATATATATATATTTTCTTTTTCTAAATTTTCTCAATTTGGATACGTGCCATTAGAAGAGAAAATGTTTATTCCAACCAAACATAGTAAAGTAAGTAATGTCATTTGTTAATAATTAAACATGTATTTAATTGGAACTGTATTCAACTACTTTCATAACGTTTGATAACAGTGTTAATATAAATTAAAGAAACAATACTAATTATTGCTAATATAGCAAATATTATGTTGATATTTTTAACTGTTTATTTTCTGATAAGGCTAAAGAGTCTATCAGGAAGGTTGAACATTTAATTTAATTTTGTTTTAGGTTATAAAATTATAAACAAAGAATTTTTACATAAGAATAATCGTCAAAATGTATTTTTAGTAATAAATAAAACCTTTCATTGAGTATGTCCAAATATTTTAAATTTCTATATTTTTTTTCTAAAGTCGGTTTGAAAATTATTCACCGCGCGGCTATTAATGAAATTAGCTGTGACTGGGCGTTATATATTAAAATTGATTGTTTCTTTCTAGAATTATAAACAAATAATTTTTTACATGAGAATATTTGTCAAAAATATGTTTTTTTTTATTTATTTACTTGCCTCCCCACGAGGACACAGTTAGAAACAATGTCGGTTTTTAATGTGGGAACATTTAGCTCCCCAAAAAGGGGCATTCTGGATAGGAACACAACTTTAATAAAAATTGTCTCAGTCATGAAGGATTTCCCCGTCACTGATCACGGACAGAACAAATGAAGAGTAGCATCAGAACAGATACTACACTGTGATTATTAATATTGTAACTGTTTGTTTACTATATTTTCTTAGATTAAAGCAATAGTTTACATTATAGTGTGAATGGTTTCTTTAAATATGTTTTTAGGTATGAGAACATCATTTTTGGCCTGAGGATGTAATAAAGGAGAAGTCAAGATTCGATGATAAAACGTTGTGAAATAAACACGCAAGATGAGAAAATTAGGCCGAATAATCTCTAAAGTTCCAAAAAATAGCATTCAACCTATATGATTGTTCTCTAAATTAAATTAAAACTAATATTCCGGCACTAGTAACTTCTATTCTTTGTATTTAAATTATTTGTTTGATTTCAATTTTTGGAATTTTATCGTTTGTTTTTACTTTTAAAATTAGTCATCGTTGGTGTTTAATGTTTTTAATCACGATTTTCTATTAACGGCTAATTTCAAAAAAAAAATGTTTTGAACGCTACTAACTGAAGTTCTTTCAACACAGTTTGCAATTTGGAGACGGAATTGTTTTTGTTGAGATAAGTGATTTCAATCATGCTTTTTATTTTAGATTTAAAATATTAACAACTCCATTTTATTTCAGTATTTAATTTGTGTATTTCTGTTTTATTAAATGCTAGCTTTTTTTCTAGTCCAATACCGGCTTCCATCTTATCTCGAAATTACTTATAACGGCACCAACTTACTTTCGGAAGACCCCCCCCCATCAGCCTTTTCTTTTATATCGTAAGCTTCTTAAAACGTTACTAGCTTAAGTTCAGAATAAAATCACGATTTTCTATTAACGGCTAATTTAAAAAAAAAAATGTTTTGAACGCTACTAACTGAAGTTCTTTCAACACAGTTTGCAATTTGGAGACGGAATTGTTTTTGTTGAGATAAGTGATTTCAATCATGCTTTTTATTTTAGATTTAAAATATTAACAACTCCATTTTATTTCAGTATTTAATTTGTGTATTTCTGTTTTATTCGATGCTAGCTTTTTTTCTAGTCCAATACCGGCTTCCATCTTATCTCGAAATTACTTATAACGGCACCAACTTACTTTCGGAAGAACCCCCCCCATCAGCCTTTTCTTTTATATCGTAAGCTTCTTAAAACGTTACTAGCTTAAGTTCAGAATAAAATCACGATTTTCTATTACCGGCTAATTTCAAAAAAAAAATGTTTTGAACGCTACTAACTGAAGTTCTTTCAACACAGTTTGCAATTTGGAGACGGAATTGTTTTTGTTGAGATAAGTGATTTCAATCATGCTTTTTATTTTAGATTTAAAATATTAACAACTCCATTTTATTTCAGTATTTAATTTGTGTATTTCTGTTTTATTAAATGCTAGCTTTTTTTCTAGTCCAATACCGGCTTCCATCTTATCTCGAAATTACTTATAACGGCACCAACTTACTTTCGGAAGAACCCCCCCCATCAGCCTTTTCTTTTATATCGTAAGCTTCTTAAAACGTTAATAGCTTAAGTTCAGAATAAAATCACGATTTTCTATTAACGGCTAATTTAAAAAAAAAAATGTTTTGAACGCTACTAACTGAAGTTCTTTCAACACAGTTTGCAATTTGGAGACGGAATTGTTTTTGTTGAGATAAGTGATTTCAATCATGCTTTTTATTTTAGATTTAAAATATTAACAACTCCATTTTATTTCAGTATTTAATTTGTGTATTTCTGTTTTATTAAATGCTAGCTTTTTTTCTAGTCCAATACCGGCTTCCATCTTATCTCGAAATTACTTATAACGGCACCAACTTACTTTCGGAAGAACCCCCCCCCATCAGCCTTTTCTTTTATATCGTAAGCTTCTTAAAACGTTACTAGCTTAAGTTCAGAATAAAATCACGATTTTCTATTAACGGCTAATTTCAAAAAAAAAATGTTTTGAACGCTACTAACTGAAGTTCTTTCAACACAGTTTGCAATTTGGAGACGGAATTGTTTTTGTTGAGATAAGTGATTTCAATCATGCTTTTTATTTTAGATTTAAAATATTAACAACTCCATTTTATTTCAGTATTTAATTTGTGTATTTCTGTTTTATTAAATGCTAGCTTTTTTTCTAGTCCAATACCGGCTTCCATCTTATCTCGAAATTACTTATAACGGCACCAACTTACTTTCAGAAGAACCCCCCCCATCAGCCTTTTCTTTTATATCGTAAGCTTCTTAAAACGTTACTAGCTTAAGTTCAGAATAAAATCACGATTTTCTATTAACGGCTAATTTAAAAAAAAAATGTTTTGAACGCTACTAACTGAAGTTCTTTCAACACAGTTTGCAATTTGGAGACGGAATTGTTTTTGTTGAGATAAGTGATTTCAATCATGCTTTTTATTTTAGATTTAAAATATTAACAACTCCATTTTATTTCAGTATTTAATTTGTGTATTTCTGTTTTATTAAATGCTAGCTTTTTTTCTAGTCCAATACCGGCTTCCATCTTATCTCGAAATTACTTATAACGGCACCAACTTACTTTCGGAAGAACCCCCCCCATCAGCCTTTTCTTTTATATCGTAAGCTTCTTAAAACGTTACTAGCTTAAGTTCAGAATAAAATCACGATTTTCTATTAACGGCTAATTTCAAAAAAAAAATGTTTTGAACGCTACTAACTGAAGTTCTTTCAACACAGTTTGCAATTTGGAGACGGAATTGTTTTTGTTGAGATAAGTGATTTCAATCATGCTTTTTATTTTAGATTTAAAATATTAACAACTCCATTTTATTTCAGTATTTAATTTGTGTATTTCTGTTTTATTAAATGCTAGCTTTTTTTCTAGTCCAATACCGGCTTCCATCTTATCTCGAAATTACTTATAACGGCACCAACTTACTTTCGGAAGAACCCCCCCCATCAGCCTTTTCTTTTATATCGTAAGCTTCTTAAAACGTTAATAGCTTAAGTTCAGAATAAAATCACGATTTTCTATTAACGGCTAATTTAAAAAAAAAAAATGTTTTGAACGCTACTAACTGAAGTTCTTTCAACACAGTTTGCAATTTGGAGACGGAATTGTTTTTGTTGAGATAAGTGATTTCAATCATGCTTTTTATTTTAGATTTAAAATATTAACAACTCCATTTTATTTCAGTATTTAATTTGTGTATTTCTGTTTTATTAAATGCTAGCTTTTTTTCTAGTCCAATACCGGCTTCCATCTTATCTCGAAATTACTTATAACGGCACCAACTTACTTTCGGAAGAACCCCCCCCATCAGCCTTTTCTTTTATATCGTAAGCTTCTTAAAACGTTACTAGCTTAAGTTCAGAATAAAATCACGATTTTCTATTAACGGCTAATTTCAAAAAAAAAATGTTTTGAACGCTACTAACTTAAGTTCTTTCAACACAGTTTGCAATTTGGAGACGGAATTGTTTTTGTTGAGATAAGTGATTTCAATCATGCTTTTTATTTTAGATTTAAAATATTAACAACTCCATTTTATTTCAGTATTTAATTTGTGTATTTCTGTTTTATTAAATGCTAGCCTTTTTTTTTTTTTTTTTTTCCTCGTACATATGTTTATTTATCCACCGAGTTGATAGCAAAAATTACGAATTATACTCATTTTTAGTTCGTGTGAGGGGAATCTATCACCATACTTTCCCTTAAACACGTCCGTTGGACTTTTAGTAAGTACAATACTTAATAGTTTTTTTTTTTTGTTTTTTTTTTAATGGAGAGTAGAAAACGCATTGTGGATGCGTTATCGGCAGCTCCTGTTACTCTTGCTTCTTCTTATTTGTCCCTCAGTCCTCATTTTTTTTTTAATGAGTGATTTTTCGGACAAAGGGAGAAGAAAAAGCTGTTTTCTAGGTTGGCAGTATTTTTGCGAACAGTTGGCTGAGATGGCGGAAATTTTCTGTTTCTATGTCTATCCTTGTAGCCATGTCACTAGTAAGGGTGCTGGAGGTAAACGTTTTGTCTGGGCTGACGTTATCCGCCTGATAGTCAGGGACCCGAACCTTGGATTAACCACTAAGGAGGCTGTCCTATCAGCAGGTGCAAAGTACTGGGGCTGCTGTATTGCCATTTGGTGAATGGATTCTGGACCATGCAGTAGCTTCTGGTGGGGCCTCTCGATGCCATACTAGTGGGTAATTGTTACGGCTTTACCTTATCATTAACTACAAATAAAAAATAAAAAAAAATTCTTCGTTTCTTTTTCTCTCTTAATTTCCCCTCTCTGTCCTGCTCTAAGTAAATCTGTCGACCTAGTCCACAAATTCCAAAATTTCATCATGACAAGTTTCAAGAAAAAATACACGATTAAACCCGGTTCCCCAACTTCCAACGTAGACCCCTACTACCATGTCTCCTTCTCCAACATCAGGGGTCTTCGTTCTAACCTTCCAGAGGTTGAAACCCAATTACAGGAGACTAAACCAGACCTTTTATTTTTAAGTGAAACTGGCATTGGACAGGCTATTTCCCTAGATGAGTTTGCAATTTCAGGATACTCTAACTTAACTTCTAAATCTGACCCCCAAGATCGCCATGGGCATGGAATATGTGCCTATATTAAAGATAGCTTTCCATGTGGGAGGGACATCTCCATGGAAGATCCTAACTTACCCTATATGTGCTTCCGGGTTGCTTTAGCTCACACTACTGCATTTATATTTACTCTCTATCGCCCCCACAACAGTGGAGTTACTATCTTTCAAAGCATATCTGAGAAAATTGACCAAGTCCTTTCTACTTATCCTTCAGCTAACATTCACGTATGTGGAGACTTCAATGTTCACAACGTTGAATGGTTGACCCACTCAAACAAGACCGATGATGAGGGGAGGTTCTGTCATGATTTCTCCATTGCCTATGACCTCACTCAGATTGTTCAGGAACCTACCCGTGTGCCCGATAATGATGGCCAGTATGCGAGCCTACTAGACCTTTTTCTCACAACTTGCCCTGAACTATGTTCAGTTTCTGTTCTGTCGCCTCTTGGATCTTCCGACCACTCTGTTGTATCAATTAAGATAAAAATGAAATGTAATAAGTCCCCTGATGTACCTCTTCATCGTACAGTATATCGATACACTAAGGCTGACTGGGATAGCTTCCGTACATTTATATCTGATCTACCTCTGCATTCCATGTTTAAAAAGGATGTGTCCTCTATAGTATTAGACCTAACTGAATGGTTAATTGTAGGTATTGACCATTTCATACCCTCTAAAAAGTTTCAGAAAAAAACTAACAGCCAGCCATGGTTCTCTCCAGAATGTGCTGCTGCCATTGCGCACAGAAATCATTTTTTCCACTGCTTCAAACGTAATAGATGTATGGAAACTAAAGCCGTTTTCAGGACTGCCAGCAACCATTGTAAGAAAGTAATAAGGAACGCAAGAGAGTTGTATGCTCAATCTGTTAAGTCCAAAGTAGCTGAGCAGCGGCTTGGTTCCCACCAGTTTTGGCAAATATCAAACAGAATCCTGAACAGAAGCGTGTGCTCCATCCCAACTATTATCAATGGACCTGAGGTAATCTCGTCAGCATCAGACAAAGCCAAACTCTTTGTCAAGAACTTTGCAGCAAATTCTACCCTTTGCGACCAAGACCGCCAACCCCCAATATTTCCTCCTGTATCAGAAAACACGCTATGTGATATACGTATATCTGTACGTGATGTTGCGAAGCTAATCAAAAACCTTGATTCGAGTAAAGCAACTGGCCCTGATGGTATTCCAATTATAGTACTCAAAAAACTTCAACCTGAATTAGCGCCCATACTTACAAAACTGTTTAAACGTTGTCTTAAGGAGAATAGTTTCCCATCTCCCTGGAAAACCTCATCAGTATGCCCTGTATTTAAGAATTCAGGTGATCGCTCATCCCCCTCTCAGTACAGGCCAATAAGTCTCCTGTGCGTCATGAGTAAGTTGCTAGAATCTGTGTTAAATACAGAAGTAATCAAACATCTCAACAAAAATAACCTTCTTAGTGACACTCAATATGGTTTCCGTTCTGCTAGATCTACAGCAGATGTCATTACAGTTATATCGCATAGGATTAGCAAATCTCTCGACGGTGGCAATCTTTCTAGAGCAATTGCTCTTGACATATCTAAAGCCTTTGATAGGGTATGGCATAAAGGTTTACTTCATAAGATCGCTAGCTATGGTATAGCTGGAAAAGTCTTCTCAATTATTAAATCATTTCTTTCTGATAGGTTCATAAGAGTAGTAGTTGAGGGGCAAAAATCAGAAGCTCACAGTATTAATGCCGGTGTCCCTCAGGGATCCATCCTGGGCCCAACTCTTTTCCTGATCTACATTAATGATCTTCCAAATCATATCCTTACATCATTTGTAGACATTTATGCTGACGACACTACCATTTATGGTACCACATCTAAGACAGTAAACGAGCAAGTTCTCTCCAATTCTCTCTCCTCTGATCTTGAGCACGTAGTACAATGGGGAAAGGAGTGGCTGGTTACTTTTAATGCATCTAAAACCAAGCTTCTCTCTTTACATCATCAACATTCTAATCCACATTTGTCATCAATTGAAATGAATGGCTCTCGTCTTCAGGAGGCCTCAAGTTTTGACAAGCTTCTGGGCTTGACCATTACTCCTGATCTTAAATGGAACACGTATATCAAATCTGTTGCCAAGGCCGCTGGAAAAATGGTGGGATCTTTCTATCGATCCAGTAGATATCTCACTGCTGATGCTATTCTCTACCTATATAAGAGCCAGGTACGTCCAAGGATGGAATACTGTTGCCACATCTGGGCAGGAGCTGCTAGAAAGGACTTGTCCTGCCTTGATAGAGTTCAAAATAGACTTCGTAGCCTCGTAGGAGATGTCCTTTTCTCCTCCTTGCAACCTCTATCTCACAGAAGAGATGTTGCGAGTTTGTCTCTGATGTATCGTTATTTTCATGGAAAGTGTTCAACTGAGCTTCAATCTTTGGTCCCCCCTCGCCAAACTTTCACAAGAAACACTCGTCTAGCTGTAAACACTATCAATAATTTCCCCCACTCTTTATCTGTGGCTAAACCTAAACGTAGATTCCATGAACAAAGCTTCTTTCTTAGAACTGCACGCCTGTGGAATTGTCTTCCGTTTTCCTGCTTTCCGGCTGACTACAATATGGTTGTGTTCAAGTCTAAAGTAAATAAGTTCTTGATGAGCCGTTCCATATAAGTTATCAAATTTACCAAATTTTCATTACTAATGATTACTATATTGACCAATTTCTACTGTACACTCTTTAACCCTTATCCTTGAGTGGCCTCTGGGCCTTGATAATGTGGTGATGCCTTTGTAAAAAAAAAAAAAAAAAAAAAAAAAAATTCTTTGTTTCCTAAATTCATAATTCATTTTTAAATTGTATATTGCTTTAAAATTACTTATTTTTACGTAGATAATATTTATATTTTATATTGAATAAAGTTCAGTTTCAGTATTAATCAATCTGTGTTCCTTTTCCTTTTTAAAAATGTTTTATTGCTCTTTTTCAAATGTACCTCATATAGTACTGACAGTCTGACAACTCTTACCTACATTGCCTTCAGGCATTTTTCAGTTAATAGGCCTTCTTCTTACTCTCGGTGGCCGTGATAGAATGCTACCCAAGCAAAACAGCTTGTCAGAGTATTCCGGGTACCAGAATGCGTTGCCAGAACAGCACTGCCTCGGGCGATTTATGTATTAGAGAACAGATACTACATTTTGATCTTGGCCAAAAGGCTAAGTAAGAAAGGGGTATTTATTAGCTCCCCCTCCGATCAAATTAGGCACAATGCCGATTTTTAATGTGAGGAGTGAAGGGGAAATTGGGACAAGCTCCTCGGGGAGTAGGGGAGCTGGATAGTGACAATTGGTATGAAGGGTTGCCCCTACGTTGACCAAGGTCTTATATGTGGGTCTGCCTCCACATATGGTCTTTACTTGCAGTATCTGCCGGAACAGATACTTCACTTTGATCTTGGTCAAAAGGCCAAGAAAGGCTGTATTTATTTGCTCCCCCACCGAGCAAATTAGGCACAAGGCCGATTTATAATGTGAGGAGTGAAGGGGAAATGGGGATCAACTCTCCGGGGTGTAGGGGAGCTGGATAGTGACAATTGGTATGAAGGGTTGCGTCTACATTGATCAAGGTCTTATATTTGGGGCTGTCCCATATATGGTCTTTGCTTGCAGTATCTGCCGGATACATACTACACTTTGATCTTGGCCAAAAGGCCAAGAAAAGGGCATTAATAATTTATTATTAGTATTTATTTGCTCCCCCACCGAGCAAATTAGGCACAAGGCCGATTTTTATGTGAAGAGTGAAGGGGAACTGGGGACCAACTCCCCGGGGAATCAAGTTTCCCTTGACATTATTTCAGAACATTTGAAACTATAGTAGAAAGTTTTAGTCGCCCCTCTATCAAGGCCAGAGGGTTTGGGGGAAATAGCATATATTTTTAAATGTAAAACTAGGAAAACAAATGGCGATGCTTGAAACATGTTATGACTGTAAAAAAGTGAAGAAAAAAAAACATGTTATGGCTGTAAAAAGTGCAAAAAATGGATGATCCCATTAATGTGCGACCGGAAGGGCAAATGTCACATTATCCACTGCACAATTCAGGTCATTACCTTTCGCACAAGCTTCTATTTCTTGAATTCTGATCAATAGTCGCTGAGATTTTGTTTCTATAAAATTGCCCAAAAAAAGCTGGTGTATCTATAAATATACCAATGTTGGTAGCCAAATGGAATGTTGAAATACTCATATCTTTGATTTTATGAGTGGAAACTACACGAATATTTGCAAGTTGTTTGAATACCATGATACTTTTCTTGTACTAAAGAACCCATATTCTCAAACAAATAAAATATGACCAAATCTGCCTACATATATATATATATATATATATATATATACATATATATATATACACACAGACAAACATATATATATATATAATTACTTCATTTACTCACATAAATTTTATATACGAAAATATAGATTTATGCGTAATCTTTAAGTATTTACTTTAAAACTGCTCAATACGTTGGTAGAGCTAGTTAGTAATTTATAAAATATATATGGCGATTAAGCTACACTGAATTAGCTGATTGGCTAACTAGAAATCCTCAACATATATAAAAAAAGAAGCAACCACAGAATTCGCGCATAAGCCTGACGAATCCTATAGTGGATGAAACGCGGAATATTCAGTGTAGCTTAATCGCCATATATATTTTATAAATTACTATATATATATATATATATATATATATATATATATATATATATATATATATATATATAATCCTAGAGGTTAGCTTCAGTTTTGCTGCTTCTTTAATTGTTCTCCCTGTGCCTTTGCGAGGATACTAATATATATATATATATATATATATATATATATATATATATATACATATATGTATACATATATATATATAATTATTTATCAAACATTATTATTGTAATGTATTGAGCAATATATTAAAATACAATTCAGATAATTGGGCCTCACATCAATGAAGGGAGGGGCGATACACGAATAAGCCGTATTACATCATTGAGGGAAACCAATACGTTAACAAGCCGTTGAGAGGAGGGTCCCGAAACCGTGTTTATTCTGGCCTGGTGACCCAATGCATCCTGAAGGATGATATAGAATACACTTTCAAAAACATGGTTATGTACATGTTAACGAGTGAATAAAATAAAATATGCAATAAAATACGCCAGTAAAACGATAAACACCATTCTATACTAGTAAAAAAGAGGCCCTAGATTGAGGCATTTTCTCTCTTGACAACCGACATATACTTTATCGGAAATTGATTACTTCACAAATGAAACCAGCTGATAAACACCATTATATACAAGCCTATAAAATAAGCTATTTTTTCAAAACACATCATTTTCTGTGGTTCGGTTTCGTCATGGCGAGTTTCTGCTACTGTTCTGGTAGTATTTTTTATCCTATATATATTTATATAATATAAACAACAGAAAATCCATCATTTCATGCGAGAAATTATTAAATAAAAAACTAAAGACAAATTAATTACTAAAATTTCCCAGTCTTCCAATTATAACTCTATTTTTTCGGTCTCACTCTGAAGATTGAAACCTTCAACATTCAGGAGGATAAAACTTTTTACAATTGATTTTTCCAATTACTCTATCCAGTGGGTCATGCGTCATTACCCGTGGTGCATTGTTAGAGTACTTGCAAAAATCAATTGTAAAAAGTATAGTCCCATGAAAATTGTAGGTTCAGTCCCCGGTGTGAGCAACCGAAAAACACAATTGCGAATTACTTAAGACATCTATCCAATCATCGCTGACGAATCCAGACCATGCTACCCCCATAAAGTAAAGAAAGGGTTCCGCTCGAAATTCGGTTCGGATTCCCGAGAGACACAAACATTCTGGAGTTCAACAAGATACACCTGAAGAAGGTCAGAGGTTGCTATGACCGAATTATTGTGAAAATCACACACAAATTCAGAACAGTTTTATGATGAATCCAAATAATACGAATACATCTGTAATGTATATGGTTTTAAAAAGCCTCAAGTCTATATTTATGATGTTTGTATTTTTATATACTCTTAAATAAATTACTAGATAGTAAGAGATTTTTAGTAAATAACAATTCAAATATATCAATGAATACATACATAAAGTAGGTAGCAAGTGTGCTTGGTGGATTCATCTGAACCATATAAATGCAGCAGATTTAATAAAATAAAATAAAATACTGTTTTTGGAGGTGGGGAACAAGCACTAATGGCATTAATTTTTTTATGACATGAATAGCTTAGCCTTATTAATCTGGTGCCAAAATCTTTTTTGTTAACTGCATTCAATATCCCGAACATTTTTTTATCTTTTGGTGTGCTTTCAACATTGCTGGGGAGTCATGTTTAAATATAGTTTTGTTTTTTAATCCTCTAAACAGTGTGTCATCGTAAAGTTACGATACATGGACACTAAAGACTATTGTGACCTCGATCAAAGTAAGTTGATAAATGATAGAAGAAAAGTAGATGACTTACTGACACAATAGTTTTCCAACGAAGGGCTAAAAATTAAATTAATATATATATATATGGGTGTGTGTATGTGTGTGTGTGTGTGTGTGTGGGTGTGTGTGTGTGTGGGTTTATGTGTATGTGTGTGTGCATGCGCGCGTTCAAATGCGTTTGCGTGTGCATGTGTGCCAACTCATGCAAGAACCTCAAGGCAATCAATACACAGATCGCGAAAATAAGCGTAAGCAACTTTTGCATAAAGATAATGGCAACAAAATTGTACGTTTAATATAATAACTGAATCAAATTAGAATCATTATTATACATCACATGCAATTTCACACGAGTCTATTTGCAATCAAAAGAAAAGTCTATTCATATAAAATTGACACAAAGTAAATAATTGGATCGACTTGACAGTCTACGTCCTGGCTACACCTACGAACTTAATCAGTAATATGATGTTGGAACTCACTTCATCTCAATAAATAAATCGATAAATATTTGAACGAGAAATTACAATTCTTTAACAACAGAGCATCATTTGTATCACTAAAAAATTATTTAATTCATACAAAATACAAAATTAAATACACTATAAAGAACAACAGGCTTAGTTCGAACATGGCCACTTTATATGAAGGGGTTTTCCGGATCGTAAAATACGCTTAAATATATTTTAATTCATTTAGATTTCGTATTTATTGCTACAGTGTCTACTCTATAATGGATATTATATCGTACCTTATTTATAGTAGTGATTGCAAATATTAGTGTCACCCGCTAGAATCGAAATAAAAACATTTAGCGTTGTGGCCGAGTTTTCTATCGATGTAGCTATCAAGAGATACGTTAGAAATACTTAATATTAAATATCTTGAAGGGATGTAATGAATTTGCGCATGCACAGAAAGAAGTAAGATATGTCAGCAAGTTTAAATGAACAGTGTACATTCCACCTTTGTGATATATGTCTGCACGCATTATTCATCAGTCCAAACAAATATAAACAAACTTTGGTGTATGATTTCCTGTTAATTTTAATATGTGACCAGTAGTTTAGAAGTTTGTTAAATATTACACATAGAAAAACACGCGCATACATCTACGGTTTTATTTAGATAAAGTAATAATTAAATTAAGCTAAACAGCAATCGCGATATAGGATAATACTCAATCTAAACTGAATGTCGACTAAGAAAAATAAAATAATGAATTAATTGATTAATACAAATTGAAATATCACCAGTGAAAATATGTACATTATAACAGCGATATTTAGCCATAGAAATATAGTATTCATTTTGTATGCTTAGGTTTTAATTCAACATCGAGTAGGTAAATATATAAATTAATGACTTTAACTAAACTAAATGAATTTAGGGCCAGCAACCACTACAAGGTTAATAAAAAATGTGAAAGCGGCATATGCTCAGACCATCAAATTGCGCAACAAAATCAGTCCTTAGCAGATGTGTTTGCTCTATTCAACTATCTTCAATGCACCTCAATTAATTTCCTCAGCATCTGAGAAAACCAACATTTTTACTAAGAACTTTGTATCAAATATAAGCCTTAGCAAGTAGCAAAACACGTGAAATGATATTCATGTCAGTCATGTTGCAAACCACAGAATCTAAGAGCATTCGAATCATATGACTAAAACGTTTCAACTGGAACGATCCTATTCTTTAAAAACTCTTTAAACGTTGCCTTCACAGAAAATGCAACTAACACCTTAAAAAGCTTCATAAGTCTATCGTGTATTTAAAAATACTTGTAATCGATTACCTGCCTCTCAATACAGACTTAGCAGTCTTATGTGCATCATGTGTAAGTTATTTGAATATGTCACAAACACGGAAGACAACCACTATAGTACAACCAACTCAGTTACATAAACTATAGCAATACTTGAGAGATGGTTGAAGAGTAAGATTTTTCTTTCCTTAGACATGTGACGCAATGTTGTAAATGGGGTCTTCTTAATTTCAATGCATGCAAAATCAAGTTCTACGTTTGCGTCATCAACGCTCTGATACTTACCTTGCTCGAATGGAAATGGATCTGGCTCATCTTGGCGAAGCACCATGCTTTTCCAAATTTCTGGAGCTAATTTTTATTTCTGATCTGAAAATGAACACGTACACCAAATCGGTTATCGGAGAAATTGTTTGAAAAATGTTGGTCCAGAATATATCTCACAGTAGATGACAAACATATACTAGTACAAGGTGCTTATTACGAGTTAAAATGGAGTAATGCTACAACATTTGGATAAAGAACACTAAAAGCATGCTTTTCTGCATTCACAGATTAAAAATGACCTCGTAATCTAATAGGCGATATCCTTTGTTCCTCCTTCCGACCTTGATTCCCAATGGAATAGGTGGTCTATTCTTAGGTGCTCTATTCTTAAAACCTGGTTAGCGAAAACGCTATCTCTTCTCTAATAGTACGCAAAACTAAATGTAAATTTCATGCGCAGAGCATTTTCCCTGGGAATTGCTCGACCGTGGCTAACAATACCGCTATGTGCTTTCCGGTCGACTATTACCTAGTCGTTCAAGTCTACCATGAGCATGATCTTGATAAGCCGTCTTGGAAAATAATTTTCATCATGATCGATCATTACCGTAGCCATTAACCTTTATCTTTCAGCTTTTAAAAAAAAAATACATGAAAGTCACCATTAATCAAGGCCCAAAAGCCAATCGGAGATAAGGGTTATTTTGTTTACAGTAATCAATGGGATAGTGTTGCAGTATTAATTAGTATTGGAGATTTGATAAAGTGTAATTATATAGGGGGGGTCATCAGGAAATTGTTTATGTTGGAATTGAAGGCATCCATGTGAAGTCAGAAGGGAAACAGGAAAACGTTAGACAATTCCAAAGGCGTGCAGTTCTAAGGAAGAAGCTTTGTCATTGGAATCTACGTTT
Organism: Euprymna scolopes; assembly: GCF_053919585.1. Classification (NCBI taxonomy): domain Eukaryota; kingdom Metazoa; phylum Mollusca; class Cephalopoda; order Sepiida; family Sepiolidae; genus Euprymna; species Euprymna scolopes. Next base: position 85,637,300 of record NC_136489.1, read on the forward strand.
TGATGTAGGTACAGATAAAGAGTGGGGACAATTTTTGACACTGGTTTCAGGTAGAGGGGGTTTTCGTGAAAGATTGGCGAGGGGGCCAGAGATTGGAACTCAGACGAGCATCTGCCATGGAAATACGATAAAACAAAGATAAGCTTGCAACGTCTTTCTGTGGGAGAGAGGTTGCAGGGAAGAGAAAAGGGCAACCCCCACTAAGTCACGAAGTCTATTTGTTAAGCTGTCAATCCAGGATAAGCTGTTTTCAGCAGCTCCTGCCCAGATGTGGCAGCAGTATTCCATCTTTGGAAGTAATTGGCTTTTATATAAACATCAGTAGTGAGATACCTTCTGGAGCGGTAGAAGGATCCCAGGATTTTTCCAGCACATTGGCAACAGACTTGATGAACGTGTACGATTTCAGACCAGGAGTAACGGTCAAGCCCAGAAGTTTATCAAAACATGGGTCCTCCCCAAGACGAGAGCCATCCATTTCGATTAATGCGAGATGGGGATCAGAGCGTTGATGATGTAAAGATAGGAGCTTTGTTTTGGATGCATTAAACATAACCAGCCACCTCTTAACCCACTGTACCACGCGCTTGAGAATCAGAGAGAACTTTGTCATTTACAGCTTTTGATGTCTGTCCGTAGATGGTTGTGTCATCAGCATAGATGTCAACGAATGATTTAAGTATGTGTTTTAGGAGATGATTGATGTAGATCAGGAAGAGAGTTCGGCCCAGGATAGACCCCTGAGGAACTCCAGCATTAATACTGAGGGTCTCTGATTTCTGCCGATCAACCACTACTCTTATGAGCCTATCGGAGAGAAATGAGTTAATGATCGAGAAAACGTTTCCAGTTATACCGAAGCTAGACATCTTGTGAAGTAGGCCCTTATCCCATACATTATCGAAGGTTTTTGATATGTCAAGAGCAATTGCCCTAGAGAAGAAGCCATTGTCAAGAGATTCACTAATCCTGTGAGATATAACCCTTAGCACATATGCTGTAGATCTAGCAGAACGAAAACCATATTGTATATCACTAAGAAGGTAATTTCTGCTGAGGTGGTTGATTACTTCTGCATTTAATATGGATTCCAGCAACTTACTCATGACACACAGGGCACGTATTGGTATGCAATGAGAGGGAGATGACTTATCACCTGAATTCTTAAATACAGGGCATACTGATTAGGTTTTCAGGGTGTTGGAAAGCACTTCTCTTTAAGGCAACGCTTAAACAGTTTCATAAGTATGGGAGCAAGTTCTGGTTGAAGTTTGTTAACACTATATTTGGGATGCCGTTAGGGCTAGTTGCTTTACTGGAATCACGGTTCTTGATTAGCTTAGCGACCTCACGCACAGATGTGTGTGTGTTATCTAGCGTGTGGTCTGCTATAGGAGGAAATACGGGGAGGCGATGGCCTTCGTCGCATAGTGTAGAATTAGCTGCAAAGTTCTTGGCAAATAGTTTGGCTCTGTCTGTTTTTGACGAGATTACCTATGGTCCATTGATGATAGTTGGGATAGAACGCAGGCTTCTATTCGGGATCGTTTGTTATTTGCCAAAACTAGTGGGAACCAAGCCGCTGCTCGGCTACTTTGGATTTAACGGACTAAGCATATAGCTCTCTTGCATTTTTTATTGTTCTTTTGCAGTGGTTCCTGGCGTTCTTGAAAACAGCTTTAGTCTCAGTGCATCTATTACGTTGGTAGTTATGGAAAAAGTGATTTCTGCGCACGATGGAAGCAGCATATTCAGGGGAGAACATTGGCTGGCTCTTAGGTTTTTGTTGTAATATTTTAGATGGTATGAATCGGTCTATGCGTACAATTAACCATTCGGTCAGGTCTGATACTATAGAGGACACAGCCTTTTTAAACATGGAATGCAGAGGTAGATCATATATGAATGTACGGAAGCTATCCCAGTCAAGCATGGGGTATCGGTATATACTACGGTGGAGGGGTACGTCTGTGGACTTATTACATTTCATTTTTATCTTAACTGATACAACGGAGTGGTCGGAGGATCCTAGAGGAGAATGAACGGAACATGAACATAGCTCAGGTGAAGTTTAGGGAAATAGCTCTAGGAGGCTTGCATACTGACCGGTAGTATCGGGGGGCACACGGGTGGGCTCGTGAACAATCTGAGTGAGGTCATAGGCAATGGCAAAATCATATGGTTATATAGTCTTGAAACTGTGCAAAATGGCATTTGAAGAACGTTGTAAAACAATGTCAAAAGGTACCACAGGAAATATTTTTCTTTACAATTTTGTATTTAGTTGATCATTCCAACGTAAATAACAAATCACTTCAGATTTTTATTACGGTTTATGTGTCACTCCGCGATTATACCGCTTAAGTAAAATCCGAGTGTTAACAAGCAAAAACAATACATTACATTATAATTATAAATATTTTAAAGTTTATTATTAGTATTCTTAGAGATTAAACGAAAATATAAAAAATAAACAGGAATTAAAACGTTATAATATTTGATTTAATATATATATATGTATATATATATATACATATATATATATATATATATATATATATATATATATATATATATATATATATATATGAAAATGTTCTTTGTTGGGTAATTATACGAAAACACCGGTTGAAGTTACGATCGCGTGCGTTTTTATGTTTAATGTTTAATTTTTTAATAAACTCTTAAATTATCTCTGCACCTTACTTTCTCTTTAAATATCACTCAAATTTTTCATTAAAATTGACTTAAATATAAAAATAAAACGAATATAAATATTCCGAATTGTTTCTATCTTAAAATGATAGTGTTTATTTATTTAAAAAAAACAAACACTTTACTACGTGTGTGTTCGTGTTTAAAATTTTCATAAACTGATTTTCACTTTAAATATCGCTCAGATTTTTCATTAAACTAGACTTATATAAAAAATACAACATATATACTTATTCTGATCTGTTTCTGTTTAAAAAAATAGGGTTTAGTAGTAAAAAAAAAATTACGAGCTGAACTGAGTTTTCCCTTTAAGGTAGTAAACAGCAATTCAAGTTATTGTATTTATTTCACATTTTATAAAATTTATAAAAAATGTTGTTGGTACTTATGCACTTATGTTACCGTGCTGAAATAATAACATTATTATTTAGAAAAGTATTTTAACATCGAATTTAACTTAAAAATACGATATTTAAAAAAAGCTCAGTGACATAAGTGCATACGCACCAAATTTTTTAATCACATTTATTTAAAAATTATTTGTATAATTTAATTTCTGGGTGTTTTTTTTTTCAGATATTTTAATCAAAATATCCTGAAAATGTGCAATTACAACTCGCAGTAAATATATAAGGGCATTTTCCGGTCTGCGTACACCATTAAATAAAACGGAGCCTCCAATTTACCGACAAATTATTCAGTATTGTTCCTATTTAGTAAATACGTATCCTCACCTTTCCAATTTTGCTATTTCCAAATTAAAAACAAAGGAAGTCATGGGTATTTGGAAAACGGTTAATCCATGTTTACCTGTTTTAAGGGAAATGACTATTTTAAAAAATGTGACTATACTATGTTTCAAGATGCCAAACAAATGAATAGAATGTCTCTCCCCACTTCCCAAAAGTAATTCTGGTTGGAAAAACTGGATTTATTATTTGATATTTCGTCTTGTTCTTGCAATGTACCAGTTTTTAGTTTTGACAACGCTCGTGTAAAATGTAAAAAAGAAAATTTCCAGATTGAGCACATTATTGCACCTTTCCTCTTCAATAAGCGGTAAGTTATTTTCTATTTTTTCCAATGTCTTTGTGAGATAACCTTATATCCAAACCAATTTTCATATTTTAATACAAACTAAGTTCTATATTAATATGTTTAAATGTATTTTAATATAAGTAAAATCTGATTTTCAGGTTCCAGTTGAGAACCGTAAATACCTAGAGGAGCAAAATAGGGCCGAAAGGTACTTTTCAGCTTTGTTCCGTTAGTAAAAGTGCTATAAACGAATATGGGTTAATAAAAAATGTACATTCATCACCAACACCTTTACCTTCAAATCTCCAGAGTAGTGTTTCCTCCCCCTCGTACTCATCTTCTCAAAGTGAAGAACCAGAAGAAGAATATTTGCAGACAAAGAGTCATCTAAAAGGGCCTTATATCCTTAATAAATTCCCCAGATATGCTCTTGAGTTAGTCAGGGGAGGGCATATCTTCTATTCTTGGAGCCAGCCTTACCAATGCCTTACTCTTGGATTTGCAGGATATGGACCTTCTTATAGCCAATATTAATATGAGCAATATTCTTATTGATAAATGTAAAGTGGACAGGGCAAAAACTAAAGTGAAAACAATTGTCCAAAATAACATAATGAAAATGTGGGCAATATGATATGCATTGGAGTTGATGGGAGAATAGATAAGGATGTATTGTTTATAAGGACATTGTGGAGAAAGATAGACAGGAAACTATGGAAAAATAAAGAAATCGACCGAAAACTAGACAAAAAACTAATGGACCAGTACATCATTTAACTTTTACAATAGAGACACCATATAAAAATAAATATCTGACACGCACAGTTCTTCCTCACAGTGATGCAACACGTGTTGTCGATGGAGAGAATGGGATGGATGTTTTGCATGGATTACACAGTGAAAACACTATCAACGCTATCCTTGTTTACAACACTAATGCGAACAGAGGTTGTGAAGGGGGATTAGTGGCAATTTCAGAGAGAAAAAAAATCTTCATACAATTAGTTGCCCTTTGCATCATAACGAATTACCTTTCAGGGTTCTTTTTAAAAACATGGATGGTTGCAAAAAGGGCCCTACAACATTCAGCGGGCCCCTAGGCAAATTATGTTCAAATAATTGTCATGATTTACCCCAAATATCATTTTCCACAATAATCAGTTCTCTGGATTCAATTTTGAAAATTGATAGAATAAATGATCTCAGTTGTGACTAAATATTACTGTATGAATACACAGTAGGTATTTCTAGAGGTAAGGTTGACTATAGATATGCTTCGTGGAAAAGTGGTCCTTTAAACCAGGCAAGATTGATAACTTTAGCCATCAGACTCATGTGTTTATAGACACGTGGTGCATACCCACAAAGGCTCACAACAAAACTCCAGAGGTAAATAAATTGTATTGAAAATGTATATACCATTTGTTGGTTTGAAATTTAAAAAAAAAACAACAAATTCCACAGTCAGTAATTGCATATTTTTAATATGATCCAGAGGATTAAGGAGCAGCCTCATGAAATTCAGCAGATCGCATTAAAAACATACAAGGTAATGCATTTTGTTACCTGCCTGAAAATCTTCTCTAGTCAATGGTCAAAGTTGAAGTAAGAGAAGTAAATAATTTTCGCCATTAGGTAAGTAAACATTTATTCATATAGCAATGACTCAATTAATTATTCCAATTTATACAAACATTTTTTAAATTTTATATAATTTCACCATAATTATTAAAGCAGTACACATTGATTTTTTTAAATATTCAATTAATTTTTATATTCTTTCAGGGGCGAGGAGTAAACCAAGAAACGATTAAAAAGCATACCAAATATTAATTTTAATGCGACTCATTGGACACAATTCATAGATTTGGCATTGTGTTGCATTTTGAACCAGCAATGACGAACAATTTTTCTGATCATGAACTTTTTTTTACAAGGTGGTCACCACTTATCAAGGTCCGGAAACCACTCGGGGACAAGGATTATTGCGTGTACACTACGTTAATGTTGATATTTTTTTACATAGGCATCACCACTTATAAAGGCCCAGAGACCGCTCGAGGATAAGGGTTTAGAGTGTACAGCAGTCAATTAAACAATATAGTAATTGTTTGTAATAGAAATTAGGTAAATTTGTTAACTAAGTGAAACAGCTTATCAAGAACTTGCTTACATTAGACTTGAAGACAACCAGATTGTAGTCAGTCGGAAAGCAGGAGAACGGACGACATTTCCACGGGCGTGCAGTTCTGAGAAAGAAGCTTCTTTTATGGAATCTCCGTTTAGGTTTAGGCACATATAAAGTGTGGGGGGAATTATTGATAGTGTTCTCACCTAGAAGAGTGTTTCTTGTGAAAGTTTGGCGATGGGGGACCATAAATTGAAGCTCAGTTGAGCACTTGCCATGAAAATAACGTACTTGCCATGAAAATAACGCACTTGCCATGAAAATAACGATAAAGCAGCAACAAATTCGCAACATCTCTCATGTGAGATGGAGGTTACACAAAAGAGAGAAGGACATCTCCTTAGAGGCTACGAAGTATATTTTGAACTATATCAAGGCAGGACACGTCCTTTCTAGCAGATTTGACGTGGTGATATATTCATTAAACATTTCTTGTCCAAAAGACACCTTTAGCACAGTTGAAGGCTTTTCGTTCATTGACTTGCTTTTGAGTTTGTCCTTATGGCAGACTGGGTGGAAAAAGTGTCGCGGTGGAAGGGATGATTTCGTTTAAATTTATACAGAACAGTTTAGTAGTAAATCCTGAGAATCATTATTTAATGGGAACAAGATTGACTTGCCAGATTTGCCATCACATTATCAGGGCATGGAACGGGCAGTCAAGTTAACAACGGAAGCATCACAAACTGTATATGGTTTTGAATCAAGACATCGACACATAACAGCCAAAGTTTTGAGTCAGAAATAGAGACCGTCATTTTTGTCTTAGGGCTATTATATGGAGTAATTTCATTCTATATATTAAGCTCTATCAAAATAATGTTTTTCATTTTCGTATTTGTTTGTTTGTTATATTTTTTCTCATAACAGAAAAAAATCAATTTGAAAATATTGAAATATTACTGCTTTATTCATAACATGAAAAGACAGTTTGCAAATGCAACTCCATGATAAATGGAGAACTTGTCAATCATCTCACAAAAATAGCCTTTTTTAGTGACATTCAATATGGTGTCCACTCTGAGAGATCACCAGCTGATCTACTAATTGTGATATCACACAGAATCAGTGAATTTATTGACGAAGGTTTCATTTCTAGAGCAGTAGCTCTTAGCATACATAAGGCAGTTGATATTGTCTGACACAAAGGTTTACTTAAGAAAATCTCTAGCTATGGAATAGCTGGAAATGTTCTCTCAAGCATAAAATCCTTTCATTTTGATAGGTGTATTTAAATGGTCGTTAATGGACAAAAATACGTATGTCACAGTATTAATGCTGACATGCGCCAAATATCCATATTGGGCCCAACTGCATTCCTTATCTTTATCAAGGACCTCACAAACCATATTCTTCAATCATTGTCACCATCTATGCAGATAATACTACCATCTATGGCAACATTACAAAAGCCGAAAAAGATCAGAAGTTTTCTGATTCTCTCTCTCTCTCTCTCTCTCTCTCTCTCTCTCTCTCTCTCTCTCTCTCTCTCTCTCTCTTTACCTTAAACGTGTGCTGCAAGGGGGTATGGAATGGTGTTCAGCTTTAATACAATAAACATCAAACTGCTATCTGTTCACTACTAACTCTTTTATTACCAGTTTACCCCAATTGAAATGAACATATCTTGCTGTTTTGACAAACTTCTAGGAGTCACTTTTACCCTGAATCTGAATGAAATACCTACATCAGATCTCTAACTACCCCGGGAAGAATCTCAGTCCGCCGTGATCCTCTACCTGCACAAAAAACAAGCATGTTCTAAGAGGGAGTACTGCTACCACATCTGGGTTGTAGCTCCATAAAACACCCTTTCCTGTCTTGACAGAATGCAGAACATCTAATTAATACTTAACCTTTACCCTAGAGTTGTCACAGAACCTTGATAAATGGTTACCCTCAAAGTAAAAAAAAAATGAAAAGTGTAGTGCAGATTTTCAATTTGAAGATCATTTATGATTTGTTATATTAATATCATTTTTATAAAATAAAAAGACATCACCTAATTTGAAATACTGAAGTTGTTTGGAGTTCACACGAATATTCAAGACAAACCTTGCAAAAACGGAGAATTTTCAGTATATGTTTATCTACGATTTGATACAAAACACTCACGAACCGATTAAGCATTGAATTTAATTTTTTGTATGAGTATTTAATAAGTCGAGACGCAACTTTCGGTAAGTGCAATTATATAATATTCTTGACATATCTAAGGCCTTTGATAGGGTATGGCATAACGGTTTTCTTCATAAGATCTCTAGCTATGGTATAGTTGGAAATGTCTTCTCAATTATTAAATCATTTCTTTCTGATAGATTCATAAGAGTAGTAGTTGAGGGGCAAAATTCAGACGCATTAATGCCGGTGTCCCTCTTTTCCTGATCTACATTAATGATCTTCCAAATCACATCCTTACATCATTTGTAGACATTTATGCTGATGACACTACCATTTATGGTAGCACATCTAAGACAGTAAACGACCAAGTTCTCTCCAATTCTCTCTCCTCTGATCTTGAGCACGTAGTACAATGGGGTAAGGAGTGGCTGGTTACTTTTAATGCATCTAAAACCAAGCTTCTCTCTTTACATCATCAACATTCTGATCCACATCTGGCATCAATTGAAATGAATGGCTTTCGTCTTCAGGAGGTCTCAAGTTTTGACAAGCTTCTGGGCTTGACCATTACTCCTGATCTTAAATGGAACACGTACATCAAATCTGTTGCCAAGGCCGCTGGAAAAATGGTTGGATCTTTCTATCGATCCGGTAGATATCTCACTGCTAATGCTATTCTCTATCTATATAAGAGCCAGGTACGTCCAAGGATGGAATACTGTTGCCACATCTGGGCAGGAGCTGCTAGAAAAGACTTGTCCTGCATTGATAGAGTTCAGAATAGACTTCGTAGCCTCGTAGGAGATGTCCTTTTCTCCTCCTTGCAACCTCTATCTCACAGAAGAGATGTTGCGAGTTTGTCTCTGATGTATCGTTATTTTCATGGAAACTGTTCGACTGAGCTTCAATCTATGGCCCCTCCTTGCCAAACTTTCACAAGAAACACTCGTCTAGCTGTAAACACTATCAATAATCCCCCAGCCTTTATCCGTGCCTAAACCTAAACGTAGATTCCATGAACAAAGCTTCTTTCTTAGAAGTGCACGCCTGTGAAATTTTCTTCCGTTTTCCTGCGTTCCGGCTGACTACAATATGGTTGTCTTCAAGTCTAACGTAAATAAGTTATTGATCAGCCGTTCCATATAAGTTATCAAATTTATCAAATTTTCATTACTAATGATTACTATATTATACAATTTCTACTGTACACTTTAACCCTTATCTTTGAGTGGCATCTTGGCCTTGATAATGTGGTGATGCCTATGTAAAAAAAAAGAAAAGTGAAAAATCGACCTACCCTACTATATATATATATATATATATATGTACATTACATATATATATATATATATATATATATATATATATATATATATATATATATATATATGGGATCTCGCTACCAACAAAGATTATGGTTTATGCTGCATGCGTTCTCACTGCTCTTCTCTATGCCTGTAATACTTTGACAACATACAGGAAGTATTTGAGACGTCTCGAGCAGTTGCAACAGATGTGCCTATGGCGAATCTTAGGTGTGGGCTGGCAAATGTATGTCAGCAATGTTAAGGGTCTTAAACCGACCCAATATCTAAGCATTAAATCTCTCATTAGCAAACATAGACTGAGATGGAGTGAACATGTGGTGAGGATGTCAGACAGTCGACTTCCCAAACAACTCCTTTATGGCAAGCTCGCCGAGGGAAGACGCCTGGCTTAAAAGCCTAAAATGTGATTCAAGGATTGTTTGAGATCCACCTTAAAAAGTGATAGATGGATGAGAGAACCTGGGAGAGTCTTGCGTTGGATCGTGGAGAGTGGTGAATTACCTTGCGGACAAGTGTGGGCAAGCTTGAAGACTGATCGAACCCAGTATTAGCGGCTGAAACGTGATATCCGGAAAAGGAAAGTGTAAGAAACAGTGGATATGCTGGGGCGTCAAATTAGTCTGGAGTGTGAGGTGTACAGGAGATTATGTGTGAGCAATGCTGGACTGATAAGCCAACAGACTATTCATCAGCGCAATGGGCCACAAAATTGTCTTGTGTTGCCAGATATAACCTGTGTAAACTGCGGGCGGACGTTCAAAACATCAGAAGGGTTGTACTCAGCAGTTGAATATTTTTAGAAGTAACCACCAAGAACGTGCTGATAGTGGCGCTCATGTCTGCACAATGTTTGCAAAAGAATGCAAGAGTTTGCCAGAGCTGAAAACCCACCTCCTTGCGGCCAATCACTGATTTGTTTCATGTTTCTTTATATATATATTTTTATATATGCTATATCAAGTAATGGCAATGTTCGAAAGCGAATTTGCTGCCATTATATATATATATATATATATATATATATATATATATACATATATATATACATATATACTTTGTAAACCTGTACACTGCGTGTCAAATTATTAAGATAACATGTTTTTTAAGTTTCAGAAACAGTTTCGTATCAAAAACTTCGGAAACGTTGGCAATGCTGAGCTGCGCATACTGTGAAATTTCCGTACTGTTCCGCGCAATGTAAACAACTTGCCATCGTAATTGCTGAATCCACGGTATTTGAGGTACGTTAAATTATTAACAAGTCAGTTAGTTTAGTTAATAAAATGGATTGTAAAGGTGGTCTGAGTAGTTCTGAAAAGAGTGCTATTACAGAACAGCTACCAACAGGTAAAATATCGAAAATGATAGGAAGCTAACATCAAACTGTTAAGAATTTTGTCAAGGACCCTAAAAAGATACATTAGAGAGCTGATAAAGGTAAATCTAGAGTCATTTCACGCCGTTCTCTACTCCAAATTAAACATGAAGTTGTTAAGGGCCCTAGGAAGACAAGCCGAGAAGTTTTCACCAAGCCGGATTGAAGAAGCTAATTGCTTGTCGCCTGTTGCGCCCCTACCGGGGAATGCCACAGGAGTGCCCAGGCAATTTTGGATGAGGAAAGAGGGTCACTCCTTTAGGGGAGCTTGCATATATCCACCTTCCGGCCTTGTGCCACATTTTGGTGTGGTCGACACCAAATAAATAACTACTCCCAGTAGGAGTCAAAAACATTTTACACACACCCTTTTTGATATAAAGGAAAAATCCTTTCGGATTCAATATTGGCTTGACTTGAGAAAAGGAAAGAAAAATAATTAAATAAATAAAAGTAAAAACAAAAAATAAATGAACAAATAAAAATAAACCAATAAAATAATTGTTTTTTTCCTGGTTTTGAGGAAATTTGTCTTTATTCTCATTGGCCAAAAAGAATTATTAATATATTGGTATAATGTGTGCAAAAAGAAGCCATTTTTAATCACATTGAGATTTTTATACATATAAAAATAAATACTTTTCAAATATATAAAAATATACAAATAGAATACTTTTCAAATACGTATAAACATATGCACAAAAATTCACACATATACATTTTTTTGATACAAAAATAATTATTTGACAAATAGGAAATTTACAAAGAAAAGTTTTACAGGTGACTTTTTTAGCAAAAGCTGGAAACATTATGTTAGGTATTAGTTGGTTAATTTGGACAGTAAGGTAGAAATAGTCGCAGTTTAACGTCGTGCCCGGGACAATTTACAATTTTATTTTTTTTGGGGGGTGACTGTTCATGCTTCTCTTTGGGTTTCTGATAACAGATTTATTCATAATTAGATTCCAAAAAGTTCGGTTATAAAATGTCTTAATTTTATTAGTTTTGTAGGGTTAGTGAAAATGTCGGCTATATTATTTTCAGACGTCACATAAGTAAGAGTAATAGATTTTTTTACTTATTTCATCTCTTATAAAATGATATCTGATATCAATATGCTTCGACCTTTGATGAATCATAGAATTATTTACTAATAAGACACTGCTCTGATTATCACAATGAATTACTCTAGTTTTTTTTTTTACTTAGATCTGGTTTCAAAATAGATTTTAGAAGGGTGTTCGGAAACATTTCCTCCTGCGCGGAATGAGTAGGAGCCACATATTTTGCTTCACAATTAGAAAGGACAACAATTTGTTGCTTTTTAGTTTTCCAGGAAATCATAGGTCCAGTCTTTTCCAGTCTTAAACAATACACCGTTATACTGTTTCTATCCTCAGAGTTGTCCCAATCTGAATCCGAAAATCCTTCTAAATTTAGACGATATGAAGACTTTTAGGTAACGAAGGATTTGTTTTGCATAGTTAAAGTCCTTAATTGTCGGTTTCGATAAGTTTTGAGGTAGCTTTGTTACAGTGTAACATATGTCAGGCCCAGTTGCGGGCATCAATTAGATGAGGCTCCCTACTATTTCCCTGTATATTTGATTATCTATGGATTTTGTTTCGGTCCCTATATTTCTATTATGGCCATTTCGACGGTAGTTGAACGCGGCTTGCAATCTTACATTCCGAACTTGAGCAGAATCTTTTCAATGTATCGTGATTGGTTCATAGTTATAGTTTCAATTTCACAGGTAAATTTTATACCGAGGAACCATTACAGTCGTCCAAGATCGGCCATTTTAAATGTTTTATTTAAATCATTTTTAACTCTTTTTAAAGTGTTGTCACAGTTTGAGGCGAGTAATATATCGTCAACCCCCCAAAACAAAATCAACAATTTATTACCTACATTTTTGGTATACATGCACACGTCTTGGGAGCATTGTTTGAATTCATGTTCTATTAAATAATTATGGAGGGTTAACTTCCAATTGTGTGCACTTTGTTTTAGTCCATATACCGATTTATTTAATTTCCACGCCCAATTTTTATTTTTCATTTTAAATCCTTCTGGAGGGTAAATGTAGATTTTACACTCAATCGGAGCATTTAAATAAGCATTTTTTACATCAATTTGATGTATTTTTAAATTGTATTGAGCGGCAAGTAGTAATAAAATTCCAATTGTCGTTAAATTTGTCGTTGGGGAAAATGTTGCAAAATATTCCACTCAACAAAAAAAATGCAAGTGGACGCCAATCTAATAGCAAAGATTAGTCGCATGATGCTCTGCAAGAGGTATCGCGAGGAACAACTGTTGACGAAATCACAAATTTGACAAATTCTGCTGACCAACGTCTTTTACAAGTCATTCATAGAAAAGGATCACATATCCTCTATCAATTATGTCAACATAGAAATTGGTATGTAGTAATAGTGTTCTCAGCATTTTTACTAATTCATTTATATGTTTGAAATTATTTCACTAAACGAGTTATGGGTAAATTGTGTTTTTTTCTCAACCTCGTTAATAATTCGACACACTGAAATTAACAGATATTCCTATCTTCTGCTATAGTTTCGCTAATACTACTTTAAATACTTTTATTTTCTGACTGGAGTAGCTGAATAGTATTGTAACCACTTTCACAAAGTTTCATGGGTTTTTATTCACTTACTTAAATATTTAAAAAATATGTAAACTTGTTAATAATTTGATACGCAGTGTATATACTTATAATGTATGAATTAAACAATTAAGCTCAATTTCAGAAATTATATAATTGTATTTAACATTAAAAAATCTCATGGATATTAACTTACCTCACATATCTTCTCTTCTCTTCTATATAAATAAAATGAACTCATTTTTTCCCGTCTGATTTTGACATTAATAGGATTAAAAATCAAGATATTTCATGCAAATATAATATGCACAAACGGCAGAACAATATCTGAGGTGTGTTATAGGCTTATTATTTCTCAAATTCCTCGATAATCTTAGATTTCTATACTTTTTCTGCTGAGAAGTCACGGCCAAAATCGGTTAAGATCAATGGAAGTGGTAAAATATTTTTTCTCTAATAAATTCCTCCTCCCCCTGCCACCACTTAACACCGTTTGGGGATCGTTCACAAGGAACAGTTCATAAGAGAACACCGGTTTGGCTTCGTAGTTCTTTCATGTGAAGTTATTTAAAATCACTAAACTAAGCTGCAGTGCTCTGTGGCGTAGTGGTTAGCGTGGTGGACAATTCACATTATATTTTCACGTTCGCGCCGACCTACCGTAGTCTTTTTTTTTTCCTAAACAACTGGAATGGACTTTTCTTGGTGGCCGAACTGTTAACGTTGCAGATGTTTGTTTTTTTTTTTTTGTTTTTTTCACACTTTATTTTCCTACTTTTACTCATGACTCCGGGTTTGATCCTTCCTACTTACCTACCATAACATTTTTTAAAACTCCCCCCCGTCCCGGAAACAAACACTCGGGCAACGCCGGGTACCCCCGCTAGTTTATAATATTTTATTGTTGCATCATACACGTCTTTCATTAAATGCAATGAATGTAACAAACAAATCATTAGACTCAAATGAGTGCACATCTTTGATGATTTGTAAGTCCAAATTTGGATTTTCTGATGCCATTGGATGAAACACGTGTAAGACGCAGCAATTAAACAATATAAATAATTCATATGAATTAAGTGAATAGTCTTGGAATTTTGGAATATATATATATATGCATATATATATATATATATATATATGTTTGAAAAGATTTGAATTAAATTAATATGTGTATATTTATCCATGTCATTCATTTCCACATATATACCTACGCATATATTAAAAATAAAAGGGACTATTTTAGATAATATTTTGAATAATATTTTTTAAATTTTTATCTATAGCTCAATAATATTTTTTAAATTACTATCTATATTTTCAAGATTGTATGTATATTTTAAAAATTCTATCCTGTCACGGAGCATATACAATAAAATACGTTAAAATATGAAGTGCTATTATATTTTATTAATATATAACCATATACTAGATATTTTGCGAGTTAAAGCTGAACACAGCTTCCAGTCCTTTGACTTAAAATGGGTGCTGGATTCAAAACTGATTATTGAATATGGTTACATTCGTACTCAATTTGGATTAGATTCTAATCTATATTAAATCCTATGAATCCATACTACTGCATAATCACAGAGACACACTGGTTTCCGCTAACTCACCCTAGTTAAGCAACGGCGGGGTGAACCAGTACCAGAAATGTTGCTTTTTGGAAATACTAAGGGTTGTGGGAGGGAAGCGGGGCAGCACTACTGTCAAAAAGAATGTAAGAGGTCTCCTTCTCTCGCCTAGTCTTTAAGAGACCGTTGGTAAAGTTCGAGAAGTAACTGAAGAGTCCCGAATGGAAAGCATGTGACTGATCTACTAAGGAAGCGCTCAGGTATAATTCTGCCCATGGTTCCTTATCCAGAGAGAAGACTCCATTTGGGTGCAATAGTCATGTCAACCGCCCAGTACAGGCTCTGCTTCGACAGAAACAAGCTGCAAACTAATGTATTTAAAACTGCAATGAGAGCTATGTCAATATATCAACACTTTCAAGAAACAGTGTGAATTAGTTTGCGAATGATGAGAAACACTGAATGAAGTAGAAGATGCACACAAACTGATATAAATATTTGAATAAAATCCAACAGAAAAACAGACTAAGAGTATAAATAAAATAAAACTTTGTATTATTTGCATTACTCGGACATTAATCTCATAATGCTTCTTCAACTTTGTCTCATGAACTTATAAATCTTAGTAGATTTAAAATTGGAAGTAGCTTGCTCTTGTTTCGTTAGCCATGACCTGATAGAAATAAAATAGTTTGTAAATGTAATATTTTTAATGTCTGTACCAGGGATTGAACCTTCAACCTCCAGAATACAGTTAATTAGAAGTAATTATTACTTAAATTTTAAAATATTGTTCGACGGACAATTTAATATGAATGTTAAGATGCTTAAATCTATTCTTGTTTTAGTTGTATAATTATAGCATCCTGGTATCTACTCGACATATACGATCGTATTGCGTTACGAAGAATAGTTTTTACTTTGTAAACATTCATAGACATATACAATACCATGAGATGTGTGTGCATGCATGCGCGTGTGTGTATAGATGGTATATACATATATATATATATATATATATATATATATATATGTATTATCTGATTATATCGACATTGTTTCCTGTATATTTGGCCTCCCTTTGACACTTGGCCAAAGCAGTGCTGATTATGGAAAGGTATAGTTTAGGATTGCGCAACCCTTGTCTCACGTTTACATCTGCAGCTACCCTTTAAGAGGTGTCAATTGTCTTTTGAGACTGGACGAAGGCATCGATATATATATATATATATATATATATATATATATATATATATATATATATATATATATATATATATATATATATATATATATATATATATATAACTCCCGATCTCAACGGAATGAGAAAATAATACCTATTTTCTTAGATTATTGAGATGTTTTCAAAATCGTTTGGCTCCGGTTAGTGAGTGAGGAGATGTGTAGATATAGACTGATTTGAGTGAGTAATTATCAGACGTGGCACGCAAACACAAATACAGACTACACGCTATTCATTATATGTGCGTATGTAAAGAGGAAAAGCAGAGAGATCAAACACCTAACTGTATGTGACTTACAGTCATTTTCTGTTCTTCTTTTCTTCTTTTGAGAGCACGCCAAAACCATGAACATTTAAGGTCGTTGAAAGAAGCAGTGGATAATAGGACAAGCATAGCTCGGTATTTTCTCCTCTAGTGGAAAGGCCCTGTAAAAGAGAGGCGTAGTTAAAATATGGAGTGGGCAAGAAGCCACGTTCTTCACTCTCTTATCGATATCACAGACATACAGCATGCCAAAAGATTGTTGTCATGGTGATTACATTGGTAAGTGCTTTAACCCCTGGACAAACATGGCTGGGCTAGAGAGGATAAAGATGCCCAATGAACGCAATGTTTTCTGTAGATATTGGGACATACGCAGTAGAAAAAAAGTGATTGAGATAGATATGAAAACTAAAAAGATGCCATAAACTAAATGTCTATCGCAGCTGGCAAAATGACGTTGTTAGTACGTCATACTCAGGTTGCAGAAGCATTATTGGTTTTAACACGTAATCTCTTTTTGTCTATTTCACTTCAGTGGATATTCTGGGACTGACACTTACTCTCTATAATAACCACGTTGACACACCGGTTCCCGTCAGATCACTGAACTTAAGCACAGTTGAGCCTGGTCATTACTACAGTGGGTGACAAATGTTGGAATTCCAGGCTCTGTATGTAGGGAGGGCATCGACATCACCTTGTAAGAGTTGCAAAAAACTAACATTGTTATCTCCCCTAACGGGAATATACATTCGGTTGATGAAGTCAATACTCTCAAGAAACACTATATGAGATACACAGATACTCGAATATTTCACTAATATCCTTCTTTGCCTCTCAAACACGGTTAGAGTAATGAAGTTGAGGAGAATTTTCCTCTCCTTCACACTATGATTATTCTATAGTATATCTTTCATGCGGTATCTCTTTCTTACCAGATGTTAGAAGAAGATTCTGCCTCGTCTCGTGAAATGTTTAACTTCGAAATAGTTACTTTAGGTAACATCTCGTAAAAGCAAGCGTGGGTAAGCCATAGCGATGAGATCTTATTTGGGTCGCGAAAACTATATCGCTTTGAAAAATTAGTCCGGCTTATCTAGTATGTAAACTATACTTATGCAAGGTTCTGGTGGCAATTTCCTGTACAAAGAAATCTTAAACTTTCGAGCAAGTGTCTTGCCAGAATTCTTGTAGCGTGATGTATTTCTTTAAACGTTGAGAGTATTATGTTTTGTGATGTTAGATTAACGTGTCTCTCTTTAAAATAATTATTCATCCACGGCAGTATAAATATTCGACTACAAATATTTTCTACTGTTTCTAAAATTAATATCTTTTTTAAGTCCTGAAACCAATTTCGAAAATATGAATAGAACACTGACTCTGCAGGTAGTCTTTAGCTCACTCTTTTAATCCCAAATTTTGTGTAAAGAACTGTGAGTAAGTGGTTTCTTCTGCTACGTTAAGACGTAGCGGAAATAAAAATTCTATGTAAATAAACAAATTGCGTACGAATTAAAACACTTATATATATACATATTGAAATATAAATTTGATGCATTGTTTACAAACCAGTATTTCCTTAACATAATGCTTAGACCTAAAGAATATCTAACAACAAAGCAGAGGTGCTAGTCTAGCCACACTAAAGTTCAATGCTGCGGGAAGACAGTCCTTTGTGGATAACTTTATTACAAAAACACACGCACGCGACGCACGCACACACGTATATATATATATATATATATATATATATATATATATATATATATATATACATATAATTGTTACGAGAACGTAATATGATTAGTAGTTTTTGCCACAAAACTGAAGGAAATTGGAAGGGCAGCGAATACGTGTTAATATTTCAGTAATAATAATAGCAAATTTGTCGCATAACAATTGTCATAATACGACATGTTCCTCTTTATAAAAGAAAAAAATAACATATCTCACATAATCAAGTATATAAATATAAAATATTAATATATATTAACAAAAATAATAATATAAAATTAATATTATAATACATCATAATATAAAACGCATTATATAATATTAAATATATTCTTTAATACATAGTAGTATAAAACTTTCTTATAAAAATGAATTACATTACAATTAGAAAATAAAAAATATTCATTTTACGCGTTATGTAGAAATCTAAAAATAGAACAGAAAAGCGTTCTTTCTTCGATAATTCCAGAAGGTGCCAAAATCGTAGTGTTTCATTTTGGAAATTCCAGAAGCTTACAAATCTACATGACTATGAATAGACGCTAATAGCGTCATTAATTCAGTTATTAGTTTAGCTCTTAGGATTCTTAGAAAGTACGCTAAGTAGGGGCGACTTTTCAACCAGTTATGACTCTGGCTAATTATCCGGGGTAACTTCCGGCCTTACGGAATCTCCTTAAACAAGTATATTGAAAACACCATCGCAAAAAAAACAGAAATTTTGATTTTCTGATCTTATATTCTGACCAAAGTAATATAATACGTTTTCTCAAACGCGGTTATCACACCGATAAAAGCTAGTATAGCAAAAACTTTATTTACCTCTCTTAACCACTTTTTCTCATAAGTATCTGTTTTCCTTGTTTATCTATTCAATAAATTATTTTTACTATTAAACTTTTTTCTATATATGTTGTGGATCTACCCCTTGGCATAATCTTGTACGTAACATAGATTGTGGGAGGCTCATCTAACTAAATCTTGTCAAACTAAAACTGTAAATAAAAAATTATCTGTAATATATATGCAGAAAGTAATTCTGTGCCAGTAATATTAATTAAAAAAAAAATTATTAAACATACCCTAATAGCATTGCATGTATTGTGTTATCTCGTCAAACTCATATTATAAAAACTCTGTCCGATATTGTTTTTATATAACATTATCTATATTGTATATGTATATAACATGGCCTATATTGTGTAAATTTCACACACAAAAACCAAGAATTAAGTGTTATGTAATCTAACGAACACGCTGTCGTTGATTCCAAGAAAATAATGAAATAAATCAAGTTAATCAAAGTTTGAGGATTCTATCGACCATTTAACAAAAGTAAAATGATATATAAAAATCTTACGTAACAAAACATTGGAGTGCGTAATTGTTCAGACAAAAAATGAAGAAAAATTAACTAAATGAAAAGATAAATAAAATCGAAATATATTACAGAAAATAGTAATGTTTTACTCGATGATAAAAATACGAGAAATCAACGGCGTGTGTAAGCGTTAAAAAATAAAAACAATAGAAAAAGATAGACGTTAAGATTATCAAAGGGAGAGAAACGTTGTAGTTAAAATAATACAATCTATAATACAAAAAAAAACATTGTTTGTAATCGTAAAAAACAAAACAAAATAAAAATGCATATATATATATATATATATATATATATATATATATATATATATATATATATATATATATATATATTAAACCGTGCAACAAACAAGTAAACAAAATAAAGAATAAAAATAAAACATACAGCAAAATTTGGAAAAAAAGAATAAAATAAAAGGGATGTAGAAAGAAAACAAAAATAAATCAAACAAAGTTAACAATATTATTTCTAAACCTGGTAAGAACTAATTAAGTATCCCTTTCAAATAAATTAAAATAGAAAATAAAAATTAAATATAACATGTCCTTTTCCGTAGAAAAGTTATTATATTTAGCCAAACTTTAACGAATTACAAAAACTAAGCTCTTAGAAATTAAAGACTATTTTAAGTTTGATATAAACACACCTATGAGAAAAAGTGTAAATAGAACTATTATGGCTAAAGAATTAATAGAAAGAGATCTTTTAGACTCATGTAGTGTCGAACAAGTGACCAGGATAGACTTCGACTAGAATTAAAAAGTATATACAGATGGAAGAAAAATAAGAATTCGAAAAAATAGAGTTGGACAAACTAAGATTGCAAATAAAACTGGAAAGCAAAATGCAAATAATTTTTCTGTTAATACGATTTGCGATGTAGAAAAATTTATGAAATTATTACCGTCATTACATGAAAAAAGAGTACCGAAATATTTCACGATTTTAATAGAAAATAGCTACCAATTTATGATGGCCCAATGAAATTTGGCCAACAATTCTGTAATTTATCCTAAATGGAAGAGCGACTAACGTGTACGCAACACTTGAATAAGAAGATGCCGTTGATTATGACAAAATGGAAAATGTTATATTGAATGCATATGAGGTAATGCCAGGGGAGTATAAGTTAAAGATCAGAAAATGAAAAAAAAAAGTTGTAAATCGTAATTTTCTAGAATTTACAAAAGAGAAAACATATCTCTTCAATTAATGGCATAGGGCGAAAAAAGTAACTAATAATTACAATGAATTGCGTCTACTCGTTTTAATACAAGAGTCTAAACGATGTGATGATAAAGAAACGTAAATACATCTAGATAATAAAGAAACAGAAACTATTAACGATGTTGCTATAATCGCGGATACCTACAACATAAGAAAGAGTTATGAATAGAGAAAAATGACAGATGACCACTCAGGTTTGGATTCAAATAAGAGACCATTGCTAGCGTTTAATCATGCCAATTTATCTCATGAACATTATCTACGGAAAATTAAGACATATATCCAATAGTCCATCTGCGACATAATTAGAAACTTCATGTGCATTTGTGGTAGAAATAATCACATTATATCTGAATGCAGAATACGAAAAAGATCAAATAAATAAAACTTGGCAATCTTGCAAAACAATTTAAAAAACATCCTTTCCCTCAGTTGTATTTCTCGACCCATTCATAGAAATATACACATCCTTTTATATCGCATTGATTTGCTTTCATAAACGATCCTTAGAAAGCTACACCCTTAAAGATCTTACGAGACACAGGTGCGTCTAGACATCATATGCTAGAACGTATATTACCACTAATGGAATCGACTTTCATGGGATATTTAGTTTTGTTACCGTGAATTGAATTTAGCTTTATAAAAGTTCCACTTCATAAAATCTATATAAAACAAAGTTTATAAACGTTTTCCTCATATTTGGTGTCCGACCCACTTTACCAGTGAAAGGTGTCTCGTTACGCTGTGGTAACGACTTAGCTGGTGATAAAGTATTATCAGCAAAACCAATCACGGATACTATAGGATTAAGTGAAAAGAATGACGAAGAATAAGATAAAAACTTATACCCACTCTGTATAATCATTAGAGCTAAAGCAAAGACGCAAATTTTAGAAATAATAAATATTCAAACCTGGCTCGTCTGTTAAAATTTAACAAAACTATCGTATCACATGATCTAGAAAAACTAATTCTATAGATACAAAATTACAAGATTAGATTGCACTACATTAGATAATATAAACGACACAAGGAGATTACAAAACCAATTTGTTAGGAAACAAGAAAAAGATCCCGAACTCTGTTTTTAAAAACATAAAATACTTCCTTTAGAAGAAGCAATAAAGGTTGGAAAATGACAGATGGCATTTTAATAAGAAAATGGCGGACAGTGGAAACCAATCAAAACGAGGCATGGAAAATAGTAAACCATATAGTTGTCCCAAAGTGTACAGACAAGTAATACTCACGTAGCATTAGTAACGTAGCCCATAATACTCCTATATCAGGGCATTTAGGAATAAGCATACATATGATAAAATATTAACACGTTTTTACTAGCCGATATGTCGATTTTTTAAACTCTTGTCACACTTGTCTATTGGTCCGAAAACCAAATCAAAAGCTTCCATCCACACTTCTAAAACTTACTCCAGCAGTTGATGAACCGAATGAATGAGTAGTTGATTGTGTTAGTCTCCTTCCAAAATAAAAAGAAGGTAACCAATAAGTACTAACACTTATATGTACCTCCAATAGTTTTCCACTGACTACTCCTCATAGTCATAGATATAATAAATTCAGTTCAGAATATAAAAACGATTTGGACAATGAATTTCATTTTGTTTTATTTGCTGCGAGAAAAGCCGTTCAAGAATCTCTTGGTTTTTGTCCGTCCGAACTTGTTTTTCACTGAACAGTGATAAGTTCTTAAAATATTCTTAAAGAGAAATGGTTTAGTGAAAAAATTGATATAATTGATCATGTATCAAATTTTAAGAAAATAATATACAATATAAGAACATTGAACAAATTCCCAAATTAAAATCTGATTTAATACGATATGACTAATAAACATACCAGTTTTTTTAGTGGGAGATGAACATTATTTGAACAATAAAAAAAACTACTGTTACTAAAGAGAACGACATAAATAAACGTAGTTAATTAACATACACCCCCGAAATGATGTCTAATCTAAATGACAGATTTTAACATTTATCATATGGAAAGAGAAGGCATATATGCATTTTGGTCAGTGAATTTAGAGATATTTTTCGAGATGTTTCTAGAAAAACAACAGTTGCAGTACATAAGGAATTCGTGGTGAATGAAAAACCCACTAAAGCTATTGACGGATAAACCCAATCAAACTTTATATATGAAAAATGAAAGTAAATATATGATGTGACAGAAACAGTTAATGGAGTTAATTTTGTATTTTTGTGCCAATACTCGTGGGAACTTATAGATTTGTAACTGATTTTCGAAAATTTTAATGACATAAAAAAGACTGACTCCTTTCCAATTCCTAGAATTAATTATTGCATTGACAATATCGACTAAAAGTAAAAATATGACCTGATAAAAAATTAATAGCAAGTACATTTAACCAACAAGGCGAAAAAATATCAATGTTTGTCACTCATGAATACAAAGTTACGCTGTGAGGAATGAAAAATTCACCCAAGAACACTTCAGAGAATGATCCATTTAATACTACATAATATTCATGGATATGAGATTTAGACGATATAATTGCATACAGTAACACCTTGATTAACATTTAAAAATTATAAAACGTTTTTTTTTCTAAAACTACCAGAAACTAACATAAGTGTAAACCTATACAAAAATAAATTACGTCCTGCACGTCTGGATAATGTGGGTCATATTGACGGCTAAGAATAAATTAAACCTCTCTAGGTAAAATTTGATGCTATCATAAAATATCCTGTCACAACAATTAAACAATAACTAATGAGATTTTTCTGTATAGCAGTGTTCTATCGAAGAATTTGTAAGACTTTTTTCAAAAATAGCAAGCTCCCCTCACCAATCTCTTAAAAAAAGTCTGAAAATACAAATGAGGCGAATCCTGCTTATAAATCCTGCTTATAAAATACAAATGAGGCGAATGGTGCTTATAAAAAGATCAAATCAACTCTTATTGGAGGTCCATCTCTTATACTCCAGTCATCTCTAGAAAATCATCATCCAAACAGATGATCAAGGCATCGGTTAAGCTGTTGAATATTTCACAATAATTATCAATTCAATAACTACGAAAATAAAAAAAAGAATTACTCTTGTATTGACGAAGAATGTTTAGCTTTGTTATCAGTCCTAAAAGACTTTATTTCAATTTAATTGTACATCCCATTTTAATCCGCACTGATAAAAATACATTAACTTTCGTACGAAAATATGATCTAAAAAGAAAAGGCTTACAGGATAGGGCCTTCTCATAGAAGAATGAAATATTACAATCGAACACATAAAAGGAATGAACAACATTATTGCTGAAGCTCTGTCTCGGAGACCACTTTCTCTTTCATAAATAAATACGCACACAAACAAATAAAGAAACAATAGTATATTTATAACATACATTTTATGTATTGATATAAACAGGACACGCACAAATTATTAAAAATGACAAAATTAATATGTTGTATTACACATCCTAATACCTAAGTTTCTAATTCACATAAGCAAAAAGAACTAAAATAGACTGTGACAAATTTTGAAAACACTTTCTATTTATGTCTTTATATTTGAATTTCTCTTTTTAAAAGTACAAAAGAACACTATGATGGCGTATACTTTGATAGTTGATAAACATCTATATTATGTATGTTTTCCCATCAAAGCCTTTAACCTGAAGTCTTGTACAGCAAGTTCTAAGATACATTTTCGAAATCTAAATTTCAAAACTTTTACTTTGAAGAGTGAGTGTCATGCAAAGACGTTTTCTTCTTTGAAAAAATGAAACAATTACCATTTCCTAAATAAATGATAATATAAATATAATGCAAATATAAAATATAAATATATATATAAATATTAAAAAATTCATAAAATTATTATTATAAATATATGAAATATATAATATATAACAATATATAATACTTTTACTACGGTACATTACAATAAGAAAATGAAAATATTCCTTTTAAGCGTTTCTGGAAAGATCTAAAATAGAACCGAAAAGTGCTCTTTTACCAAAAAGTCATGGAGGTTTCAAAGTCTTGGTGTTCTATTTTGGATATTCCATAAGATCTCAATCTACATAGCAATGAATAGGCGCTAATAGCGTCATAACTTCAGTTATTAAATCAACTTTTAGAAGGAACGCTAAGTTGGGCAACTTTTTAAGTTTTTTTCAACTCCGGTCAATTTCCTGGGATAAAATTCGGTGGTAAGGAACTTTCTAAAACATGTCTATTGTAAACAATCTGATAAAGAACCGGACTCTTGGTAACTTTGGATTTTTTGATGTTATATTCTGACTGCAATAGTATTTTATATTTTCTTAAATACGTTTATTACATTGCTAAAAATCTTATTTAACAAAAAACCTGATTTACATTCCTTACACTTTATCTCTTGTAAATGTCATTTTACAATGTTTTTTGTTTTGCTCTTAAACTCCTTTATTCTTTTAATATATGCTGTGTGTCTACCTCTGGGCATTGTTCTGCACGTGACACACTATACACAACAAATTTTATGAGGCTAAACGTAAGACGGAAACGTTATGTTTAAATGAGGGAAAACAAAATAAAAATGCACGAAGACAATAGAAAGGAAGAAAGAAATGAAAAGAATAAGAAATATAGGTTAATATAAAATGAGAGAAATAAAGGAATACACAATGAATTCAAATAAAACGAAAAGCAAAAATATATGAAGAATAAATCAATTAAATCAAAAGAACAGAGATGCATAGTTCTGATATCTGGAACCTCTCTGCAGTAGCATATATAGGGGGAGTACTTTTAGTCAATCGAAAAGAGGGGATTACTTTATAAAATATCGCCGTAAGAGCGACCCCTCCTTATAGAAACGTATCCGGTTGAGAGTGAAAATTTAATGTTTTAAGCCAATTTTGTGATAATTGTCGTCTGAAGGGTTGTGCTTCAAAACGCTTCCGCTCTGATGAAAAGCCGTCCCCTATCTCAAAAGTTTAAGTTAGACATACACACATACATACATGCATATATTTAAACAAACAGGTGAGATTTATATTATAGAAGATATCATATACACGCATTACATGCTCTAATCAACTTGAAAAACAAGACAGCGAAACAGAGTTCCATAAATATTCAGAAAAGGAGTTTTTTTTTCAATGGATTTGCGAATTGATAAGCAGTGAGGGGGATTGTTGATGGTTCTTGTGATTAAATGAGTGATTTTTGTTAGGGGTTTACAGGGGTTTGGGGCGTATCTTTAAGTTCAAATGGGCACTAGCCATGAAAATAACGTTAAACAAAAACAGGCCTATCAAATCTCTTTATTGGGAAATAGTTTGCAGTGAGGATAAGAGGGCATCAACCACTTGCCTTCGAAATAGGATTTAAACTGTCATGCAAGTTAAGTTTTCTAGCAGTTCCTCCTCGAATGTATAAGACAGTACTTCATTTTATAACGTTTTTAGATCTTGTACAGAGAAAAAATTGTGTCGGGTTTGATATAACTTCTGAACCGGTAAAATGACTCAATCATTTTTTCCAGCGACATTTACAATAGATTTGATATGTCTTTGATATCAGATCGTGGGTGAAGCTCAGACACACAAGTTTGTCGAAGTACGGTGCTAATTTACGACGACGGCAATTCATATCAACTGTAGCCAGAGTATTGGTAGTGAATAGATAGAAGTCTTGCTTTGGATGGGTTAAAATTAATCAGCAACCTTTTCTCCTTTTGCACGTTAGATTAGGGAGACTCCTAGCGACCCTGATCGTTTGAAGTGTTGCCCTTGATGGTACTATCGTCTGTGTTAATGTGGATGAATAAACTTGCAATGTGATTTGTTAGATCGTTAATGAAGACAGTTTGGACGAAGTTGGATCTTTGGGGCAGACTGGCATTAAGGATGTTAGCTTCGAAGGTCTGTCCATCGAAAACCATCCGTATAGATAAATCAGAAAGAAAGGATTTGGTCACTTAGAATACATTGCCATATATTCCATTGTTGAAAATCATGTTAAGTAGACTTTAATTCCAAACCTTATGAAAGTCCCTTCATATGTCAAGAGCTATCACTCTAGAGAGGAAACTTGTTAATCGATTCACCGATAATATGAGAACTTACAGTCAGCACATCAGTTGTTGCACTCACAAGACAGAAAGCAAATTACTTGAAACTGAGTAGGTTTGTTTTGGTGAGATAGTTAGCAATTCCTCAATGTCACAGGGATCCTAGCAACATGCTCATAGCACACCGAAATTTTTCTGTGCTGATATGTAGAAGACTGATATGTAATATTTTTAAGTACTGGAAGTTTTCCACGGCGGTGCAGATCATTTCTCCTATAAACATCGACTGAGCAACTTTGCGTGAATAACACTAGTTCCAATATCAGCTTTAAGGGTACTATTTTTCGAATATTATCAGGCCAAATGCTTTCTGACGGATATGCTTATGTCGCTGAAATTATTTTGGGAGGAAATTCTAGAGGTAGGTAACTCTGATCGCGTATTTCTTATAATATCCCACGACCATATACCGAATTATATATATATATATATATATAGATATACAAAAATATATGTAAACAATCAAAATAAGATGTAACACTAGGAATGTAAAATAATATTTACATATTTTATTAGTATGGCCAAACGATTTAATAACTATCAGCTATTGTTTCCACTTATGTAGAATAGTATATAAACGAATTTTCTTTTACAGTAAATCAGACTAAGATTCAGGAGGAAAACTAAATTTGCTGTAACTTAACATGGAAAACAAAACCGCCCGTAGTAGATAGGCCAAGTAATTTTTCTTCTGTCGACAGAATGTAATCTTTGTCCGTCTGGTAACCCTTAAATATTCATATAATAATACGTGACAGAGACGTCAGCAAAAATTGAATTTTAAATTAACATCTCCCATAGGCAAGAGATATATTCAGCTGCTAAAGATCAAATTGTATCGCTAAGCAAAATGCCAGTGTATGCGAATGTGATGTTTCACTACGCATTCAACAAAAGAATGGTGAATTGTGGTTATTACTTATCAACTAGAATACTTCCCCAGTGGCGCTTTCTTATTCTACCACTGGCAACGAATTGTGTTTATTTGCCGTCTTAATTCATATTCTTGATTTTATTACATTTTGTATCTCAAGGGATCTTTATAGCAATGTCTAGCCAATAGTGCTGGAGCCTATAAGTGATTAGAATCATTATGGATAAAAGCACAAAATATGCTTTATTTGCTTATATATTTTTCAGAAATAATTATATGTGAAAGAACAAACATACACTATACTGCCCCCAAATGAAGAAATGATAACTAGGAGAACAGTATTGTTAATCTCAAACAAATTAAAGATTGCAACATAATACATTAATCTTAAATAGGAAATATTATTGAACATTGAAATATAGTAATAGTATACTTTCGGTTTCAGAAAGACTGATATATAATTTTCATTTCTAATATAAAAGGGGTATGCATTATGGAACTAACTGTGAATTATTTTGTAATTCTGTAATTATTAAAGAGTATATTTATACTCTTTAATAATTACAGAATTATGCTATTATCAGTTGTAGTATCTCCACTAGTGATAATAGCATTAATATCAGTCGTAGTAGCAGTAGCATTATAGAGGTCTGTGACACGTCGGTTATACGAGTGAAGCTTACATACTGTTTCGGTATTAGTATTACGAGTGTAGAAATTGTAGTAAGATATATAATGCATCCCTGATCGTTATGGTGCACCATGCTTAAATTAGTGAAATTCCGTTAAGTAATTTAGGTGTCGAGTAGTCATATAAAGTTAGTTCTAATCCCTTTCTTTGGGACAACTGAAATCAAAACTGGATATAATACGTTTTAATGTGTGTTTTCAAACACACATTAAAACGTATTTTCAGGAAAATAAA
Source organism: Euprymna scolopes (assembly GCF_053919585.1). Taxonomy (NCBI): domain Eukaryota; kingdom Metazoa; phylum Mollusca; class Cephalopoda; order Sepiida; family Sepiolidae; genus Euprymna; species Euprymna scolopes. The sequence continues at coordinate 85,666,043 of NC_136489.1, forward strand.
TAAATATTTTACTGGTTTGAAATTTATAACATAAATATATTTCGGAGCTATATTACATCCTCAGTATGTAGTTTTTTCTGTTTTTCTTTCTTGCCATGTTGTAGAGTTGAAGAAAAAAGTCTAAATAAAGAGCCTCGCGTTGTATCTCAGCGGTTTTATTTTAAAATGTTGGAACAGTGCGGAAGCAACGTGGGAATAACGTCAAAGGTGTAAATTCTATATAGTAACGTGATTTAATTTGATTAAAATAAAATACGCATCAAGTTCGCTTGAAAGCCAAATCACAAATTATCATTAGTAAAATAAACTAATATTTTAATTTTTTAAAATTTATAACATGAATATATTTCGGAGCTATACTCCACCCTCAGTATGTTGTTTGTTTCTTTTTTTTTTCTTTCTTGCCATGTTGAAAATTTGAAGAAAAAAGTATGTTTATTAAGGGCCGCGCGTTGTATCTCAGCGGTGGTATTTTAACATGTTGAAACAGTGCGTAGGCAACGATAGAATAACGTCAAAGGGTGCGAATTCTATATAGAAACGTTGATTTGATTTGAATAAAATGAAATACGCATCAAGTGCGCTTAAAAGCCAAATAACAACGTATTATTAGGAAAATAAACACATAGTTTACTTGTTTGAAGTGTATAACGTAAATATATTTCGAGGCTATACTTCATCCTGAGAATGTATTTTTGTTTCATTTCTTCTTTATTGCCATGTAGTAAAGTAAAGTTGGAGAAAAATTAAGTATGTGTGTAAAGAGAGGTGCGTTTTATATCAGCACTTGTATTAAAAAAAGTTGGAACAATGCGTAGACAACGCAAGAATAACGTCAAAGATGTGAACCCTGCGCACGCTTACACCGTTTCACGTAGAGCTACCGAACTTGCCATGATAAACATGATGGGAAGGGGGTACGAGTTAAATGGTTCACTCCTACTATAGTTTGGGCCTATGGGGGTCACATATCAGTGAACACTAATTAGTGTTCCTATGTTTGTGTCAATGAGGATTCCCGATATTGCCCAAATATGTTTGTTTGAGCAATTGCCCCCTACATCCACAAGTATGTTCCGAGCAATGCCGGGTCTGTCTGAGTATGTGCCGTTCTGTTATTATATCTCTAGGACGAGGCAATAAAGCTAAACGTCCGTGTGTCTGTCTGTTTGCACATATGCAAGATGAAAGTGAAGATAAGATACAAAAAGTATGTAGAAAATAAATACCAGTTTAGAAGAATTTAAAAGTAATGTATATTGTTACATGAAACAGAGTCCAGTTTTGAAAGCTCTTTTTCAAATCATTCAACAACGGGAACTTATCGAAGTATATATATATATATATATATATATATATATATATATATATATATATATATATATATAAACCTTTATAAGTACGTTGCTTTACAAGTACGTTATGAAAATTGGTACTCATTAGGTAGTTAGCTGCTTGTAGTAAGTAGGTCTACTTACAATTCTTACATTCAGATTAATTCATGTATAAGGAAAGCCTACTAAATTAGACTACATATAAGGCATTATACATAAAATATGTTAATCAGATGAATATTATAATTTTATATCTATTTTTCATTCTTTTTTATATTTTTACAATTGTTTTACTTTTGTTTTCTAAATTCAATGTTCAAGAAATGCGATTGGTTCGACACATTACAATACTTTTTTAAATATATGATATTTTTTTAGTTTTATATACATATATATATATATATATATATATATATATATATATATATATGTAATTGCAAACTATATTCTTCGTTGTTGTCTCAGTGACAACCAACTATTATTTCTGAAACTCAAGCAGTGTCAGCTGGAGCGATTCTTTGCTTAATTTAATTATAATGATATTCTCTTTCTAATATATACGTGACAAGAATAATGGAATTTAAACAGAAGGATACCAATTCAGCGGGGAATATATAATTAAGAGTTGAGTTTTATTCAAGTGGACCTCCCACCGATATGTTTCTGTAATTCGCCCCCGCATCAATATGATATATGTTCCCTTATCCAGTTGGTCACGTGGTCTGTCTATTACGGTTTATCGTGAGATTACATTTTTCTAACTCAAATAATAAAGTTTTACAATACAACGTATTTAAATAATATGAATCGTCGACCATTCGTTCATTTAAAATGAATCAGATGATTCTACTGTTTCATTGATTTTCCCCGATATATTTCTTATTAGAATTGTTATTGTTATTTTTTTAGTTTTTATTTATTTATTTTATTTTTGAAAATGCATCGGGTACTTTAGGAGGGACTATTTGAAGGTTGTCAACATTACGTGAATGTGTTTCTATGGGACGAACTTGCACACGCAAGTTGTCATTGTGTGCAGTCGACGTCACTGAATCTTCGGTATAAACGACTCACCCTGTTTCTAGGTGTGTCATGCGTGAGAATAAATTAGCTTTTGATCCACTTAGTTTTGCAAATTGAATGGACACGCCTCATGTAGTTTCTTAAACAAATATTGGCCATTTAATATTACAGTTTTAATTAACAAAAATTACTTAATCAGTTATGGTTAAGGAAGACATCACAATTGCTTTGATCTGTCACTTTAAATTCTACAAGTATTTCGTCGATCTGTCGTGGTTTAGATTGAAATATCATTTCCGTTGGAATGTTATGTTTAAGTTGAAGATAGAATTTCATTATTCAGTCATAATTTACGTAGAAATAACATTATACTTTGTCTATGAAAGGTTAAATAGCATTTCCATCCACTTCATATGCTAATGCTGACAGAAGTAATTTCGTTGATATGTTTCTACTATGTTGACTTATGATTTGTATTGTTTTTCACGGCTTATATTTAAATAGCATGGCCGTTATATTCAACGCCAAAGATTAATATATCATTTATATTACTGTTAGGATGGAATCTTTACATAAATCTGTTTACCTACTACTAATCCAAAACAAACTGTGTCTATGTGTGTAAGTTTGTTCTTCATGAACTCCAAAACGACTGGGTCGTTTTGTATTAGCTTTCATACAAATGTAATTCATGTATCTGGTAGAATTAGTAGATAGGCGTTCTATCGGAATGGCTTCGATAAGTATCAATAATCCATAATCGAACAAATTTGATGAAAGATGGAACAGAGGATTTTGACCAAAGTTAACACCTTATACAGCTTAACATCACGCGCGCATTTGGGAAGTGTTATTACCACACAAGTAGGGATATAATATGGGTGGGCTCGAAATGGTTTTTATTGTTTAACGCACAATTGAACCATGATACTCGATATTTTTATGTTAAACTTAACATGCAAGCCATTATTATTACACAAGTCCGCAGTAGGTTCTTTGATATGGCAGGAGCACCTTTAAAAATGAATTTTCTGATTTAACCATGATACTTGACTTGATCATATAAACATTAATTTGGCCGTTATATATAAAAAATAATTTTATGAAATAAACAGGGGTTTCTCTACAGTGCAATGTAGACTATAATTTATTGTGGGCTAAGTCATTGTGGGGCAGCATATAAAGCTTCTGCGTGGTGCACCGAAATGAGTCCCTAGCTGCAGCAGGAAATCCATCGATTTGATTAGAAAATGAGCGATTTTACCGATTTCAGTGGCATTAAAATATAGAAGTGTGAAACTTTTCTTTGATTATCATTCAATCCTGTGTAACGTCGTGTATTCCTGTTGGTTTTAAATTGATTTTGTCTACTACGTTTTGGTTTAAACAGAATATCAGTCAATGCATCATACTTAGGTTTTAATATTATTTTCTTACCTCATTACATTGAAGTTTTGACTGTCAGTTTTGTGGTATATGACGATTGCTTTTGAAATCCAATTTTCTTTGTTTTGTCGAATATAAGTTTACCGAACTTTTCCGTAGATCTCTTAAGTTAATTGTAAATAGCATTTCCATTAGTATGCGACACGAATGTTTGGGTTGACAATATTTTTATTCCATTAGCCTTTTATTTGAAATATCATTTTTGTTTCGTTTTTCACGCGAAAACTTTAACGTTTGATTAACTCTGTAATTCCTAGTCGTTTAAATAACTATGTTTATTATGTTATTACAAGCAAGATTGAAACGGTTGATTCCTTCATGTGTTTCTCTTGTCTTCATATAAGTATGTTAGACTTATGAGGTTTATATAGCATTTACGTTAGCCGATTATATTTAAAAATATTAAAATGCATCCCTGTTATAAGATCCGTTTTATGTCGCTGTTCTCTCATCGAAATTCGCCCTGTTGAATACGTTCGGTTGTGTGATTTCGCCCGTCTTAAATTTTATTCGGCGATTCATCCTTACGCTAGTATAATAGTGAAGAGACTTTCTATAATGTTAATAAATTCTTTCAGGTATTTTAACATATATTACGAAATATTCATTAAAAAAAACTATGCATGTTATGTGTGTCTATGTACATATAGATCGATTAAATGTAAAAAAAAACATGTATATACCACGTTAGTACAATTGACAAGTTTTATTTCGGTTAACCATTCGCGCTTAATATGTAAGTCGACTTTAAATAATGTTGAAGATACGTTGGACGGCGTGATATATTTTGCATAAATGCCCACATTTTTTCATTTTACTATTTTAAAAAGTAAATATTTCAATATTTTTTTCGGAAGTGAAACATAGGAAATTTAATGAAGGGTATATCTAATAAATAAATATATGTAAATGGCATAACTAAGACATTAACATGTTAATGTTTGCTTGTCTTCCAAGTTTTCTTATAGAATCGGATAATTAAATCTTTTCACAGCAACAATAGAATGTAGAACAAAGTGTTTCTATTGATGTAATAGTTACAAAAATGTGTAATTATTACATATAAGGTGTAGAGAAAAATAGAGACCTACAGGTAATCGTTCTTCTATATTGCGTTAGAGAGAGCAAGGTGGACCGGGAATATGCAGGACATAATGATGTCATAATCCCCCGGGGGAAGCTGACTAATGCCTAGAACAAGCTGGGGTCACCGGAGAAATATGTCATGACGACGTCAATCGCTAGGGTAAATTCTGACCCATATAATAAATAAAGACAGCTGAAAACAATAAACAAAAGGCTGGGCAAAAAGAATGTTATGTGGTCAGAGTTACAACATAAAAGGACAAGTGATTAGTCGAAGAGAGGGGTCAGAGACACAGAACGAGAGAGAGAGAAAGAGAGTTCGAGTTCTGCAACGCATCTACTCAACCTAATTTGCACCGCGTTCTGATCTGTGATTGTTATTGAATTTGGTAAGTGTAAAAAAAAGGCCATATTTGAATTCGTTAAAAAAGTGTCTCGTATTCATTTAAAACGAAAATAACTTTTCGTCGATGTGGCGTGGGAAAACTGAATCACAACACAATTCATACATGTAACAATTGTATGGTTATAAAAAGGGAAAATTTAATACTATTTCATCTCCCATTTTGGATGCTCCTATTTACAATGTCTCCCCACGGGACAGAGTTAGACACCAGGGACGTTTGCCCTGATTTTCTTTTGTTGTTTTTGTTGTTTTTTGTGTTTTTTGTGTTTTTGTTTAGTTTTTTGGCAGTTAATAATTTATAACACCTTTTAAACAACTTTTCCTATCTCTTGGAAAGAAGGCAGTTCGAGAGATAACATCTATCGCCGAATACGATATGAGATATATACGTGACGCACCCTTTTCTCTGGAACATCCCGTCATCGCCCAGGAAACAAAACTATTTAAGTGGAGGGGACGATAAATAAATTGCCTTTGTATTATATGAGTCTTGTCTCTGCCAGCTGGCTGTACGCCCTTTGTTTCAATACCTTCAGCATTTTCGCCGCTATTAATGGCAAATTAATTGAGTTGTAGACAATTCTCGTCATGACCTTCATAATGCTCAGTATTGAACTGCAGTGATTAGAAAACGTCGACTGGCCGTTATGTGAGTCATTAAGAAAATATGTTTCAATGGGTGGGTCACGAGACGAACTTGTAGTTTAAGAAAAAGACAAACAATGAATTATTGCCATCCCTTGTTTATCTTTTATATTTAGATCTTTGGCTTAAAATAACATTATAGATTACATGTTTGCTATCTACATATATTATTTGGTCATATTTTTTTTTATTTCAATGATGGAAAATAAGTGTGTGTTTAACATAGTTTTATGCTGTATATAATAGTTAAATGAATATCAAAACAGAAATTCAGCTTTTTTAGATAGATAAATAGATAGATATACAGATAAAATGGATAAATGTAGGTGTGAATACATGGTAAACAATGTCTGCACCATATTTTAGCCATATTGCCGCGCCTATTTCACAATTGATATAAATCAGTCTTCTTTTATATGGTTTAAATTTATCAGAGATAGATATCAGATTATAAATGATGTATGTAGTTCATCATCATCATCATTATTATCATCATCATAGTGTATAGTGTAAAATTTTCCGACTGATACTGCTGTTGTTGTTTTCGATCATCATTAATTTATTTCCTGAATCAGATTGATATTGTTTATTAAAATTTATTATAGGATTGGTTTTAAAAAGACATTGACTACTTACGGTAGGGGTCACGTAAAATTTTCAAACTCCATAAGTGAAAATCAATCTGTGGAATGAACTGGATTCGAACTTGGATTACTCAGGTGTCAGTCCGAGTTGTTAACCCGTTCATCACTGTCAACTCCGTACCGTCGTCATTTTTTTTTTATAAATAGAAACAATTGTCTGAAAAGTACAAGTAATGCATGTTATAAATCGTCTTCTAAAAATTCTTAAAAGTACAAGTTCTAATTCTGTACTATTCCAAATCTGTTGGTGCCTCCTTGATTTAAAATAGATCAGTGCTAGATTATATAGGTCACAGGGTATGAGAAAAACTGGAATATTTCTATGCTGTCAGAGGTCGAGGTTATTTCTCTAGATTGAGTTTTCTTGTTAAGGCCTAATAAAAATTGTTTAAATGCCCATTATGTTATTATATACACGCAGAAAAACAACATACGCAGATATGTACATATACGTGTGCGCGTGTGTGTGCTCCCACACATTTATACGTGTGTTTATTTTTACTTTTTGCTTACTATATTAATATATATAAATAGTCTCCGATCATATAAGAATATATATATATATATATATAAGGCATTTTCTGTGTATTCCTGTGTGTATCTCTGTGTGACTCTCTTCCCTACAGACTCCGAAATTATTGGGCCGATTCTAGTTTTTTTTTTAATTTTACACGAATGTATCTTATTTTTCCGGGGTTGTTATTAGATAGGTGTCGAATCATAATGCTGTCGAAAAAATCCGATTAAAAAGGAAAACTGACTTACACCAAAGTTAACACTTTTTTACAGTCTAACATCCTAAGTGTAGTTGAGATGTTTTATCATCAGATGAGCAGAATGTCCCGACATATAAAATCACAGCGAGCTATTTTATAAAACAGCGGCGCGTTCAAAATGAAAGTTACTGTTCAGAGCACAATTCAAGAATGATACTAATCTTTTGCGTGTTTTTCTTCAATTATATAAAACCAATTTCATGCACTCATTAGTGCGTTCTCTGCAATGCAATGTAGACTACAATATATTATAAACTAAATCACAGCGATGAGGCATATGGCGCGTGTTCCGGATGCAGTAGAGTATGCAACCAACGATTTGTTTGGAAAATGGGCGATTTCATCTATTTGAATGACACTAAAGTATCTGAAGTGTCGAAACGTTCTATGATCCTCTTCACTTTCAACCAATATCTAAATTCCCTATATATATATATATATATATATATATATATATATATATATATATATATATATATATATATATATAATGAGAAATGAAATGAGAAAAAAATAATATATATATATATATATATTTAATGAGAAAGAAATGAACCATAATCAAATGTTAAAACAATATAACACATAAGTCTATTACAAAATCACGAAGTGCACTACAACCCAAGAAAACACTGTTCGGAATGTAATAAAATAAAAAAGTCGATTATAAGAAAAAAATAACGAAAATGCAACAAGAAACGAAACCAAAAGCGCTTTTCGTACAGACGGACTTTTTCAAGGATATACGTCTGTAAAGGGGAATAGAATTTTTTTCTTTTTATTTTTTGTGTAGTATTGTTGCAATAATAAAAAAGAACATTAGATAGAATGTGTCCCGCGAAATAGTCCCAACTGCCAGCGAAGTTTTTTCTGCTTACACAAAGTAGGGGGGGGGGGGGCTAAAACTAATGGCAAGTGACTCAAGAACAGACAGGTGGAACTTAGTGCGTCCTCTCTGTAAAACAAAGAAGCAATCCGAAGAGAATGTTGAAGAACGGTCTTTTTCATCTACTAAGTGTTGTCCAATAGCTGATTCAACTAATTGGGAACTCCTGGTAATAAGCTGATGATCTCGGATGTAAGCTGGCACATGCTGGGCAATTCTAACCTTAGGACGCTGGGTCGTTTTGCCTATATATGCGGCAACACACCGACATTGAAATTTATAAGCAATATTACTTGACTGCGAGATAGGCACGACGTCATTACGAAAAGAGGGAAAAGCACACTTTGCACAGAAAGCAATTCGAAGGGTTAAAGCACCAAAATTCGAAATGACAAGAGAGGAAATCTTGTCTCCAATACGTTGGCCTTCAGGTCAAATCCAAGGTAACTTGAGGAATACTGGAAATCTAGATGGCCCATATTTGGGTTGCTCAGATAAGGATCTTATTTTCTTGTTGAAAATGTTGTTAATCAATGGAGGCGAATATCCATTCATAATGAAAATTCGTTTAATATTATCGATTTCTGAATCGATACAAGAAGGCGATCAAATCGCATATGCCCTACGGGTTAAATTTCTAATAATATTAAGCTTCCTGGGTGTTGGTGAGGAAGAATCCCAATTCAGGTACAGACCAATAAAAGTAGGTTTTCTGTAAACGGGCGTAACAAAGGAAGACCCACATTTCGAAACTAAAACATTCAAGAAAAGAGGGGAGTTGTCTTTTTCTACCTCTATCGTAAATGAGATGGAAGGGTGCAAATCATTTAATAATTTAAAGAAAGACAAAGTTTCCTCATGCGTAGCGAAACAAGAAAAAGTGTCGTAAACGTAACGCATGTAAACATATATTAGTCCTCGCGCGAATCAGCAGTACACAAACTGTTTTAAATAATAAGAAGAATAGAATAACAATAACGAAAACTTTCGCTGGCGAGGAATACTATTGACCGTAACCAGTTATACAGTCCTTTGGAAATTTTCATATCTATTTTTCCCGTTATGTACTGAATATTTGTTAATGAAACCTATATGAAATATGTTCCTTATTAAATTTTAAAGAGTGTCTATTCTGACAGAAGTTTAAAAAAAAATAAGCGAAAATATTATGTTAAAGTTTTGTTAAAAAAATCAGGTTTTCTCATTATTCAGACCTGTATTACAAAGAGGGTTTGCAAAAATGAGTTGTGGTCTGAGGAGAAATACAAACTGAAACAGAGTGAATATTCAAACCGGTAATAATACAAAGAGAGGGTTGCAAAAATTACTTGTGCCGTGAGGAGAAATACAAACTGAAATGGAGAGAAGGAGATTTTTAAAATATTATCCTAAATAGTTAGAAAAAGCATTTCATCCAAGTCATGAAAATTGTTAAACAAAATGTTTTTATTATAGGCTTTAAAAATAAAGGTACAAGATTCAATTTGAAATTTATTTATGTTCAACGTGCACTCTTATAAATGTTACAAAGTAAGGTATAAAAATGTAATTTAAATTGAATCAAAAACTTACCATGGATTTATTTTATGTAATGTACATTTTGATACAATTTAAAAAACTTTCATCTAGCAATTAATGATATAGCTATACAATTTTCAATCATTTTTTAAAAAGTGCAACAGAATTTACATAACATAAAATACATTCAAGTTAATTTGTTGATGCAATTTAAATTAAATTTTTATACCTTTTTTTGTCAAATTTATAAAAGGGCACTCTGAAGATAAATAAATTTCAAATTGAACCTTGTACCTTTATTTTTAAAGCATATAGTAAAAACATTTTGTTTAACAATTTTCATGCCTTGGATAAAATACTTTTCTAACCTGCATATATATGTATATATATATATACATATATATACATATATATATATATATATATATATATATATCTTCCAAGTCTTTCAACGGCTAAAAGCAAACGCTTTAATCCCAAGACCATCGTTAAAAAAACTTACTTGCCTGTAAGTCGATGCCTCACTTGCAATACGTGCGTTTGTTTTATTATAAGAATGTACATTGGTCATGAGTTTATCTTGCGTATCATAAAATCAAAATTTATTAGTGCATTAGCCATACATATATATATATATATATGCATATATATGTATATATGTGTGTGTGTGTGTGTACAAAGAAATAGATAGATAGATTAATATATAGATATATACAAACAGGCAGACAGTAGAAAGATAGGCAGAGATATTAATATATTCCTAGCAACGGAAAATTGCTACAGGGATAGTCGTAGACACTTTTTATGAAATGCGCGCATAACAATACAGACTGGCTCGTTATTTTAACAATCAATTATTTGATATAACGAGCTTATCTTGTTATCTTGTTTGCGGAAAGCCATCATTTATCGTCCTTTTTCACTACTATATTTCTTTTCAGACTTCCAAATGTCGACATTAATCGGAATATGAACCTGCGTGAAAATATGTTTGTTCTCGCACCTCGACTTATTAGGACTCCTATTCTATATTCCGACATAGCAACATATTAAATACAAGCATTGATCTGATATAAAGATCAATATAAATGTGTAGCTTCCGACGCTTTTGTTGTGAGAAATCATATTATCTAGACCAAAACTTGGGGTTTTAATCAGAGATAATTACGCAAACATTTATATATATATCATATTACGTAGTGAAACATTGCATATAGTTTGACGTCTCTAAGAGGCTTTTGTTAGCTTGCATTATTATATGATGGTCTCATAGCTGATACGAGGAGATTAGGTTAACTCCCTTGTTCAAGTCGCAAGATTAAACATTTCGTGATTCAGCTAGATTTCAATTTTTATCATCGGATGCAATGAGCTTATACTGACGATGTTAATCTTATCTGAGCCTATATACAAAATTAGACCCATATTTTGTTTTTTACTATAATATAACCTTTCACCATTTGTTAATCACTGCACTAGCTATAAAGATCTGCTCTCAGCACTCATTAACCAAATAATACAAGAATATTGAAGCAGATTACTAATAGTTAAGCTATATCTATCTTTCTACTTAGAGCCATGAAAAAAAAGCTTATCTATACATTTATGCCGTCATCTAATTAAATATTCCTCGTGTCAGCATCATCTATATCTTAATAGTGTCTCACGTGTAGTTGTAACAACTTCCGTAGATGAACTGAGAGAATGATTTTCCCAAGTTAATACTTTCATAATAAAACTGTTCATTATGTATAATAGCTCTGACTTGAGCTAAGTGGGCTGTTTTATTCCAAATTAGAAATATATATAAGAGACTGTTTTAATGGTTATTCTTAATTATGTGATGTTTCGAGCATATTTTCAGTAGTAGCGAGTACAGACACCCTGTGCCTTTCTTTGTAATTATACTATACATGTCAACATCGAATACATACAAAACAAAAAATTATCGGTTACAGTCCATTTTCTTTGTCATTTATTAACGCTCTTGTATTCAGTGTATTTCGTCTAATGCACGTTGGAGTCCGACCTCTGGTGTTTCATACCAAAAACGTTTCAGACCAAGGACAACTTGAAAAAGCTTGTAACACAGCCAATCTCCGCAACCTAAACATTATATTGTCTCATGATTCGCCCTAGTTTTTTTTCGTTTGGTGCTAATGGTATTAGATGGACATGAAAGTGTTTATGGAATTTTTAATTTTGATTTCAAATGAGATATTTTCAAATAAGTTTTAATTATAATACCTTTACTTTATATATCATTCAAGACGTATTTCGCTCCATCCAATCGTTTTCATTATAACAGTTTTAAAACAATTATATCTTCTTTTCAGAACGTGTAATACAAGATGGAAAAAGCAAATCCGCACAATTTTCTTTTATCAGCTGCTGAAATAACTCGCAATATCAATGAAACGTTTGGTGCAAGCGCCATACCAAAACACACAGAACAGTGATGGTTACGGAAATTTCGTGGCAGCGACGGGAGTCTTGAAGGTGGTCAGCTTGAGTGTCCATCGGATGTTGACAACGATCAATTCAGAGTCTTAATCGACCCAATCCATGCCCAACTATTAGATAACTTTCTTCTGAATTAGACGCAATGTATGCGACGAATTCTAACCATTTCAGAGAGATTAGAAAGGCAAGAACATGATAAATGGGTGCCTCATTAATTTAATAACAACAAAATAAACTGCTATAAAGTGGCATCTTCCCTTCTTTCATGCAACAATAACGACCCGTTTCTCCGATAGGTTGTGCGTTGCGACAAAATGTGGGTTCTATACGACAATCGGCGACGCTCAGCTCAGTGGTTAGACACCAACGACGGTCCACGAAGCTTCCAAAAGTCAGATTTTCACGAAAAGATATTCAATGTGAGTGTTTGGTAGTCTGCGACCGGTCTTATCTATTACAGTTTTTGGAATACAGGCGAAATCATTACAGCGAAGAAGTACTGTCAACAAATGAATGAAACGTTGACAAATATACCCAACATTAGTCAAAAGAAAATACCCAATTCTCAAACACGACAATGTCCGACGGCACGTTACTAAACCCACTTTGCAGAAGTTGAAAGAATTGGGATAGGACACTCTGCCTTATTCGCCCCACTCACTAGACCTTCCACCTGCCTACTCTTACTTTTCCAAGCATCTCCACAACATACCCCTGTAGAGAGATAAATGTTTATGCAAATTAGCTAGATCTCTTGCAGATGAATATAATTTCACCCGCCGTATATAACAAATTTATGGATTATTTTTAAATAAATAGAAAAGAGGGATTTAATATGAATATTAATACACACAAAAAACAAATTGAGGAGTACATATATATATATATATATATATATATATATATGTGTGTGTGTGTGTGTGTGTGTGTGTGTGTATGACTGTGGGGGGCGTGTAATCAGGCTTGGCCCAGTCGTAAAATACGCATACATACAAAATTCTAATTGATGCAGATTTCTTTTTATTATTATAAAATGAATTTTCTATTGATATCATCCATTATATAGTAATGATTTCAACATTTATTTTAAACATATGTCTTGATTATCATCTGCGAGGCCGGAAGTTTTGCGCTTCACCCTTAATTGTTATTTATCTTTCCGGTGTCGTTACCTCTGAGCTATAGACAGATCGATACGAAAGGTTTACAATAAAGCGATATTTATCTATGAATATTTATTTTTCCCCATGTGTAAAAGTAATAGCAGAAGTCGTGTTTTATATATTAACCCTGCACAACTGTACTGTTTTCCTATTAATTCTTATCACTTAGCACAATTTTCGCCGATTAAAATCAAAATTAAATGTAGGGTACACGTCTAAATACCGTACATCTAAATTTCTTGCCTTGTCGACCAAAATAGTTAAAGAGGTGTTTTGTAGCGACTTCTGCACGCACACAAACAATGTCACTTATATATATATATATATACGTGTGTTTATATATACATATATATATATATATATTACTTACCTTATCATTATGATACATATATATATTACTTATCATTATGATATATATATATATATTACTTTACTTATCATTATGATCTACATAATTACATATATATATATATATATATATATATATATATATATATATATATAACAGACGTAATAGAAAACAGTACACTATTACAGGTTTAATAAATAAAACATTAGTGCTGCTGTTACTTTACACATACGTAGAAATAAGCATTCATAGATGAATTTCACATTATTGAAAACCTTTTGTATTGATATATATATATATATATATATATATATCCGTGTTATAGAATTTTGTCATTATAAATTTTACGCAAAAATGAATGTACAGACTACGCACAAATAGAATTTTGTATAATAGTGAAAATAAAACAAGAATCTTATTCGGAACTATAAAACATGATTAATTTATTAATGTCGTTTTTCAAACGGTCATACAAATTAGTTAATCCATGGCTGAGTATAATAAAATGTTTCTTTTTAATTATATTTAAATATCATAAAAATGACTAGTTTTAATATACATATCAGAGAGAATAATGACTCAACTGTAAAAGTATATCTAGACCTGTATATAGATTATACCTAACAATATAAGAGAGAAGGAAGACGAAGAAGAAAGAAATGAGATGAAAAGCGAAGAATGTAAATAAAGGAATTAAACATAATTGATGGATAGAATAAAGTTTACAATTACATGACATCAATAAACCATTTTTTTTAAAATATATTATAAATTTAGCTTATATTAACCTATTCTTAGCTATATATTATCAAATGGTAATGGTTGATATAACCAGTGCTCAAAGTATAATGCTATGTTGAGGAAACCTATATGAGTATATTCAATGTTCATGTAATCGTGTGTGTATATAATCAAGTGTGTGTATATTGAAGAGTCTTCTAATGAATGTGTGTATACAGAGTGTATATACTATATGTGTCACCAAATCGATGTGTGGTTGCGAGATGGAGATGCATTATCGAAAATAGGAATACAGTCAATATTGGTAAGGAGTTTACATCCGAAGTTCATTGAACAAGACGATTAAGTTAAAACACATTACCTAGTGGTTGATATCAAACGAAGACAAAAGGCTTACATAACAACTATAAGGCATTTATTAATTCAGTTGGTGATTGGAATTCGATTTCTGCTATCGCTGCTACATTGTTGTCTTTTCACCCTCTTCGTATCCAAGGAGTTTCTGTCCGTCTCCCCGGTCCGCTCTACCAGACTCTCTCGAACTCTCGTAATGACTGCCTTGCCCTTCCTCGGCTGAATGACTTAAATGTATATATGAATTCTATACTTCTTTGTGACGTCAGTACATCGAACAGACATGTGAATTCCACACAAACGCTTCCAACGCGTGTCCTGGCAACACAAGTCACAGACTTTCTCTGTAAACATTCTTCCATTTCATTGTTCTATTATTGCTGATCCGAATCAAATTAACCAACACAACGTTGTATTTACCACACATTTTTGTTTGATAAGTTATTCAAATTTACATTCCTCATTACAATGGATAATTCACTGCAATCATTGAATCGTATCTTAACTAAAGAAATTTATTCTTTTTTTATTTTTAATAACTGCGTTCGGTTCTAAAATTCTCTTTCAATAATATTTGATCCTAATTATTATTTTATTTTTTTTTTTTTTTTTACAAAGGCATCACCACATTATCAAGGCCCAGAGGCCACTCAAGGATAAGGGTTAAAGAGTGTACAGTAGAAATTGGTCAATATAGTAATCATTAGTAATGAAAATTTGGTAAATTTAATAACTTATATGGAACGGCTCATCAAGAACTTATTTACTTTAGACTTGAACACAACCATATTGTAGTCAGCCGGAAAGCAGGAAAACGGAAGACAATTCCACAGGCGTGCAGTTCTAAGAAAGAAGCTTTGTTCATGGAATCTACGTTTAGGTTTAGCCACAGATAAAGAGTGGGGGAAATTATTGATAGTGTTTACAGCTAGACGAGTGTTTCTTGTGAAAGTTTGGCGAGGGGGGACCAAAGATTGAAGCTCAGTTGAACACTTTCCATGAAAATAACGATACATCAGAGACAAACTCGCAACATCTCTTCTGTGAGATAGAGGTTGCAAGGAGGAGAAAAGGACATCTCCTACGAGGCTACGAAGTCTATTTTGAACTCTATCAAGGCAGGACAAGTCCTTTCTAGCAGCTCCTGCCCAGATGTGGCAACAGTATTCCATCCTTGGACGTACCTGGCTCTTATATAGGTAGAGAATAGCATCAGCAGTGAGATATCTACTGGATCGATAGAAAGATCCCACCATTTTTCCAGCGGCCTTGGCAACAGATTTGATATACGTGTTCCATTTAAGATCAGGAGTAATGGTCAAGCCCAGAAGCTTGTCAAAACTTGAGGCCTCCTGAAGACGAGAGCCATTCATTTCAATTGATGACAAATGTGGATTAGAATGTTGATGATGTAAAGAGAGAAGCTTGGTTTTAGATGCATTAAAAGTAACCAGCCACTCCTTTCCCCATTGTACTACGTGCTCAAGATCAGAGGAGAGAGAATTGGAGAGAACTTGGTCGTTTACTGTCTTAGATGTGGTACCATAAATGGTAGTGTCGTCAGCATAAATGTCTACAAATGATGTAAGGATGTGATTTGGAAGATCATTAATGTAGATCAGGAAAAGAGTTGGGCCCAGGATGGATCCCTGAGGGACACCGGCATTAATACTGTGAGCTTCTGATTTTTGCCCCTCAACTACTACTCTTATGAACCTATCAGAAAGAAAAGATTTAATAATTGAGAAGACTTTTCCAGCTATACCATAGCTAGCGATCTTATGAAGTAAACCTTTATGCCATACCCTATCAAAGGCTTTAGATATGTCAAGAGCAATTGCTCTAGAAAGATTGCCACCGTCGAGAGATTCGCTAATCCTATGCGATATAACTGTAATGACATCTGCTGTAGATCTAGCAGAACGGAAACCATATTGAGTGTCACTAAGAAGGTTATTTTTGTTGAGATGTTTGATTACTTCTGTATTTAACACAGATTCTAGCAACTTACTCATGACGCACAGGAGACTTATTGGCCTGTACTGAGAGGGGGATGAGCGATCACCTGAATTCTTAAATACAGGGCATACTGATGAGGTTTTCCAGGGAGATGGGAAACTATTCTCCTTAAGACAACGTTTAAACAGTTTTGTAAGTATGGGCGCTAATTCAGGTTGAAGTTTTTTGAGTACTATAATTGGAATACCATCAGGGCCAGTTGCTTTACTGGAATCAAGGTTTTTGATTAGCTTCGCAACATCACGTACAGATATACGTATATCACATAGCGTGTTTTCTGATACAGGAGGAAATATTGGGGGTTGGCGGTCTTGGTCGCAAAGGGTAGAATTTGCTGCAAAGTTCTTGACAAAGAGTTTGGCTTTGTCTGATGCCGACGAGATTACCTCAGGTCCATTGATAATAGTTGGGATGGAGCACACGCTTCTGTTCAGGATTCTGTTTGCTATTTGCCAAAACTGGTGGGAACCAAGCCGCTGCTCAGCTACTTTGGACTTAACAGATTGAGCATACAACTCTCTTGCGTTCCTTATTACTTTCTTACAATGGTTGCTGGCAGTCCTGAAAACGGCTTTAGTTTCCATACATCTATTACGTTTGAAGCAGTGGAAAAAGTGATTTCTGTGCGCAATGGCAGCAGCACATTCTGGAGAGAACCATGGCTGGCTGTTAGGTTTTTTCTGAAACTTTTTAGAGTGTATGAAATGGTCAATACCTACAATTAACCATTCAGTTAGGTCTAATACTATAGAGGACACATCCTTTTTAAACATGGAATGCAGAGGTAGATCAGATATAAATGTACGGAAGCTATCCCAGTCAGCCTTAGTGTATCGATATACTGTACGATGAAGAGGTACATCTGGGGACTTATTACATTTCATTTTTATCTTAATTGATACAACAGAGTGGTCGGAAGATCCAAGAGGCGACAGAACAGAAACTGAACATAGTTCAGGGCAAGTTGTGAGAAAAAGGTCTAGTAGGCTCGCATACCGGCAATCATTATCGGGCACACGGGTAGGTTCCTGAACAATCTGAGTGAGGTCATAGGCAATGGAGAAATCATGACAGAACCTCCCCTCATCATCGGTCTTGTTTGAGTGGGTCAACCATTCAACGTTGTGAACATTGAAGTCTCCACATATATGAATGTTAGCTGAAGGATAAGTAGAAAGGACTTGGTCAATTTTCTCAGATATGCTTTGAAAGATAGTAACTCCACTGTTGTGGGGGCGATAGAGAGTAAATATAAATGCAGTAGTGTGAGCTAAAGCAACCCGGAAGCACATATAGGGTAAGTTAGGATCTTCCCTGGAGATGTCCCTCCCACATGGAAAGCTATCTTTAATATAGGCACATATTCCATGCCCATGGCGATCTTGGGGGTCAGATTTAGAAGTTAAGTTAGAGTATCCTGAAATTGCAAACTCATCTAGGGAAATAGCCTGTCCAATGCCAGTTTCACTTAAAAATAAAAGGTCTGGTTTAGTCTCCTGTAATTGGGTTTCAACCTCTGGAAGGTTAGAACGAAGACCCCTGATGTTGGAGAAGGAGACATGGTAGTAGGGGTCTACGTTGGAAGTTGGGGAACCGGGTTTAATCGTGTATTTTTTCTTGAAACTTGTCATGATGAAATTTTGGAATTTGTGGACTAGGTCGACAGATTTACTTAGAGCAGGACAGAGAGGGGAAATTAAGAGAGAAAAAGAAACGAAGAATTTTTTATTTTTTTTTATTTGTAGTTAATGATAAGGTAAAGCCGTAACAATTACCCACTAGTATGGCATCGAGAGGCCCCACCAGAAGCTACTGCATGGTCCAGAATCCATTCACCAAATGGCAATACAGCAGCCCCAGTACTTTGCACCTGCTGATAGGACAGCCTCCTTAGTGGTTAATCCAAGGTTCGGGTCCCTGACTATCAGGCGGATAACGTCAGCCCAGACAAAACGTTTACCTCCAGCACCCTTACTAGTGACATGGCTACAAGGATAGACATAGAAACAGAAAATTTCCGCCATCTCAGCCAACTGTTCGCAAAAATACTGCCAACCTAGAAAACAGCTTTTTCTTCTCCCTTTGTCCGAAAAATCACTCATTTAAATAAATGAGGACTGAGGGACAAATAAGAAGAAGCGAGAGTAACTGGAGCTGCCGATAACGCATCCACAATGCGTTTTCTACTCTCCATTAAAAAAAAAAAAAAAATAAAAAAAAAAAAAACTATTAAGTATTGTACTTAAAAGTCAAACGGACGTGTTTAAGGGAAAGTATGGTGATAGATTCCCCTCACACGAACTAAAAATGAGTATAATTCGTAATTTTTGCTATCAACTCGGTGGATAAATAAACATATGTACGAGGAAAAAAAAAAAAAAAAAGGCTAGCATTTAATAAAACAGAAATACACAAATTAAATACTGAAATAAAATGGAGTTGTTAATATTTTAAATCTAAAATAAAAAGCATGATTGAAATCACTTATCTCAACAAAAACAATTCCGTCTCCAAATTGCAAACTGTGTTGAAAGAACTTCAGTTAGTAGCGTTCAAAACATTTTTTTTTTTAAATTAGCCGTTAATAGAAAATCGTGATTTTATTCTGAACTTAAGCTAGTAACGTTTTAAGAAGCTTACGATATAAAAGAAAATGCTGATGGGGGGGGGGTTCTTCCGAAAGTAAGTTGGTGCCGTTATAAGTAATTTCGAGATAAGATGGAAGCCGGTATTGGACTAGAAAAAAAGCTAGCATTTAATAAAACAGAAATACACAAATTAAATACTGAAATAAAATGGAGTTGTTAATATTTTAAATCTAAAATAAAAAGCATGATTGAAATCACTTATCTCAACAAAAACAATTCCGTCTCCAAATTGCAAACTGTGTTGAAAGAACTTCAGTTAGTAGCGTTCAAAACATTTTTTTTTTAAATTAGCCGTTAATAGAAAATCGTGATTTTATTCTGAACTTAAGCTAGTAACGTTTTAAGAAGCTTACGATATAAAAGAAAATGCTGATAAGGGGGGGGTTCTTCCGAAAGTAAGTTGGTGCCGTTATAAGTAATTTCGAGATAAGATGGAAGCCGATATTGGACTAGAAAAAAAGCTAGCATTTAATAAAACAGAAATACACAAATTAAATACTGAAATAAAATGGAGTTGTTAATATTTTAAATCTAAAATAAAAAGCATGATTGAAATCACTTATCTCAACAAAAACAATTCCGTCTCCAAATTGCAAACTGTGTTGAAAGAACTTCAGTTAGTAGCGTTCAAAACATTTTTTTTTTTAAATTAGCCGTTAATAGAAAATCGTGATTTTATTCTGAACTTAAGCTAGTAACGTTTTAAGAAGCTTACGATATAAAAGAAAATGCTGATGGGGGGGGGGTTCTTCCGAAAGTAAGTTGGTGCCGTTATAAGTAATTTCGAGATAAGATGGAAGCCGGTATTGGACTAGAAAAAAAGCTAGCATTTAATAAAACAGAAATACACAAATTAAATACTGAAATAAAATGGAGTTGTTAATATTTTAAATCTAAAATAAAAAGCATGATTGAAATCACTTATCTCAACAAAAACAATTCCGTCTCCAAATTGCAAACTGTGTTGAAAGAACTTCAGTTAGTAGCGTTCAAAACATTTTTTTTTTAAATTAGCCGTTAATAGAAAATCGTGATTTTATTCTGAACTTAAGCTAGTAACGTTTTAAGAAGCTTACGATATAAAAGAAAATGCTGATGGGGGGGGGGGTTCTTCCGAAAGTAAGTTGGTGCCGTTATAAGTAATTTCGAGATAAGATGGAAGCCGGTATTGGACTAGAAAAAAAGCTAGCATTTAATAAAACAGAAATACACAAATTAAATACTGAAATAAAATGGAGTTGTTAATATTTTAAATCTAAAATAAAAAGCATGATTGAAATCACTTATCTCAACAAAAACAATTCCGTCTCCAAATTGCAAACTGTGTTGAAAGAACTTCAGTTAGTAGCGTTCAAAACATTTTTTTTTTTAAATTAGCCGTTAATAGAAAATCGTGATTTTATTCTGAACTTAAGCTAGTAACGTTTTAAGAAGCTTACGATATAAAAGAAAATGCTGATGGGGGGGGGGGTTCTTCCGAAAGTAAGTTGGTGCCGTTATAAGTAATTTCGAGATAAGATGGAAGCCGGTATTGGACTAGAAAAAAAGCTAGCATTTAATAAAACAGAAATACACAAATTAAATACTGAAATAAAATGGAGTTGTTAATATTTTAAATCTAAAATAAAAAGCATGATTGAAATCACTTATCTCAACAAAAACAATTCCGTCTCCAAATTGCAAACTGTGTTGAAAGAACTTCAGTTAGTAGCGTTCAAAACATTTTTTTTTTAAATTAGCCGTTAATAGAAAATCGTGATTTTATTCTGAACTTAAGCTAGTAACGTTTTAAGAAGCTTACGATATAAAAGAAAATGCTGATAAGGGGGGGGTTCTTCCGAAAGTAAGTTGGTGCCGTTATAAGTAATTTCGAGATAAGATGGAAGCCGGTATTGGACTAGAAAAAAAGCTAGCATTTAATAAAACAGAAATACACAAATTAAATACTGAAATAAAATGGAGTTGTTAATATTTTAAATCTAAAATAAAAAGCATGATTGAAATCACTTATCTCAACAAAAACAATTCCGTCTCCAAATTGCAAACTGTGTTGAAAGAACTTCAGTTAGTAGCGTTCAAAACATTTTTTTTTTTAAATTAGCCGTTAATAGAAAATCGTGATTTTATTCTGAACTTAAGCTAGTAACGTTTTAAGAAGCTTACGATATAAAAGAAAATGCTGATGGGGGGGGTTCTTCCGAAAGTAAGTTGGTGCCGTTATAAGTAATTTCGAGATAAGATGGAAGCCGGTATTGGACTAGAAAAAAAGCTAGCATTTAATAAAACAGAAATACACAAATTAAATACTGAAATAAAATGGAGTTGTTAATATTTTAAATCTAAAATAAAAAGCATGATTGAAATCACTTATCTCAACAAAAACAATTCCGTCTCCAAATTGCAAACTGTGTTGAAAGAACTTCAGTTAGTAGCGTTCAAAACATTTTTTTTTTAAATTAGCCGTTAATAGAAAATCGTGATTTTATTCTGAACTTAAGCTAGTAACGTTTTAAGAAGCTTACGATATAAAAGAAAATGCTGATGGGGGGGGGGTTCTTCCGAAAGTAAGTTGGTGCCGTTATAAGTAATTTCGAGATAAGATGGAAGCCGGTATTGGACTAGAAAAAAAGCTAGCATTTAATAAAACAGAAATACACAAATTAAATACTGAAATAAAATGGAGTTGTTAATATTTTAAATCTAAAATAAAAAGCATGATTGAAATCACTTATCTCAACAAAAACAATTCCGTCTCCAAATTGCAAACTGTGTTGAAAGAACTTCAGTTAGTAGCGTTCAAAACATTTTTTTTTTTAAATTAGCCGTTAATAGAAAATCGTGATTTTATTCTGAACTTAAGCTAGTAACGTTTTAAGAAGCTTACGATATAAAAGAAAATGCTGATGGGGGGGGGTTCTTCCGAAAGTAAGTTGGTGCCGTTATAAGTAATTTCGAGATAAGATGGAAGCCGGTATTGGACTAGAAAAAAAGCTAGCATTTAATAAAACAGAAATACACAAATTAAATACTGAAATAAAATGGAGTTGTTAATATTTTAAATCTAAAATAAAAAGCATGATTGAAATCACTTATCTCAACAAAAACAATTCCGTCTCCAAATTGCAAACTGTGTTGAAAGAACTTCAGTTAGTAGCGTTCAAAACATTTTTTTTTTAAATTAGCCGTTAATAGAAAATCGTGATTTTATTCTGAACTTAAGCTAGTAACGTTTTAAGAAGCTTACGATATAAAAGAAAATGCTGATGGGGGGGGGGTTCTTCCGAAAGTAAGTTGGTGCCGTTATAAGTAATTTCGAGATAAGATGGAAGCCGGTATTGGACTAGAAAAAAAGCTAGCATTTAATAAAACAGAAATACACAAATTAAATACTGAAATAAAATGGAGTTGTTAATATTTTAAATCTAAAATAAAAAGCATGATTGAAATCACTTATCTCAACAAAAACAATTCCGTCTCCAAATTGCAAACTGTGTTGAAAGAACTTCAGTTAGTAGCGTTCAAAACATTTTTCTTTTTAAATTAGCCGTTAATAGAAAATCGTGATTTTATTCTGAACTTAAGCTAGTAACGTTTTAAGAAGCTTACGATATAAAAGAAAATGCTGATGGGGGGGGGTTCTTCCGAAAGTAAGTTGGTGCCGTTATAAGTAATTTCGAGATAAGATGGAAGCCGGTATTGGACTAGAAAAAAAGCTAGCATTTAATAAAACAGAAATACACAAATTAAATACTGAAATAAAATGGAGTTGTTAATATTTTAAATCTAAAATAAAAAGCATGATTGAAATCACTTATCTCAACAAAAACAATTCCGTCTCCAAATTGCAAACTGTGTTGAAAGAACTTCAGTTAGTAGCGTTCAAAACATTTTTTTTTTTTAAATTAGCCGTTAATAGAAAATCGTGATTTTATTCTGAACTTAAGCTAGTAACGTTTTAAGAAGCTTACGATATAAAAGAAAATGCTGATGGGGGGGGGGGTTCTTCCGAAAGTAAGTTGGTGCCGTTATAAGTAATTTCGAGATAAGATGGAAGCCGGTATTGGACTAGAAAAAAAGCTAGCATTTAATAAAACAGAAATACACAAATTAAATACTGAAATAAAATGGAGTTGTTAATATTTTAAATCTAAAATAAAAAGCATGATTGAAATCACTTATCTCAACAAAAACAATTCCGTCTCCAAATTGCAAACTGTGTTGAAAGAACTTCAGTTAGTAGCGTTCAAAACATTTTTTTTTTAAATTAGCCGTTAATAGAAAATCGTGATTTTATTCTGAACTTAAGCTAGTAACGTTTTAAGAAGCTTACGATATAAAAGAAAATGCTGATGGGGGGGGTTCTTCCGAAAGTAAGTTGGTGCCGTTATAAGTAATTTCGAGATAAGATGGAAGCCGGTATTGGACTAGAAAAAAAGCTAGCATTTAATAAAACAGAAATACACAAATTAAATACTGAAATAAAATGGAGTTGTTAATATTTTAAATCTAAAATAAAAAGCATGATTGAAATCACTTATCTCAACAAAAACAATTCCGTCTCCAAATTGCAAACTGTGTTGAAAGAACTTCAGTTAGTAGCGTTCAAAACATTTTTTTTTTAAATTAGCCGTTAATAGAAAATCGTGATTTTATTCTGAACTTAAGCTAGTAACGTTTTAAGAAGCTTACGATATAAAAGAAAATGCTGATGGGGGGGGGGTTCTTCCGAAAGTAAGTTGGTGCCGTTATAAGTAATTTCGAGATAAGATGGAAGCCGGTATTGGACTAGAAAAAAAGCTAGCATTTAATAAAACAGAAATACACAAATTAAATACTGAAATAAAATGGAGTTGTTAATATTTTAAATCTAAAATAAAAAGCATGATTGAAATCACTTATCTCAACAAAAACAATTCCGTCTCCAAATTGCAAACTGTGTTGAAAGAACTTCAGTTAGTAGCGTTCAAAACATTTTTTTTTTAAATTAGCCGTTAATAGAAAATCGTGATTTTATTCTGAACTTAAGCTAGTAACGTTTTAAGAAGCTTACGATATAAAAGAAAATGCTGATGGGGGGGGGGGGTTCTTCCGAAAGTAAGTTGGTGCCGTTATAAGTAATTTCGAGATAAGATGGAAGCCGGTATTGGACTAGAAAAAAAGCTAGCATTTAATAAAACAGAAATACACAAATTAAATACTGAAATAAAATGGAGTTGTTAATATTTTAAATCTAAAATAAAAAGCATGATTGAAATCACTTATCTCAACAAAAACAATTCCGTCTCCAAATTGCAAACTGTGTTGAAAGAACTTCAGTTAGTA
Organism: Euprymna scolopes; assembly: GCF_053919585.1. NCBI lineage: Eukaryota > Metazoa > Mollusca > Cephalopoda > Sepiida > Sepiolidae > Euprymna > Euprymna scolopes. Next base: position 85,690,866 of record NC_136489.1, read on the forward strand.
GCGTTCAAAACATTTTTTTTTTAAATTAGCCGTTAATAGAAAATCGTGATTTTATTCTGAACTTAAGCTAGTAACGTTTTAAGAAGCTTACGATATAAAAGAAAATGCTGATGGGGGGGGGTTCTTCCGAAAGTAAGTTGGTGCCGTTATAAGTAATTTCGAGATAAGATGGAAGCCGGTATTGGACTAGAAAAAAAGCTAGCATTTAATAAAACAGAAATACACAAATTAAATACTGAAATAAAATGGAGTTGTTAATATTTTAAATCTAAAATAAAAAGCATGATTGAAATCACTTATCTCAACAAAAACAATTCCGTCTCCAAATTGCAAACTGTGTTGAAAGAACTTCAGTTAGTAGCGTTCAAAACATTTTTTTTTTTAAATTAGCCGTTAATAGAAAATCGTGATTTTATTCTGAACTTAAGCTAGTAACGTTTTAAGAAGCTTACGATATAAAAGAAAATGCTGATGGGGGGGGGGGGTTCTTCCGAAAGTAAGTTGGTGCCGTTATAAGTAATTTCGAGATAAGATGGAAGCCGGTATTGGACTAGAAAAAAAGCTAGCATTTAATAAAACAGAAATACACAAATTAAATACTGAAATAAAATGGAGTTGTTAATATTTTAAATCTAAAATAAAAAGCATGATTGAAATCACTTATCTCAACAAAAACAATTCCGTCTCCAAATTGCAAACTGTGTTGAAAGAACTTCAGTTAGTAGCGTTCAAAACATTTTTTTTTTTAAATTAGCCGTTAATAGAAAATCGTGATTTTATTCTGAACTTAAGCTAGTAACGTTTTAAGAAGCTTACGATATAAAAGAAAATGCTGATGGGGGGGGGGGTTCTTCCGAAAGTAAGTTGGTGCCGTTATAAGTAATTTCGAGATAAGATGGAAGCCGGTATTGGACTAGAAAAAAAGCTAGCATTTAATAAAACAGAAATACACAAATTAAATACTGAAATAAAATGGAGTTGTTAATATTTTAAATCTAAAATAAAAAGCATGATTGAAATCACTTATCTCAACAAAAACAATTCCGTCTCCAAATTGCAAACTGTGTTGAAAGAACTTCAGTTAGTAGCGTTCAAAACATTTTTTTTTTTTAAATTAGCCGTTAATAGAAAATCGTGATTTTATTCTGAACTTAAGCTAGTAACGTTTTAAGAAGCTTACGATATAAAAGAAAATGCTGATGGGGGGGGGTTCTTCCGAAAGTAAGTTGGTGCCGTTATAAGTAATTTCGAGATAAGATGGAAGCCGGTATTGGACTAGAAAAAAAGCTAGCATTTAATAAAACAGAAATACACAAATTAAATACTGAAATAAAATGGAGTTGTTAATATTTTAAATCTAAAATAAAAAGCATGATTGAAATCACTTATCTCAACAAAAACAATTCCGTCTCCAAATTGCAAACTGTGTTGAAAGAACTTCAGTTAGTAGCGTTCAAAACATTTTTTTTTTTTAAATTAGCCGTTAATAGAAAATCGTGATTTTATTCTGAACTTAAGCTAGTAACGTTTTAAGAAGCTTACGATATAAAAGAAAATGCTGATGGGGGGGGGGTTCTTCCGAAAGTAAGTTGGTGCCGTTATAAGTAATTTCGAGATAAGATGGAAGCCGGTATTGGACTAGAAAAAAAGCTAGCATTTAATAAAACAGAAATACACAAATTAAATACTGAAATAAAATGGAGTTGTTAATATTTTAAATCTAAAATAAAAAGCATGATTGAAATCACTTATCTCAACAAAAACAATTCCGTCTCCAAATTGCAAACTGTGTTGAAAGAACTTCAGTTAGTAGCGTTCAAAACATTTTTTTTTTTAAATTAGCCGTTAATAGAAAATCGTGATTTTATTCTGAACTTAAGCTAGTAACGTTTTAAGAAGCTTACGATATAAAAGAAAATGCTGATGGGGGGGGGTTCTTCCGAAAGTAAGTTGGTGCCGTTATAAGTAATTTCGAGATAAGATGGAAGCCGGTATTGGACTAGAAAAAAAGCTAGCATTTAATAAAACAGAAATACACAAATTAAATACTGAAATAAAATGGAGTTGTTAATATTTTAAATCTAAAATAAAAAGCATGATTGAAATCACTTATCTCAACAAAAACAATTCCGTCTCCAAATTGCAAACTGTGTTGAAAGAACTTCAGTTAGTAGCGTTCAAAACATTTTTTTTTAAATTAGCCGTTAATAGAAAATCGTGATTTTATTCTGAACTTAAGCTAGTAACGTTTTAAGAAGCTTACGATATAAAAGAAAATGCTGATGGGGGGGGGGTTCTTCCGAAAGTAAGTTGGTGCCGTTATAAGTAATTTCGAGATAAGATGGAAGCCGGTATTGGACTAGAAAAAAAGCTAGCATTTAATAAAACAGAAATACACAAATTAAATACTGAAATAAAATGGAGTTGTTAATATTTTAAATCTAAAATAAAAAGCATGATTGAAATCACTTATCTCAACAAAAACAATTCCGTCTCCAAATTGCAAACTGTGTTGAAAGAACTTCAGTTAGTAGCGTTCAAAACATTTTTTTTTTTAAAATTAGCCGTTAATAGAAAATCGTGATTTTATTCTGAACTTAAGCTAGTAACGTTTTAAGAAGCTTACGATATAAAAGAAAATGCTGATGGGGGGGGGGGTTCTTCCGAAAGTAAGTTGGTGCCGTTATAAGTAATTTCGAGATAAGATGGAAGCCGGTATTGGACTAGAAAAAAAGCTAGCATTTAATAAAACAGAAATACACAAATTAAATACTGAAATAAAATGGAGTTGTTAATATTTTAAATCTAAAATAAAAAGCATGATTGAAATCACTTATCTCAACAAAAACAATTCCGTCTCCAAATTGCAAACTGTGTTGAAAGAACTTCAGTTAGTAGCGTTCAAAACATTTTTTTTTTTAAAATTAGCCGTTAATAGAAAATCGTGATTTTATTCTGAACTTAAGCTAGTAACGTTTTAAGAAGCTTACGATATAAAAGAAAATGCTGATGGGGGGGGGTTCTTCCGAAAGTAAGTTGGTGCCGTTATAAGTAATTTCGAGATAAGATGGAAGCCGGTATTGGACTAGAAAAAAAGCTAGCATTTAATAAAACAGAAATACACAAATTAAATACTGAAATAAAATGGAGTTGTTAATATTTTAAATCTAAAATAAAAAGCATGATTGAAATCACTTATCTCAACAAAAACAATTCCGTCTCCAAATTGCAAACTGTGTTGAAAGAACTTCAGTTAGTAGCGTTCAAAACATTTTTTTTTTTAAATTAGCCGTTAATAGAAAATCGTGATTTTATTCTGAACTTAAGCTAGTAACGTTTTAAGAAGCTTACGATATAAAAGAAAATGCTGATGGGGGGGGGGGTTCTTCCGAAAGTAAGTTGGTGCCGTTATAAGTAATTTCGAGATAAGATGGAAGCCGGTATTGGACTAGAAAAAAAGCTAGCATTTAATAAAACAGAAATACACAAATTAAATACTGAAATAAAATGGAGTTGTTAATATTTTAAATCTAAAATAAAAAGCATGATTGAAATCACTTATCTCAACAAAAACAATTCCGTCTCCAAATTGCAAACTGTGTTGAAAGAACTTCAGTTAGTAGCGTTCAAAACATTTTTTTTTTTAAATTAGCCGTTAATAGAAAATCGTGATTTTATTCTGAACTTAAGCTAGTAACGTTTTAAGAAGCTTACGATATAAAAGAAAATGCTGATGGGGGGGGGTTCTTCCGAAAGTAAGTTGGTGCCGTTATAAGTAATTTCGAGATAAGATGGAAGCCGGTATTGGACTAGAAAAAAAGCTAGCATTTAATAAAACAGAAATACACAAATTAAATACTGAAATAAAATGGAGTTGTTAATATTTTAAATCTAAAATAAAAAGCATGATTGAAATCACTTATCTCAACAAAAACAATTCCGTCTCCAAATTGCAAACTGTGTTGAAAGAACTTCAGTTAGTAGCGTTCAAAACATTTTTTTTTTAAATTAGCCGTTAATAGAAAATCGTGATTTTATTCTGAACTTAAGCTAGTAACGTTTTAAGAAGCTTACGATATAAAAGAAAATGCTGATGGGGGGGGGGGTTCTTCCGAAAGTAAGTTGGTGCCGTTATAAGTAATTTCGAGATAAGATGGAAGCCGGTATTGGACTAGAAAAAAAGCTAGCATTTAATAAAACAGAAATACACAAATTAAATACTGAAATAAAATGGAGTTGTTAATATTTTAAATCTAAAATAAAAAGCATGATTGAAATCACTTATCTCAACAAAAACAATTCCGTCTCCAAATTGCAAAACTGTGTTGAAAGAACTTCAGTTAGTAGCGTTCAAAACATTTTTTTTTAAATTAGCCGTTAATAGAAAATCGTGATTTTATTCTGAACTTAAGCTAGTAACGTTTTAAGAAGCTTACGATATAAAAGAAAATGCTGATGGGGGGGGGGGTTCTTCCGAAAGTAAGTTGGTGCCGTTATAAGTAATTTCGAGATAAGATGGAAGCCGGTATTGGACTAGAAAAAAAGCTAGCATTTAATAAAACAGAAATACACAAATTAAATACTGAAATAAAATGGAGTTGTTAATATTTTAAATCCAAAATAAAAAGCATGATTGAAATCACTTATCTCAACAAAAACAATTCCGTCTCCAAATTGCAAACTGTGTTGAAAGAACTTCAGTTAGTAGCGTTCAAAACATTTTTTTTTTTTAAAATTAGCCGTTAATAGAAAATCGTGATTTTATTCTGAACTTAAGCTAGTAACGTTTTAAGAATCTTACGATATAAAAGAAAATGCTGATGGGGGGGGGGGTTCTTCCGAAAGTAAGTTGGTGCCGTTATAAGTAATTTCGAGATAAGATGGAAGCCGGTATTGGACTAGAAAAAAAGCTAGCATTTAATAAAACAGAAATACACAAATTAAATACTGAAATAAAATGGAGTTGTTAATATTTTAAATCTAAAATAAAAAGCATGATTGAAATCACTTATCTCAACAAAAACAAGTCCGTCTCCAAATTGCAAACTGTGTTGAAAGAACTTCAGTTAGTAGCGTTCAAAACATTTTTTTTTTTAAAATTAGCCGTTAATAGAAAATCGTGATTTTATTCTGAACTTAAGCTAGTAACGTTTTAAGAAGCTTACGATATAAAAGAAAATGCTGATGGGGGGGGGGGTTCTTCCGAAAGTAAGTTGGTGCCGTTATAAGTAATTTCGAGATAAGATGGAAGCCGGTATTGGACTAGAAAAAAAGCTAGCATTTAATAAAACAGAAATACACAAATTAAATACTGAAATAAAATGGAGTTGTTAATATTTTAAATCTAAAATAAAAAGCATGATTGAAATCACTTATCTCAACAAAAACAATTCCGTCTCCAAATTGCAAACTGTGTTGAAAGAACTTCAGTTAGTAGCGTTCAAAACATTTTTTTTTTTTAAATTAGCCGTTAATAGAAAATCGTGATTTTATTCTGAACTTAAGCTAGTAACGTTTTAAGAAGCTTACGATATAAAAGAAAATGCTGATGGGGGGGGGGGGTTCTTCCGAAAGTAAGTTGGTGCCGTTATAAGTAATTTCGAGATAAGATGGAAGCCGGTATTGGACTAGAAAAAAAGCTAGCATTTAATAAAACAGAAATACACAAATTAAATACTGAAATAAAATGGAGTTGTTAATATTTTAAATCTAAAATAAAAAGCATGATTGAAATCACTTATCTCAACAAAAACAATTCCGTCTCCAAATTGCAAACTGTGTTGAAAGAACTTCAGTTAGTAGCGTTCAAAACATTTTTTTTTTAAATTAGCCGTTAATAGAAAATCGTGATTTTATTCTGAACTTAAGCTAGTAACGTTTTAAGAAGCTTACGATATAAAAGAAAATGCTGATGGGGGGGGGGGTTCTTCCGAAAGTAAGTTGGTGCCGTTATAAGTAATTTCGAGATAAGATGGAAGCCGGTATTGGACTAGAAAAAAAGCTAGCATTTAATAAAACAGAAATACACAAATTAAATACTGAAATAAAATGGAGTTGTTAATATTTTAAATCTAAAATAAAAAGCATGATTGAAATCACTTATCTCAACAAAAACAATTCCGTCTCCAAATTGCAAACTGTGTTGAAAGAACTTCAGTTAGTAGCGTTCAAAACATTTTTTTTTTTAAATTAGCCGTTAATAGAAAATCGTGATTTTATTCTGAACTTAAGCTAGTAACGTTTTAAGAAGCTTACGATATAAAAGAAAATGCTGATGGGGGGGGGGGGTTCTTCCGAAAGTAAGTTGGTGCCGTTATAAGTAATTTCGAGATAAGATGGAAGCCGGTATTGGACTAGAAAAAAAGCTAGCATTTAATAAAACAGAAATACACAAATTAAATACTGAAATAAAATGGAGTTGTTAATATTTTAAATCTAAAATAAAAAGCATGATTGAAATCACTTATCTCAACAAAAACAATTCCGTCTCCAAATTGCAAACTGTGTTGAAAGAACTTCAGTTAGTAGCGTTCAAAACATTTTTTTTTTTAAATTAGCCGTTAATAGAAAATCGTGATTTTATTCTGAACTTAAGCTAGTAACGTTTTAAGAAGCTTACGATATAAAAGAAAATGCTGATGGGGGGGGGTTCTTCCGAAAGTAAGTTGGTGCCGTTATAAGTAATTTCGAGATAAGATGGAAGCCGGTATTGGACTAGAAAAAAAGCTAGCATTTAATAAAACAGAAATACACAAATTAAATACTGAAATAAAATGGAGTTGTTAATATTTTAAATCTAAAATAAAAAGCATGATTGAAATCACTTATCTCAACAAAAACAATTCCGTCTCCAAATTGCAAACTGTGATGAAAGAACTTCAGTTAGTAGCGTTCAAAACATTTTTTTTTTAAATTAGCCGTTAATAGAAAATCGTGATTTTATTCTGAACTTAAGCTAGTAACGTTTTAAGAAGCTTACGATATAAAAGAAAATGCTGATGGGGGGGGGGTTCTTCCGAAAGTAAGTTGGTGCCGTTATAAGTAATTTCGAGATAAGATGGAAGCCGGTATTGGACTAGAAAAAAAGCTAGCATTTAATAAAACAGAAATACACAAATTAAATACTGAAATAAAATGGAGTTGTTAATATTTTAAATCCAAAATAAAAAGCATGATTGAAATCACTTATCTCAACAAAAACAATTCCGTCTCCAAATTGCAAACTGTGTTGAAAGAACTTCAGTTAGTAGCGTTCAAAACATTTTTTTTTTTTAAATTAGCCGTTAATAGAAAATCGTGATTTTATTCTGAACTTAAGCTAGTAACGTTTTAAGAAGCTTACGATATAAAAGAAAATGCTGATGGGGGGGGGTTCTTCCGAAAGTAAGTTGGTGCCGTTATAAGTAATTTCGAGATAAGATGGAAGCCGGTATTGGACTAGAAAAAAAGCTAGCATTTAATAAAACAGAAATACACAAATTAAATACTGAAATAAAATGGAGTTGTTAATATTTTAAATCTAAAATAAAAAGCATGATTGAAATCACTTATCTCAACAAAAACAATTCCGTCTCCAAATTGCAAACTGTGTTGAAAGAACTTCAGTTAGTAGCGTTCAAAACATTTTTTTTTTAAATTAGCCGTTAATAGAAAATCGTGATTTTATTCTGAACTTAAGCTAGTAACGTTTTAAGAAGCTTACGATATAAAAGAAAATGCTGATGGGGGGGGGGTTCTTCCGAAAGTAAGTTGGTGCCGTTATAAGTAATTTCGAGATAAGATGGAAGCCGGTATTGGACTAGAAAAAAAGCTAGCATTTAATAAAACAGAAATACACAAATTAAATACTGAAATAAAATGGAGTTGTTAATATTTTAAATCTAAAATAAAAAGCATGATTGAAATCACTTATCTCAACAAAAACAATTCCGTCTCCAAATTGCAAACTGTGTTGAAAGAACTTCAGTTAGTAGCGTTCAAAACATTTTTTTTTAAATTAGCCGTTAATAGAAAATCGTGATTTTATTCTGAACTTAAGCTAGTAACGTTTTAAGAAGCTTACGATATAAAAGAAAATGCTGATGGGGGGGGGGTTCTTCCGAAAGTAAGTTGGTGCCGTTATAAGTAATTTCGAGATAAGATGGAAGCCGGTATTGGACTAGAAAAAAAGCTAGCATTTAATAAAACAGAAATACACAAATTAAATACTGAAATAAAATGGAGTTGTTAATATTTTAAATCCAAAATAAAAAGCATGATTGAAATCACTTATCTCAACAAAAACAATTCCGTCTCCAAATTGCAAACTGTGTTGAAAGAACTTCAGTTAGTAGCGTTCAAAACATTTTTTTTTTTAAAATTAGCCGTTAATAGAAAATCGTGATTTTATTCTGAACTTAAGCTAGTAACGTTTTAAGAATCTTACGATATAAAAGAAAATGCTGATGGGGGGGGGGTTCTTCCGAAAGTAAGTTGGTGCCGTTATAAGTAATTTCGAGATAAGATGGAAGCCGGTATTGGACTAGAAAAAAAGCTAGCATTTAATAAAACAGAAATACACAAATTAAATACTGAAATAAAATGGAGTTGTTAATATTTTAAATCTAAAATAAAAAGCATGATTGAAATCACTTATCTCAACAAAAACAAGTCCGTCTCCAAATTGCAAACTGTGTTGAAAGAACTTCAGTTAGTAGCGTTCAAAACATTTTTTTTTTTTAAATTAGCCGTTAATAGAAAATCGTGATTTTATTCTGAACTTAAGCTAGTAACGTTTTAAGAAGCTTACGATATAAAAGAAAATGCTGATGGGGGGGGGGTTCTTCCGAAAGTAAGTTGGTGCCGTTATAAGTAATTTCGAGATAAGATGGAAGCCGGTATTGGACTAGAAAAAAAGCTAGCATTTAATAAAACAGAAATACACAAATTAAATACTGAAATAAAATGGAGTTGTTAATATTTTAAATCTAAAATAAAAAGCATGATTGAAATCACTTATCTCAACAAAAACAATTCCGTCTCCAAATTGCAAACTGTGTTGAAAGAACTTCAGTTAGTAGCGTTCAAAACATTTTTTTTTTTAAATTAGCCGTTAATAGAAAATCGTGATTTTATTCTGAACTTAAGCTAGTAACGTTTTAAGAAGCTTACGATATAAAAGAAAATGCTGATGGGGGGGGGGGTTCTTCCGAAAGTAAGTTGGTGCCGTTATAAGTAATTTCGAGATAAGATGGAAGCCGGTATTGGACTAGAAAAAAAGCTAGCATTTAATAAAACAGAAATACACAAATTAAATACTGAAATAAAATGGAGTTGTTAATATTTTAAATCTAAAATAAAAAGCATGATTGAAATCACTTATCTCAACAAAAACAATTCCGTCTCCAAATTGCAAACTGTGTTGAAAGAACTTCAGTTAGTAGCGTTCAAAACATTTTTTTTTTAAATTAGCCGTTAATAGAAAATCGTGATTTTATTCTGAACTTAAGCTAGTAACGTTTTAAGAAGCTTACGATATAAAAGAAAATGCTGATGGGGGGGGGTTCTTCCGAAAGTAAGTTGGTGCCGTTATAAGTAATTTCGAGATAAGATGGAAGCCGGTATTGGACTAGAAAAAAAGCTAGCATTTAATAAAACAGAAATACACAAATTAAATACTGAAATAAAATGGAGTTGTTAATATTTTAAATCTAAAATAAAAAGCATGATTGAAATCACTTATCTCAACAAAAACAATTCCGTCTCCAAATTGCAAACTGTGTTGAAAGAACTTCAGTTAGTAGCGTTCAAAACATTTTTTTTTTTAAATTAGCCGTTAATAGAAAATCGTGATTTTATTCTGAACTTAAGCTAGTAACGTTTTAAGAAGCTTACGATATAAAAGAAAATGCTGATGGGGGGGGGGTTCTTCCGAAAGTAAGTTGGTGCCGTTATAAGTAATTTCGAGATAAGATGGAAGCCGGTATTGGACTAGAAAAAAAGCTAGCATTTAATAAAACAGAAATACACAAATTAAATACTGAAATAAAATGGAGTTGTTAATATTTTAAATCTAAAATAAAAAGCATGATTGAAATCACTTATCTCAACAAAAACAATTCCGTCTCCAAATTGCAAACTGTGTTGAAAGAACTTCAGTTAGTAGCGTTCAAAACATTTTTTTTTTAAATTAGCCGTTAATAGAAAATCGTGATTTTATTCTGAACTTAAGCTAGTAACGTTTTAAGAAGCTTACGATATAAAAGAAAATGCTGATGGGGGGGGGTTCTTCCGAAAGTAAGTTGGTGCCGTTATAAGTAATTTCGAGATAAGATGGAAGCCGGTATTGGACTAGAAAAAAAGCTAGCATTTAATAAAACAGAAATACACAAATTAAATACTGAAATAAAATGGAGTTGTTAATATTTTAAATCTAAAATAAAAAGCATGATTGAAATCACTTATCTCAACAAAAACAATTCCGTCTCCAAATTGCAAACTGTGATGAAAGAACTTCAGTTAGTAGCGTTCAAAACATTTTTTTTTTAAATTAGCCGTTAATAGAAAATCGTGATTTTATTCTGAACTTAAGCTAGTAACGTTTTAAGAAGCTTACGATATAAAAGAAAATGCTGATGGGGGGGGGTTCTTCCGAAAGTAAGTTGGTGCCGTTATAAGTAATTTCGAGATAAGATGGAAGCCGGTATTGGACTAGAAAAAAAGCTAGCATTTAATAAAACAGAAATACACAAATTAAATACTGAAATAAAATGGAGTTGTTAATATTTTAAATCCAAAATAAAAAGCATGATTGAAATCACTTATCTCAACAAAAACAATTCCGTCTCCAAATTGCAAACTGTGTTGAAAGAACTTCAGTTAGTAGCGTTCAAAACATTTTTTTTTTTTAAATTAGCCGTTAATAGAAAATCGTGATTTTATTCTGAACTTAAGCTAGTAACGTTTTAAGAAGCTTACGATATAAAAGAAAATGCTGATGGGGGGGGGGTTCTTCCGAAAGTAAGTTGGTGCCGTTATAAGTAATTTCGAGATAAGATGGAAGCCGGTATTGGACTAGAAAAAAAGCTAGCATTTAATAAAACAGAAATACACAAATTAAATACTGAAATAAAATGGAGTTGTTAATATTTTAAATCTAAAATAAAAAGCATGATTGAAATCACTTATCTCAACAAAAACAATTCCGTCTCCAAATTGCAAACTGTGTTGAAAGAACTTCAGTTAGTAGCGTTCAAAACATTTTTTTTTTTAAATTAGCCGTTAATAGAAAATCGTGATTTTATTCTGAACTTAAGCTAGTAACGTTTTAAGAAGCTTACGATATAAAAGAAAATGCTGATGGGGGGGGGGGTTCTTCCGAAAGTAAGTTGGTGCCGTTATAAGTAATTTCGAGATAAGATGGAAGCCGGTATTGGACTAGAAAAAAAGCTAGCATTTAATAAAACAGAAATACACAAATTAAATACTGAAATAAAATGGAGTTGTTAATATTTTAAATCTAAAATAAAAAGCATGATTGAAATCACTTATCTCAACAAAAACAATTCCGTCTCCAAATTGCAAACTGTGTTGAAAGAACTTCAGTTAGTAGCGTTCAAAACATTTTTTTTTTTTAAATTAGCCGTTAATAGAAAATCGTGATTTTATTCTGAACTTAAGCTAGTAACGTTTTAAGAAGCTTACGATATAAAAGAAAATGCTGATGGGGGGGGGGGGTTCTTCCGAAAGTAAGTTGGTGCCGTTATAAGTAATTTCGAGATAAGATGGAAGCCGGTATTGGACTAGAAAAAAAGCTAGCATTTAATAAAACAGAAATACACAAATTAAATACTGAAATAAAATGGAGTTGTTAATATTTTAAATCTAAAATAAAAAGCATGATTGAAATCACTTATCTCAACAAAAACAATTCCGTCTCCAAATTGCAAACTGTGTTGAAAGAACTTCAGTTAGTAGCGTTCAAAACATTTTTTTTTTTAAATTAGCCGTTAATAGAAAATCGTGATTTTATTCTGAACTTAAGCTAGTAACGTTTTAAGAAGCTTACGATATAAAAGAAAATGCTGATGGGGGGGGTTCTTCCGAAAGTAAGTTGGTGCCGTTATAAGTAATTTCGAGATAAGATGGAAGCCGGTATTGGACTAGAAAAAAGCTAGCATTTAATAAAACAGAAATACACAAATTAAATACTGAAATAAAATGGAGTTGTTAATATTTTAAATCTAAAATAAAAAGCATGATTGAAATCACTTATCTCAACAAAAACAATTCCGTCTCCAAATTGCAAACTGTGTTGAAAGAACTTCAGTTAGTAGCGTTCAAAACATTTTTTTTTTTAAATTAGCCGTTAATAGAAAATCGTGATTTTATTCTGAACTTAAGCTAGTAACGTTTTAAGAAGCTTACGATATAAAAGAAAATGCTGATGGGGGGGGGGGTTCTTCCGAAAGTAAGTTGGTGCCGTTATAAGTAATTTCGAGATAAGATGGAAGCCGGTATTGGACTAGAAAAAAAGCTAGCATTTAATAATATGATAATTATTAGCAACCCATGTGTAAATAATAGACACAACAGTAACTGTTTGAACTGTCACACTCATCATGGGCTTCAATGTACTGAATTTATGATGATAATTATTTGGTTTCTAATTAAAAACCGGGATCTGATCCCTTCAATATACAACATCTGTTTTCTTCCTTTATTTAAAAAAAAATGTACGCAAATGCTAGTACATTTTTCTATTATTCACCTATACCTGAACAAACTCCTTAAATGCTTCACACCCCATATGGGATAAGTAAGATCTGATTTCATCAATAAAATATCTTTTTTGTCAGTACATTTCCAGCTGACTCACCTAAGTCTATTCAGACCAGAATTTTCACTCGATCTTTTAATAATTGCGTTTTATACCAGAATAATTTTTCAATAATAATAATCGATCCTAATTACTTCATTTCTAACTAAAAACCGGAAGTTGTACCCTGGAATATTTGTAAATATGAAAATAATACTATTTCATGCTTTTTTACCGTTTGTCGACTTGGTTAGGTTTTCTATTATTGGGTTATTTCGTTCATAAAATTATATAACAGGTTTATTATCACGTAAATATTCTTTTGTTTTTTTCTGTTTTTTTTTGTTTTGCTTTTTATTGGAGGGGGGTATAAATCACATCATATATTACGATATTCAAAAGTATCTTCATTTCGTATCAGTTATTGGTAATCTTTACTTGCTTTTTTTAAGCACTGGAACTAAGCAATATTATTATGTATGAATCTATATCTATCCCATGTTTTAGCTCTGAATGCAATAGAGGGATACACTAAATTTCTAATCTTTGAGATAGCATTGAAATCTCTGAAGTAACAAAGAAACCGTGCATTATATATTTTGGTTGTCTCGATGTTTCTTTCAACAGGATTATACGCAATGTCTGTTCAGAGGAAATGCGTTTCTTGATGTAATAACATGTTTTCCATTATACTCCCTTCAGCACCAAGACAGAAATTAATGCGAGCGACATAAGTGTATCTGACATTTTATTTTAAAGTTCTATTAGTTTTTATTTTGTTTTCTTCTATTAATTTTGATTACAAAAACAGTTTTTAATATATAGTTTTTATCGTTAAATAGAAATCAATTATCTAATAAGAAAGCCTAAAAATAATAATTCAATAATTATTTCATTAGAAAGCAAGTTTTTCAAAGTAATATGCAAATTAGTTAAACTTCATGAAGTCAATCGCAAATTTCTAACTGAATATATTAAGATCATTTTAATAATGTTAATACTACTGTCAAAGCTAGAAACCCTCATATGTATATATATATATATATATATATATATATATATATATATATATATATATATATATATATATATATATAAAGTGTAGACGTACTCGGCTGTTCACTAGAAAAAGTTCAGTTTGTTTTGTTAGACGTAGGAATACGGAAGTAAGGAACACATTTACACATAAAGAAAGCAAAAAACTTTCAATTTTCTTTTAGCTCTTCACATTGTCCGTTGGGAAAGAGTCTCATTTGGGCGATTATCCAAACCGACGCCCAGTTATTAATGACTCTTGTCTTATAATAGACGCCAGTTAGAAAGAAACCAACCTAATCGAGTGAAATTTGCTCAATTTCCTTCTTCAAATTCAATCAATGATTCCCATAGCGTATTCTCTTCTTTATGTTCAGTGTTTAGAATTTTATCCAGTGCATCACGTTATAATTATTTAGTCCTTTTCCTTTTCTCGTTAACGAACTAATTTGTGGACGAGATGAAACTCGATGATAATAAAAAGAAGAGGTAAGAATAGCAGGGGAACAAAATAAAAGAATAAAGAAATTTCTAATTGCAGGTAATTAGTTAATAAATTATTTTAAAGGTAGATTAACTTAGTTTAGATTATGTTTTTTTTATTTCAGGAAAACTTAAAAATTCGATTTTCCAAAAAGTTGTACAAAAGCTACATAATTCGGTATTCAGCTGATTGCCAAATACACGCAGAAGGAAAGTAGCTGTAGCGTGCCTACTCACAATCTTAAAGGATTACACTTGATTGCTATACTCGAAAGTGAAGCTATCTACTATTTTGTTAAGTGAATTCTCACGAAATATCCACAGAATTTTCAATTTTACATAAATTCAGTACATTGAAGCCCATGATGAGTGTGACAGTTCAAACAGTTACTGTTGTGTCTATTATTTACACATGGGTTGCTAAACGTAAGGTTTATTAGGCCACATGAGAGTGCAATATATTCTAAATACTCAATCTCATCGTATTATAATGATTTTCGGATTATTTTTTAATGATTTTTCTTAAAATACATTTAGGTTTATCCATTCGCTTAAAATATGTACTGATTTTATTAAATACTGGCTGTCGAGCACAGCTTAGCTCGGACGCTGTGCACTGTCCATAACTAAATGTGCATATATATATATATATATATATATATATATATATATATATATATATATATATATATATATATATATAAATGTATACAGGCTGGCCACAAAGTCACGAACCAATGTTAATTAAAAAAGTCAAAACATTAAAAAAGTTATAGTAGTAACATTTATTCAAATTCAAAATACTTTACAAGGATTGCAATTGCTCGATATGTTCGCCGTTTTCAGCTATGCACGAGTCAATATGAAATTCAAAGTTCCTGTAGACACGATTCAGTAAATCAGCATCACCATCAATTTGAAGACACGCATCAATAATACGACTCTTCAGGTGATCCAAATCACGAATCTACGTTGAATAAACAATTTGCTTGACCCCAGAAATAAAAGTCCATGGGTTTTGGGTCAGGCGACCTGGGCGACCACTCTACCGCATCTCTTCGACCGATCTAATTTTCGAAATTCTCGTGGAGCCAGTCACGCACAATCGTTGCGTGATTCGCCGGGGAACCTCTTGCATAAACCAATAGGTCTGCCGTCTCCAAGTAAATCAAACTGCGGTATCAAATCATTTTGCAACATGTTGAGGTATCTTTCGCCAGTAACTGTCTGATTGAAGAAGAAAGGGCCCAACACATGGTCGCGCCACAAACCACACAAAACCATTATCTTGGGACCGCTGTGTTCTTTGCTGTCTAACATAAAATGAGGATTGTCTTGCGAATAGTATCGGCAGTTCTGCCGATTGACTTCTCCACTAACATAAAAATTTGCCTCGTCGCTAAATAACATGTTTCGCCTAACAAAGTCAGGATCTTCCTCGAGTTGAACCTGAAACCATACAGCCATTTCTAAACGTCTGTCACTATCATCCTCGTACAATTTGTGTAGAATTTGAAGTTTGTAAGGATGAAACTTTTCTGCTTGAGGACCTTCTGCATCGTTGAACGAGGAACACCAATTTCACCTGCTGCCCTTCGCACTGACTTCCTTGGACTGCTTGCAATTTTTTCCAACTCTTGTGCACGTGTCTCTGCAGATAAACCTGGATGTCCACATCGCTTTTTGTCAACGACGCTACCAGTTTCTCTGCGTGGGTGTGTATATGTGTGTGTGAAATTTGACTCATGTCCAAATAACCTACATCAAAGTTTTCAAGTTTTTAAACCCAAAATTTGCGAAGAAGTTTGGTAGAGATTTCAAAGTTTAAATCGTTGAACTTTGACCCCCTTCACAGCCAAATATCTGTCAGTAAAATCGATTAAAAAGATTTTCGCAAATTTCAGTACCCCTATGTAAAATCCCGAGTCTACAGACTGAAAATTGACAGAGTAGTTTGGTAGGAAATGTACACACACAGACAATTTCACTTTTATAGATACATAGATAGATTATTTCTGAATTTCCATAGAAAGAGGAAACGTTTTACTAAAGTTAATATTATTTTACTTGCCGACAACTATAATAAATCCTTTATACTATTCGCCAACGATTTATATATGGGTATTTACATGGTTTCAATATAAACAAACGTATCCACGTTTATCCTTGTAAAACTTTCTCTTAAAAATATATTTTTCAAATATTATTCCTGCAAGAATTATAACTACAAGAAAAATGAACTTTGATATTACAGTAACATTCCACAGTAATATTAGAGAATACAATTTTTCGCTTCATATAATTTTATATACATTAAAAAATATTTATTAGAAGTCAGATCATAGACACATTTCAAAACAACTAATACGCAAAAGCAGAAAACACGTTATAGAAATATATTCCTCGTATGAGAATAAATGTGTTGTTAATTAGGAGAAGTAAAATTACAAAATAATTAATCAAATATAAATATACAAAAGAAAATAGTTTTGATGTTCAATTTACGTAAAGAAGTGATTCTTCTCTTTCGACATACTGGCATACATGATAATATGTGAGAGGCTGTTGACGGATGACCAAGTGATTTTTTTGTAGGATGAACTGTATGATTTAATTACATAGAAAAGTTAATTTAACACCAAACAAATGAAGTAGGATTATCATTAAACTGATCTAGTTAGCTTTACTAGAATATAAAATCTATTCGAATGTTACAAGTATGAAAAAGGACGAAAACACCTGATACGACGAGGAAAAGCCGTTATAAATCGAGACTTGTATGCTAATGTCTTTCTAATTTTTTTTAATAAAAAAACCTATTGCAAAAATAATGATTCCTTTTTTTTATTCCGTCTTAATTCATCAGAGAGACGATTGCAAATTGCATTTTTTTATTATGAGTGGACTCATGCATTCATAACCTTAAAGCTTCTCCTGGGAATCGTCAAGTTACCTAAGCGATTAGTATTATTATTGTTATTATTGTTATTATTATTATTATTATTATTATTAATATTATTACTATTGTTGTTGTTGTTGTTGTTGTTGTTGCTGTTGTTGTATAGAGGTGTACTTGTTATGAAATATGGAAACATTCAGAGAAAATATTTCGATAAAAAAAGAATGTTGGAAAACGACAATTAAGTTGTAATGGAATTTAATATCGCAAATATTAAACAAGGGTGGAATATAGCCAGATAAACGAAACTTGGTTTTGAATAGCAATAAGGTTAAACTCTGACATTAGAGAGTTCCTATTTAGTTGCATTCGACGAAGGTGAGAGTTAGACACAAGGTCGGTTTTTAATGTGGAGAAAATCCAGTTCCCAAAAGAGTCACTGGATAGTAACAAAAATTAAAATTGTCTCAGTCATGATGGATTTCTCTTCCACTGACCGAGGACAGAAAAGCATAAAAACAGATACTACACTGTGATCCTGGTCAAAAGGCAATGCATTCTGAGGTCAGAGAGTTGAACACACAAAGGGATAGTTTTTTTATTATTATAATTTATGCACGTTGGCCAGTCAGGAAGATGTCGATTGGCTAGCCGACTGGTAACTCTGTCGCTGAGCTCCACGGAATCACTAGCGATGGACCTTATAGGAATATGTTGAACTAAGAAAAGAAGTTGTGAACTCCAAGCCAGGGAATATTTAATGAATAAATGTTATATAAAATATCATCTGGCGTTTGATGTTCTTCGGGGAAATGTTACTACACAGAACCCCAAAAAGCGGATGCAATGAAACAAAATGCATGTCCCGAGAATAGATGTTAATAGATGTTCACACTAGCTCTGGGCAAGAATAGTAACTGATTCACTTACTTGTGTCAGGCTTTTTCCAGGGTTGATCATAGAGAAATTAAAAGTCGGCATCTTTGAAGGTTTTCATATTCGGCAGCTCATCAGATATTTAGAGTTTGAAAACTCAATGAACGAAGTAGAACTGGAAGCGTAGAAGATATGTGTTTTAGTATTGAAGAACTTTCTTGGAAACAATAAAGTTAGGATCTACGCAGAACTTGTCACAAACATGCTGACTGTTTTCAGAAACCTGGGGTGTAACATGAGCGTCAAGATTTTTTTTTACAAAGGAGTCATCACTTATGAAGACCCGGATACCACTTGAAGATGCACTACCTATTTTTCTATATGGACCCGTTTTCGAAGAATGTGGGGTTCAATGAGTTTGAGCATGGATAGATATTTCATTAAAGAGGTGGAGACTAGGTATCAGAGTTGCTGAGAAGGAGTCATGATAGCTGACTACTGTTGGAATATGATAATAGAGCAATTTGCGGAGAAATGGACGTTTAAACAATAGTGAAGCAACATGCAATTTACATGTACTTCCCTTTACCAATGCCCGCCATTCAGTTTACAGTAATCGATGTTTCTATCAAAAAATCAATATATTTTGTTCACCAAATATTTTTTGAAAGTATATTTGGGATGATGTGTTGAAAATATCAGCTGATTACACCACAAAATGTAATCGGTTTTGTCACAAGATTTAATTTTTTTTCAAATACCTTAGCACAAAGGCCTGACCTGATGTAGAGAAACATTTGCCCTTCCTGGTTTAGCAATTAAAATACTTTAAACTAGGTTTAGAAATCTAAGCAGCACCCAACAATAAACAGGTGTCCAGTGTTATTAAACAAAGCGTCAGTTGACTTCATATATCAACGAGGATTCCATAATAAAATTGTAATACATTGTTTGTATTGCTGAATAGTAGCAATGGTATCTGAAAACTTGTGACGTAATTTCGGACCTTAAGAGGAGTTTTGGGGCGACGATAGCGTATTTGCGTATTACCAATGACAAATTCGCCAATTGATATGAAATCTTTATAAAGGGTATCACAGTGGCAAAAAAATGAGCATATTACACGATAGCGCATGTATATCAAAAGGAATCTTGAACACTATCAGGATTATCTAATTAAGTAAAAACTTATTAAGTAATATTTTGTAAATAAATAATGGAAAATATGATTAAATAACAAAATATTTAAAGTTATTATTTGTCTATGTTTGGAGTAATGTATCCACATACAAGCTACAACTAATATTTAGCTCTTAAGTATGATTAAACAAAGAGTCGCCAATCTATTACATGCCGCATTATCAACCGAATTCCAATCTCTGTCTCATCGCCGAAATGTAACATCCCTCTGCATGTTCTGCAAATATTTTCATAGAATGCGCCTCGATGAAC
This sequence comes from Euprymna scolopes, assembly GCF_053919585.1. Lineage (NCBI taxonomy): Eukaryota > Metazoa > Mollusca > Cephalopoda > Sepiida > Sepiolidae > Euprymna > Euprymna scolopes. The sequence goes on from NC_136489.1 coordinate 85,710,407, forward strand.
TTGTACTCCCTCAAGATAAATATCTTCGACTAGCTACACAAGTTATACTGAATAGATCTCTAGATGCCGAAAAGCCTTTTACTCAAATAATTCCATCACTTGAATTGACAAACTTTGGAATTTACTCCTGTGTATCTGCATTGCTGGCTGTAATTACGTGTAAAATTTCAAGTGTAATGTAAGCAGACATCTCGCCGCTCAACTTCCTATATAGTATCACTGCAAATTTGTTCATCAAATAGTAGCCCATTATGGCGATGTTACAAGTTTAGAATATATTGTTTTAGTATGAAATATTCACTTCCGAAAGTTTTATATTGCTCGTGTTTTGCATTAAAAAAATTACACTGAATATCAGACCAGATTTGTTGGTTGTATATGTTTATAAAGCTGTTATTGTGAATATGCATGCAAGATTATAAGATGGACGTGGTAATGAGTGTGTTTTCGTTTACTTTTTTCTTATTAGTGCGTGTCAAAAGCGCAAAGGCGGTGTAGACTACACGTTCTTGTCGGGTCTAGTGAAAGGAGTCTGATTTTGTTGACTAGGTGATAGTTTGCATGAGTTTATGGTTAAGTCGACATAGACTCGTTGGTTTTTTTCGATTTAAAACGATGTTTACCCGTTTATAGTGAGTTAATACGTTTCTGTAAAGTTTATTTTTGTGCTTAGAAGCTAATGCTTGTGTGAATGCAAAAGAAGCAACAAAAGAAAAGGGGTTGCTATTTAAACCATTAATTTCTTACGTTCGTCTGTATCGTATGCTGATATCAATCCCCGTAGGTGCTTGTAACTGGAAAGTGAGTATAGGTCGATTTCACTGTTGAATAGCGTTCTATTTTCTCTCTGTAACCACTCATAACAGGTTAGTTTTAAAAGGCTTTTGTTTGTTTTTTGTTTTGTTTTGTTTGGGGGGGGGGTATTGCATTGATTTTTTATTGCTCCGATTCAAAATAACGTCAACAACTTCTTATTAATTTCTGAAAATAGTTACAACTGTATACAATTTTTACTATTGACTATTTTACATACTTAAACATATGACTGAGGAAAATACAAAAGGAAGAAAGTAAAACAAGTTAGTTATTAGGAATAGATTAGTAATGAAAAACTAACGCAAAGACGGATGAAAAAAAGGAGATAGAGAAAAAGTTAAAGGAAAAAAGTTTAAATTGATAAAAAGACAAAAGTATGTAGCGGATAGATATATCATGGGAGGGAAAAAGTACGAATGGTCAAGAAATACAAAACCACAAAGAGAATACAATAATAAAAGCAGAGTAATAATGAGGAATAAAGGAAAATAGTAACAGAACTTGACTGACGGTAAACTGTAAAATACAAAATTTAGGAGGAAAAAAAAGAAAAAATATTACAATAATCGTACAGCAAGGAGAGAGTGAGAGAGAGAGGGGGGGGGAAAGAGAGAGAGAAAGAGAAAGGGAATACGAAGGTTGGAGTAAAAATAAAACTAGAAATAAAGAAGTATGAGAAAAAAGTGATCGAACCAAGACTTTTTTTTTTAATATTTGAAAATAGGATGGGAATAAAGTAAAGTAAAATGAAATAGCAACAAAAAAGTGTAAGAATGTAAATTTAGGCAAAGAATAAAGTTATTACAATGAAAAGACACTACAGAGATAAGAAGAAGGAATGAGCTGGTAAAAATAAATAAAGTATAAAACTATAGACAGAAAATAAAAGAAAACAAACTTCGAAAAGAAAGTACGCCTAGATTTCAAGCGAGAGAAACGAGACAGTAACATCAATATTTGCAAAAGCGTGCGAGTTATAATTCTGCCAGAGAAAGTGAGAAAAATAACAGATCAAATAAACAATATAAGTAAGAGACAAAATTGCAATTAAACAAGACAGACGATAAAAAAACATGAATGAAACACGCCAACACCAAAAGATTGTGTGATACGATTAAATTGATCGCAGTTAGGGTAGGGTTGGGGTTGGACGAATTGAAGCGGTCAGAAAGTCGTCCTCCCTCTAGACCCCTATCAGCCATCAAAATGTAGATGAATTAAGCTGTCATCTATTGAAACCAATCCATCGAAAAGCCTTTTTTATTTGATATTGGAGTTGAGCACGTGACAGATGTCAGTCAAATCGGAAAAGAGGCTAAATTTAACGAAGTTCCGATTGTACAATACTATTCTTGATTTATTGGCTTATTGTATGATGATTTTTTTATTGAGACTTTGCTTTACTTCCCTTTGCTTTTTCTTCTTTTTTGTTACTTTAAGAAGTTGTTACTGACATGTTGTTATTACCGATATATTTATTGTTTTCTGACTTTTTTTTTTACTTCTCTTCTTTTTTACTTACAATGATTTTTCTCTTTTTGTTAAATAAAAGTATTTTCGTCATCATTTTTGTCAAGTATTTTGGCATCAGCCGAAAATGAAAGGAGCGAACCTTCTCCCTTAAATCGTTTAATGACAGTTTCTGTTAAATATATATATTTTTTATGTTTTATATTTTATTTATCACATTTGTTTTCATTGATCTTTGTATTATTTGTTAGTTTTTCGTATCAGTTGTCACCCCTGTCTTATTTAATTTGTTATGTTTGGCCGTCATACTTTCAGTCTATGTTAGATTTCAATTTTAGCAGTCTTCCTTGATTTAAATATAAATGTTACTCATAGAATGAAACTAACAACTACGTACACTAGCAGAGTAACCCAACGTTGTCCGAAATTGAATGCGGATCAACAAATGTCTCACCCTCCCATAATTTTATTGTCATCAAAATCAGCGATTTTTTAAAATTAAATCGATTGATTGCATGTTATCCTTAGCAACCCCACTCCAGCAGAGTACAGGATGGAAGCTCTATATACCTCACCGAAATTACGTAGTCGACAATACATTGTAGTCTGCATTGCATTACTGTTGATTGTATAAAATCATTTGTAAATAATAGTTCTACAAAATGTAAGTCAAGTATATATAAATACACCCTTTCACCTAAATATTCACAAAATTTAATATTAACTATCGTTGTTGGGACCGCTCCGGAAAATAATTCCATATAGCTACACCCTTTACATACAAGCAATTACATTACATACTCCGAATATTTTTCTATTTCCTTACAATTTACACTGAAATTTTGGTCCTTAACATATACAAGTATAATATATTTAACAGCAAGTCTCACCCAAATTTTTTAATGATGTCTACTTGTAATAAAAAATAGTTGACAAACACAAGATTATATCTATGTAATGTTTTCTTTGTCTCAACTCTTATACTATAGAAATGCTATCAAATCCACATTCCTATTGGATCTTATTTACATACAACAAACTCTTTTTCGCATCTGATGGAACCTCCTGATTGTAACTTCCTATGACGTTCCTGATGAAGACATTATGTTTTCGTTGCTATATTTGCTTTCGTATAAGCTGTATCGCTTGTAGAGGTCTCAAGTAACTAGTAGGTAGCTGACCGAAACATGATCATGACTGTGTGTAAAAAACAAATAAAGAGTATATCTTGCTCTGCTTCACCCTCTGGAAAAGAATACCCTCAGAATATATATATATATATATATATATATATATATATATATATATATATATATATATATATATATGCACTAGCCCTAAATGGCCGGTATGGCGAGGGCTTTGTCACATACTATTTAAAGTGTACTAATTATCCTGATACACTTTTTCCGAAATTGGATCACGTGTTGGATTCATGAAATCATAAAATGCATCAAGTTTCATCTATGAAAATTATACAGACAATAGCTAATCGGAGAAATAACTCTTACAGCTAACGTTTAAAAAAATCCTTCGGTGTTAAAAGTCACTGGTGTAGGCTACTGCTACTTAAATTAAAGGAATAAGAAAATTAAATTCATCAAATAAAAATATACATAAGATTATAATAAATGAAATAAATAAATTTTAATAATGTTTCCAAATAGGAAAATTTAGACAATTATATTACAAATAACAATTAATAACATTGAGTTAATTATTAAATATATTGTTAAATGAAATATCAAAATGGGTTACACCTTGGATGTATATTGCACTTTAGATAAATAGTATATATATAAATGATACTGGAATGTGCGTAAACGTCCGTTTTCAGTATGGAATTAATGTTGGTAAACAGAATATCTTTTACACATATCGATCAAATAGTGAAGAAACATACAGATAGGAAATGGAATTTAGTATATGTACCTACTTATCTATATATTTCTCTATCTACTTATCTATCCATCTATCTATCTATCGATCTATTTATCTGTCTATATATATTAAAAAAATGCTCTACCGAGGTTGCTCCAATTCTGTCCAAACTTTATAATAAATGCCTTAACGAATCTTGTTTTCCCGATGGCTGAAAAACCGCCTCTGTGGTACCAGTCTTCAAGAATTCTGGTGAAAGAACTGACCCACTAAATTATCGCCCCATTAGCCTCCTCCCGCTTTTCGCCAAACTATTTGAGTCCTTAGTTAATCAAGCCCTAGTCCAGCACCTAACAGCTGCTAAACTCCTGACTGACAAACAATATGGATTCAGGCAAGCCCGTTATATTTTAACTGTAGTTTCTGAACGTATATATCGTTCATTGGATAAAACAGGGGAGGGTAGAGCGGTGGCCCTTGATATATCTAAGGCTTTTGGTAGGATATGGCACGATGGTCTTCTAAGGAAAATTAGATCATATGGAATCACTGGAAGAATTCATAATGTAATTAAATCCTTCTTAATTAATAGAAAAATCAAAGATGTCCTCGACGGTCGTACATCCAAACAATATGACATAAATGCGGGAGTATCTCAGGTGTCTATCCTTGGACCTCTATTATTCCTGATATTCATAAACGACCTCCCTGATAATATTGTTTCGGAAATGGGTATATTTGCCGATGACACCACTCTCTACAACAGATATGAGGGGAAAACAAATGAACACATATCCAAGAAAATGGCAGAAACACTAGAGGATGACCTCCAATCCGTAGTGGAATGGGGACAAAAATTGTTGGTCACATTCAATGCTGCTAAGACTAAGCTTGTTTCCTTCAATAACTACAAGAAACCTCCTCTACCACCAATAGCAATGGCCAAGAACACATTGCTTGAAAGTACTTCTTTTAAACTTCTAGGCCTAACGTTTACAGGGAATATGAACTGGAATAGATACATTGAGAGCATTTCCAAGGCCGCTGCAAGGAAGGTTGGCTCCCTCTACCATGCTAGAAAACTACTTACGCCTGACAGTATCCTATACCTCTATAAGGCAGCCATTCGCCCATGTATGGAGTACTGTTGTCACATCTGGGCTGGTGCATCTGCTGCTTGTCTCTCGCTCCTGGACAGGGTTCAAAAGAGAGTCGCCAACCTGATAGGTCCTGAACTGTCATCTAGGCTTCAGCCTCTGTCCCATCGACGAGATGTTGCATACCTCTCCCTGTTCTACAAATACTTTAATGGTGAATGTTCTGACGAACTGCAAACACTTGTACCTCCGTAACTACCCCTGACAAACCCGACAAGCTACTAAGTCTCACCCCTTTACAGTAGAGATCCCTAGGTGCAAGAAAGCCTGTTACTCCAATAGTTTCTTCCCCAGAACTGCGGGTCTTTGGAACTCCCTTCCGGGATTCTGCTTTCCCAACTGCAATTATATGCAGAAGTTCAAGTGTAATGTTAACAAACATCTTTCTACTCATCTCCCTTCATAATGACCCCACTAATTAAGTCCCTGATAGTAGCCCCCTGCTTCAAAGTGGCACTGTGCCTTGTTTGGGGTGAAAATTGAATAAAAAAAACAATACGTGTGTGTTTATATATACATATAGATAGATAGATAGATAGATAGATAGATATTGAGTAAGATGATTGATAATTTATAATCAAAATTAAAAATCGGTTTCACAAGGAAATTCGCAAACTCAATAAGTTGTACGATCGTTTCGAAAACGATGTTTTGATTGAGATAGACAAGATTTTCCAGATCTGCCTTACTTAAAAAAAAGTGTTAGTTTTATTATTTTTTTTGTTTTACTTAAAAAAAAACACCCAATATTTTTACTGATGAGGAGACTTTGTTTCATGAACCAAATGATAAAATTAGTGTACAGGACTTATTGTATATCTCAATAAAAACATCGTTTCCGAAACGATCGTACAATTTATTGATTTTTTTGTTCTTCCTTGTACAACCGATTTTTAATTTTTAATTTTCATTATAAATTATCAAGCATCTTACTCAATATTAATATAGCTTATGATTATAAACCTCAGATCAGCTTGCTTGTTTGAGCATTTACAACGTCCATCCGGCTTGAAACACCCGGTTTCAAAAGATTCATCTGCGTAACTAGGCTGTCCAAAGTCCATTGCTGCTATTCATAGCATACGCAAGGTTAACAATATTTGTTTTGTTTTAACTAATTTTAACATGATTTCCTAACAAATAAATGTAATTTAACTCCGATGCGTTAAAAAATGATTTAAAGATAAAGATACAGTATATAACTATAATCATATTTATAACCATATGTACTGCTTTTAGTAGCGCGCCCGTGTATTCTTTACGATTTTGTTAAGGCCTTATATAAAAAAAACATGTTTTCTCTTCAAAGAGGGTGGTGGTGGTGGTAGAGGAACTTTGTTTTAGTAGTGCTTTTCTCAAAACAATAAGACAATATAATCTCAAAATCACTTTTAATTTAGAACATTCTTCACTTTACCTTTTAAGAGCCAACGGGTAGAACATATATATATATATATATATATATATATATATATATATATATATATATATATATATATATATATATATATATATATATATGGGGGGTATTTCCAAGTAAATTGCGTAAGTTGAGTCCATTTCTTGTACTAATGGTGAAATCCAAACATACTAGGTCAAGGGATTCCACTTTACACCATATATATATATATATATATATATATATATATATATATATATATATATATATATATATATATATATATATATATATATATAAAATATACTGCTCATGTATATATGATATCAGTGAAATGTTCTTTGGACGTGCGTCAGAAGCAGAGATAAGTCATTACATTCCTGGAACAACCCTCTTATGAAAAAGAAGGCTCAGGGTACCCATGTAAATTTATTGTTCGTTGATAGCAAGTGTATACTTTAAATGATGATGCTTATGTAGAAAAATAAATTCTAGAACACAAAAGCCTTTTATTTTTATGACACTACTCTCGTCTTCGTAACTTCAAGAAATTGAGTTAAAAAGAACTAGGAATCTTAACTCGTTGAATGACCCTAGTATTTCAACATTAAATAACTTTAAGACAATTGACATAGGTGTTCGCATTCCTCGTTGGCTTTCAAACCAGAAGTCAGTAAATATCTTCAAGACTATATATTTTTTTTTAATTTCAGTGTCGTGTTTCAAGTAAGACGCAAGTTTTTATTAAGACCCAGATATATACAAAGTAGTCTAATGGGGTATTTTGCAGTACAGTCATAATTTATTTAAATTCCTGTGCCTTTGTAATTTCCCGGAAACAGAGAAACGAAGTGGGAGTTACAAACAGGAAACGTTTCGTCGAAGAAGCTACTAGTTTACAATATTTTCCGACATCGGCATGCAATCATCAGTGTAGTGCTTGATAATTACTACTAGTAGGATGATTCTGACCAAGTCATAAAATCTACATTGCGTCCGTCAGCTAACATTCTACCATTAAGCTAACGGCAATTAACATAGAAATTGAAAGGAATTACGTCTATTTAAATGCCGAGTGAAAAATACGAGGTACGGTAAACATCCGGTGAGTCTTCAACAATAATTCGTAATATTGATTTTGCGCCTAGATTAACCACCTCCTATAAATTGTCTGAAGAGGACTCAACTTGAATTTTTTAAAGGATGTTTCCTTATGCTAATATTTTTATGAATAAATATTACTAATTATTGTTGTAGCTACAGACACTGTTGTTTTAAGCTAACGCCATCATTCGTGTAAGTGTTTATTACAGCAAGTTTAGAGATACACAGTCATTTATCCATCTATTTCTCTGCTATTAAAAGCCGTGGATTTGAAAGGAAAACACGGTGATTTTATAGCTTTTATAGTATGCTATGTCTAATATGAGATAAAGTCAGTAGTCTTATTTAAGGTGTTAACACTTGTTTGCATTTATTGAGCATGAGCGTTAAAAAAGGCAACAATGTCACATTTTTTTACGTTCCCTGTTTTGCCGCGCAGGCCCAAGTAAATGTGAACAAATCTCCTGACAGAGAATTGGTCTAGTTGGAATAAAAATAACAGGTCTATATCATTTTAAGTCTCTAGATATCATAAGCATTAAATAAACGTTGCCTCAAAAATATTTAACAAAATCGTTTGTAAGTTGTACTTGTTTTAACTTTTTCAGATCAAGTCAACTCATTTTAAGTCAATTCATATTGAAGGATCGCTAATTAAACACATGTTGTTATTTTTATATAAAGATGTTGGTGAAATGTGGATTCGTATATGCCCAAACGTTTAAATGTTTAAAATATATTCGTAAGAATTTTTATCCAGCACTACCAGTAGAACACCGGGATACGGTGGCCCCGGTGTAGGTTTTTCAGGTTACGATGTTGAATACGAAGGTTTTGCACCTGGTTACGGTATTTGGCCCGCCTTACTCTGTTATTTATAATGTTATTTAGTTATTTATATGTGTATTATATAGCGTACTGTATTTTGTTACTAATTTTTCATATGTACCGTATAAAATTTTGCTTAGGTACTGCTATATGGCGATTTCCCCTTACGATCCCAACCCTGGAACGGATTAATGCCTTATTCAGGGGTTCTACTGTATCTATCTTTTATATATTCAGCCAATAAACTATTCCTCGCCTGGAAGGACAATTAAAAAAAAATCAAAGTTTTATTGCATTTACAAACTTTAAACTTTTGGAAATATATATATGCAATGCCCATAATATTTATAGTAAGTAATTTTCAAGATGTATTGTAAGTAATTTTCTCAAACTGGGAATGATGCCAATCTATAAAGTTCACAAACTGGGCAAAAATCCGTATTTTAAAAGCTGAACCATCTTACTGTTTGTTTGTTTTTTTCCTCCGTCACCGAAAATTAATGTATCGATGGAGTGAGTAATACTAATATCTGTTGGAGCTTGGCCATAGTCGTTTACAGTCTCGCGTGACTTCAAAGACACTCAGGGACAGAAATTCTGTTTTTTTCTCCCCCACTTTGAAATATATTTCCTGAGTAGACAGCTACAATGAATTAGACCGAGGTGCCCTTTTAAAACAGGGCATTTAGATCATAGAAAAACTTGAGTATATTACGTTTTGCCATACAACTTACTTACAGTTAACAACATCGAGACTCTCGGCACTTATAATGCACTTTCGGATGTAAAAGAGGAAGTGTATGGGGCGGCCAACCGTTTCAAGAGGTTGAGGTGCATTAAATGCAATTCTTGTAGATGATACTTACTGTCATTTAACAAAATCAAAAAGACAACGAAGATTTACTACTCTCATGGTAAGCTCTCAATACGAATTGCATAGACGTAACAGATTTCCGAATATATATGAATATGTATAATATATATATATGTATATATATGTATATATATATACATATACATAGAGGTATGCAAATACATATAGGTATATTCTAAAATTGTTTATATATGTGTAAATTGATTGGAGCAATGACTGTACAAAATAAGACTGTATACATATATTAACAACTATAATATACCTCTTTTGTTTTTCCTTTGGAAATAAATTTAGAAAATATGTAAGTAGTTAAATACACGCATCTCTCTCTCTCTCTCTCTCTATATATATATATATATATATATATATATATATATATATATATATATTATATACTGTATATACATATATTTTATACATATATCTGTATATAAGAGTAAAGGAAATAATATTGCGACAGAATGCGGAGATAAAAAAGGATAAACCAGGTTTTATATTTATCAACGTTTCGCCTTTATTTCGAAACTTCATTGGGAGGATAAAATTGACGAAAATAACATACCAGTGCAATGTGTAAAACGGGTGTGTTAGTTTTATTTTAAAAGGAAAATCTGATTGGCATTTCATTTTTCATTTTCATTGTCTACAAACACCGTTGTTGACTGGGTGCCAGAAAATATAAAAACTATCTCACTCCACAACGCTGCACACATTTTAACTGCTAGGGACTTTTTCGTTCTTAAATAGCAGAAGACATTCTCTTCATAAAAAGTATATTTTCAAATATTGTCCTGTTTTCTTTATTTGTTTTTATTTTTCAATTTGATCCTCCCGGGGACGTCTAAAAATAAATACGAAACACTGATGAACATATTACTTGGTTTGCCCCTTTTTACTTTCTCCGTGTATGTGTGTGTGCATATATATATATATATATATATATATATATATATATATATATATATATATATATATATATATGGAAAAAGGGTATAGAAACGAGTAATAATGTGAATTTTTTCAACGTTTCGTCCCCATTTTCGGAAGATTTCTTCAGGAGAGTATTATGAAATAAAACGTTATATCATTATATCATAAGGAACTAGAAAGACATTCAAGACAAAGGTGTTTAGGGTGAAGGTCTTTCTAGCTCAGCATGGTATAACATAACCGAAAATTTGACGAAGCGTTGTCAATTTTCCTAAATAATTACGTTTTTCTCACTTCTCCGATACCGTCATTCTAGTATACCTACGTTTATACTACATACACACGCACACACACACACACACACACACACACATATAGAGAGATAGATAGATTGATAGATAGATGTCAACACACTCACACACACACACACATATATATATATATATAGATAGATAGATAGATAGATAGATAGATAAAGATATATATATATATATATATATATATATTACATTGAGGTCACCACTTATAAGGCTCGGAAGCCATTCGGGGATGAGGGTTATTGCGTATACAGTAATACATGAAATAGTATCGTAGTAATATTTTTTTTACACAGTGGTCACCACTTATCAAGGCCCGGAAGCCACTCAGGGATAAGGGTTATTGCAAGTATATTACGTTAGCGTTTACTTAAGGGGGCGGTTCATTAGGAATTTGTTAACCTTGGACTTGAACACATCCAAGTTGTAGTCCGGTGGGAATTAGGCAGACGGAACAGAGTTCCACAGGCGTGCAGTTCTAAGAAAGAAGCTTTGTTCATGAAATCCACGTTTTGATTTAGGTGCAGATACAGAGTGGGGGAAATTTTCACATTGGATTCAGCTAGACGGGTGTTTTTCGTGAAAGATTGGTGAGGGAGAACGAGAGATTGGGGTTCAGACGAGCACCTGCCATGGAAATAACGATAAAACAAGGATAGGCTCGCAACGTCTCTTCTGTGGGAGAGATGTTGCAGGGTAGAGAAAAGGGCATCCCCAACTAAGCCACGAAGTCTATTTTGTACTCTGTCAAGGCAGGATAAACTGTTTTTAGCACCTCCTATCTAGATATGGCAGCAGTATTCCATCCTTGGATGTACCTGGCTTTTATATAGATAGAGAATTGCATCAGTAGTGAGATATATTCTGGAGCGGTAGAAGGATCCCACCATCTTTCCAGCGACCGTGGCAAGTGACGTGATGTACGTGTACCATTTCAGATCAGGAGTAACGGTCAAACCCAGAAGCTTGTCAAAACACGGGGTCTCTCCCAGACGAGAGCCATCCATCACAATTGATGCCAGATGGGGATCAGAGCGTTGATGAGGTAAGGCTAGGAGTTTGGTCTTAGATGCATTAAAGGTAATCAGCCACGTCTTCCCCCACTGAACCACGCGCTCGAGATCAGAGGAAAGAGAATCAGAGAGAACTTTGTCATTAACAGCCTTTGATGTGTTGCCGGAGATGGTCGTGTCATCAGCATAGATGTCAACGAATTATTTAAGTATGTGTTTAGGGAGGTCATTGATGTAGATCAGGAATAGAGTTGGCCCAGGATTGACCCCTGAGGGACTCCAGCATAATTACTGCAGTCCTCTGATTTTTGTCCATCGACCGCTACACTTATGAGCCTATCGGAGAGAAATGATTTAATGATTGAGAAAACATTTCCAGTTATATCGTAGCTGGAAATCTTGTGAAGTAGACCCTTATGTCATATCTTGTCGAAGGCCTTTGATATATCTAGAGTAATTGCCCTAGAAAGGAAGCCTTTGTCAAGAGATTAACTAATCCTGTGAGATATAACCGTCAGCAGATCTGCGGTAGATCTTGCAGAGCGAAAACCATATTGTGTGTCACTAAGAAGGTTGTTTCTGCTGAGGTGGTTCACTATTTCTCTATTTAATATGGATTCCAGCAACTTACTCATGACACAAAGGAGACTTATTGGTCTGTACTGAGAGGGAGATGACTTATCACCTGAATTCTTAAATACAGGGCAAACTGATGAGGTCTTCCAGGGAGTCGGAAAGCAGTTTTCATTAAGGCAGCGCTTAAACAGTTTCGTAAGTATGGGAGCAAGTTCTGGTTGAAGCTTTTTAAACACTATAATTGGGATGCCGTCAGGGCCAGTTGCTTTACTGGAATCAAGGTTCTTGATTAGCTTGGCGACCTCATGCACGGATATTTGTATGATACCTAGCGTGATAGTTAAGGTCAAGTCATACGATGCAGGCCTCTCGCCGTTCATCAGAGTCTGCCTGCGTGGCAGTGGTCACGTCGTGCACGTGGGGTTGATTTGTCTGGGAGAAGCACAGTAAGATGCTGAGACATCTGTGTGCTTTAAACACACGTCCACACCAGACTTTGACCACCAACCTAAGTCCCAGTCATGGATAAAATCCCATGGTGATTGGAGAGAACTCTCGTAAGCCATGGTGAAGGCAACGTCTCTAGGAAAAGGAAAACTCTGATATAAAACCTGTTGCGACTGCTGCTTCCAATGATGTTGACTTGTTCTTCTTTTTGAATCAATAAGGCAGTTGTTTAGAGAGTAGGATTGTCTCGATTCAAAATATTTCCTCACTATAAAAAAAGCCCCAAGCGCAGGCATTTTTTGATATAAATTAGATACACATTTTACCATCATGAGTATCTCGATAGCAAAAAGGCTGGTTGTAGCCTAAAACGGTGAAACATTAAATGAAGTTGGCAAATATAGTTAAGAACGTAAATGGCTATAAGGGAACTGGAACTTGTAGGGCATGGCCCGGCAGGTGTCTTAGGGCTCCACAGCCTGGACCCGGTCGTCATCATGCTACTGCGAGGAAATATATGACAATGACGATCGGCTGTTGGAATGTGCGGACGCTGCTTGATTGTCGTCAGCAATAACGCGTCCAGGGCGTAGATCTGTTCTTGTATCTTCAACGTTATGATATGGACATAGTTGCGCTATCTGAGACTAGGCTAGCTGATGAGGGACTGTTTTCTGAGTTGGCTGGGGCCTACACCATTTTTGGAGTGGTAGAGCAGATGGATGTAAGAGGGAATCAGTCGTGGTTTTTGCTATAAAGGCATCAATTCTTGTTAGCCTGGAAGAACTTCCCTGTGGTGTGAGTGACCGGGTCATGACTATGAGTTTATATCTGGTAAATGGCCGTTACACAATTCTTTTGAGTATCTTAGCACCCACTATGGATGCAACAGAAGATGAAAAGGTTACTTTCTACCTTGCATTGTGCAGTGTAGTTAGACGCATTTCCTCTATCGACCAGATCTTCATTATTAGAGATTTTAATGCTAGGATGGGAAGAGATTTTGAAACCTGGGCTGTGCTGGTTAAATACGTAGTGGGCAAGTTTAATAGCAATGGTCTTATGTTGTTGCAGTTTTGTTCAGAGATGGCTTTTAAAATCAGTAACACCGTGTTTCAGCAGGAGAAAGACAGGACAACCTGGATGCATCCGGGCTCCAAGCAATGACACGTTATAGACTATGTGTTAGACTGCAAACGTGAGATGAGGGATATCTGCAGTGTTCGTGTCATACGTGATGCAGAGTGCTGGACCGACCTTTGGTTAGTCCGTGCAAAGTTTAAGTGTGTCGTGAAGCCCAAGATGAGGGTACCTGGTGTGGTTATCCCAAAGCGACTTAATGTTGGCCGTCTAAGGGACAATATTGTTAGGGATAAACTAGTACAGGAGATGGAAGAGATTGACTGTGAAAACAGTTGGCCTGTTTTTAAGGATTCTGTCTATGAGTGTTAGGTTATTATGAGCGTAACCATCAGGATTGGTTCAATGAGAATGATACTGGAATTCAAGTTCTGCTTGATTCAAAGGTCAGGGTATTGCATGCTTACTCGGGGATGGTTTGACAGATGGTGAGCAATATCTCTTGAGGGGCAATTTTAAGGCAATCAAGTGGGAGGTGCAGAGGAGGTTTCGAAACATGCAGGATAAATGGTGGAGGCAGAAAGCTGAGAAAATACAGCTTGCCTCGGATTTTAACATAACCAAGGTTTTATACAGCCTACTGCGATCGGTTTACTGACCATCTAAATAATCTATCACTCTTTTTGCTCGAGAGATAGTAGGGATCTTCTCCGAGACCCTACCGACATTATTCATAAATGGAGGTAGCATTTCGATGACCTCCTGAACAGGTTTCTTACGTTGATCAGGAGTTTGTTAGGTCGATTCCTAGCAATCCGGTCAAGGATATATTAGCAGAGGTTCCCTCTCTCCAGGAGGTTGAAGCAGCTATCCATAAGCTGAACAATGGAAAATCTCCTGGCATGAATCGGTTGCATGCAGAGATATTTAAATGTTCTGGGCCCAAGATGATGCAACGCTTGGCGGATTTGTTGCAGACTGCTGGGCAGGATGAGTGTGTTCCGCAGGTAACAGGATGCATTGATGGTGATGCTATAGAAGGGAATGGGTGACAGAGATGAATGTGGAAACTATTGGGACATCTCTCTGCTGTCAGTAGTCGGTAAGGGGATGTGTAGGACCGTGCTAAACAGAATGCTGGAGCACATTGTTGGTAATGTGTTACGTGAGTCGCAGTGTGGTTTCAGAAGTAGGCGAGGGACAGTGGATATGATTTTGACAGCCAGTCAACTACAGGGTAAATGTATAGAGCAGCGAAAGTGTCTTATCAGACTTCATCGATTTAATCAATGCCTTTGATACAGTCAATAGGGATGTTTTGTAAGGTATTCTGAAAAAAAGCTTGGCTGCCCATACAAATTTGTAACGATCTAAAAGCTCTTCCACGATTATATGAAAGCGGTAATCAACTTTGGGGAAAACTGGTTGATCCTATTTCAGTAGAGAATAGTGTTGAGCAGGGAGACATTTCATCACCCACACTATTTGCGTTTATTTCACCATGGTCTTTCGGATATCATTCGGGGGTTGCTCTGATTGTGTCTAAATTCGCTACCGAACGACTGGGCGGTGTTCAACATTAGGCGTTTCAGTGCAAGTCCAAAAGAACTCAACAACACGATCCGTGATTTGCTCTATGAAGATGATTGTGATCTGGTGGTCCATATAGGGGCTGATATGCAGCGTCTTGTGTACGCCTTTGCGGTTGCCTGCACCGCATTGGGCCTGACTATCAATCTGAACAATAAACTGTAATGTATCAGCCTTCGCCAGGCATACCATACTATGAGCCATCAGTCAAATGGGTCAAATATAGCAGTTGTCGCTAAGTTTGTATACTTGGATAGCACACTAAGTATGCCCTCTGCCTTGGATGATGAAGCATAATTACGGATCAGTAGGGCAAGTGATGCCTTCGGAAAGTTGGACAAGCGTTTGTGGAGTTGTCATGGGATATTGCTGCCAACAAAGATTAAGGTTTATGCTGCATGCAGTCTCTCTTCCCTTATATGTGCCTGTGAGACTTTGACAACATACAGGAAGCATTTGAGACATCTCGACCGGTTTGCCCAGATGTGCCTACAGCGAATCTAAGGTATGGGCTGGCAAATGTATGTTAGTGATTTTAAAAGTCTTTAACGGACGCAGTTTTTAAGCAGTGAAGCTCTCATTATCAAACATAGACTGATATGGAGTGTGAATGTGGTGAGGATGTCAGACAGTCGACTTCCCAAACAACTCCTTTATAGCTAGCTCGCCGAGGGAAGACGTCTGTCTCAAATCAAAAAATGAAATACAAGGATTGTTTGAGGTTCACCTTGAAAAAAATGTGTGATGGATCAGAGAACCTGGGATAGTCTTGCTTTGGATCGTGGAGAGTGGAGAAGGACCTAGCAGGGATGGGTTGGGGCGCCAAATTGGTATCGAGTGTGAGGTGTGCGGAGATTATGTCTGAGCAGATCTGGGCTGATAAGCCACCATACTACTCATCAGCGCAATGGGCAACAAAGCAGTCTTGTGTTGCAAGATCTAACCTGTGTCAACTGCGGGCGGACGTGCAGAACAGTAGGCGGTTTGAAGCGGCATTTTAATATACATAGAAGTAACCATCAAGAACGTGCTGCTAGTGGCGCACATGTCTGCACAATGTGTGCCAAAGAATGCCAGAGTTGGGCAGGGTTCAAAAGCAACCTTAATGCGGTCCATCACTGATCTTTTTCATATTTCTCCATATATATTTTTTTATAGGTGTTATATAATATAATGGCAATGTTCGAGAAATATATATATTGGTGATAATCATGTAGACACAAGGTTTCTCCTTTACTTACATTTACTGTCATTGGGCATTAGCGTTACAAACAATTACAGGGTCATATTTTAACGCGTCCTGCTTACTCGCAAAGTGAAAACTACATTCAAAGAGAACTAACAATGTAGGAAAAGAGAGGAAAGCTAAACTACGATGAAGAATAACTATATGAGGATCTCGATTAGTGTACGCATTGCATTGAAATACGGAATTTCATGGTTAGTATATGCAATAGATATGGCTCTGCCTTTGTAAAAGCATGTAACAAAGACAAGGAAAACTCTGATTTCTAAACCGGAGAGTTAGTAGCTACTCTGTCCGTAGAAAACAATTGCATCAATTTAGTGTAATTAAAAAGGTGTGGAACTAGACAAACCCTGACAACTTTAAATAAATCATCTCTATTGATTTCGGACAGCTTTGTCATAGTGTGAACTCCTACGTCGAAATCATATACGCATACACACACACAAATATATATATTGTGTGCATGGATATAATGTAGTTGTGTGTTATTTTTATAGTGAAGACTTATCTAGTTATTAATAGTGCTCGCTGACGGAAATATGAGGCTATATATTTTACATTAAGAATACATTACATATTGGTTTGGAAAGCATTCAATACGGTCGGTTTCACAGCACATTTAAAATCAGCCCACATATATATATGTGTGTGTGTGTGTGTGTGTGTGTGTGTGTGTGTGGAAGTTGTGTGATTGTAGCGGCTGGGTGTACGACGAAAAAGTTCGAATTCTTTTCAGTTTCATTAGTGAGATTTAGTAGAATATAGATTGCTTTATTCTACCTTAATATAGTGATACAGGGGTATTTTTTTAATTATATTGCGCAACTAAGCGCAACGAAGGAAAAAATCCAAAACAATTATTCGGTCAATGTTATTTTGTTCAGGATTTTTCTATTCACTGAACACCCGTTATTTCAGTTCAGTTAAACATGTAGTAACATACACCTTTGACGTTGTCGACTAGTCACAAACTGGACACTAAAACGCGAAATAATTGACACTTTACAGAAAAACATATAGATACCAGTGTTTGCCTCGGTGTATATATGGGTCTCCCTACGTACGGACAAAATTGAGGTATAAAACCGGGTATAGTTATATGGGGCAAGAAGAAAAAAGCATTTACTTATTCGAAGACTATAAATGTCGGAACAACACCGTCGGTTATCGTAGATTACAAACCTGCCCATATATATATATATATATATATATATATATATATATATATATATATATATATATATATATATATGTTGTGTGTGTGTATGTGTGTGTGTGCATTTAAAGAAACATTGTAAACCATTCCTTTTTTTACAAACTTTATTACAGTTTATTTTCATATAAATAAAATGAAACGCTGGCACTACTGTTTACAGATGGAGAAACAAGCGAAACCATAATTATATTTTTAACACCCTCTCACCACAAACTAAATCTTACCATCGGGTTTCAGGTCATGGAGATTTAATGTAGAAATGCTGTTTTGATCTTGCTTTATGCATTTGATTTTTAATAGACGCGTAGAAACATCTCATAATATAAAATCCAAAACTGTAATAAAAATAAAAACACAAGCTATTTAGCGATATTTTTCAGCAGCTATGCAACCTGGCGATAACCAAA
This sequence comes from Euprymna scolopes, assembly GCF_053919585.1. Lineage (NCBI taxonomy): Eukaryota > Metazoa > Mollusca > Cephalopoda > Sepiida > Sepiolidae > Euprymna > Euprymna scolopes. Next base: position 85,728,761 of record NC_136489.1, read on the forward strand.
GTTTTAGTTTGGAAATATACATAAATAAACTATATGAGTAACTCTAGAACATTTAAAAATTAATTTCGTTAGAATTGATTCGTCCTTTGTGAGAAATTGTAATCCAGCGAAATTGATATAAATTATAAATTTGATTACATGTGATAGATATGGTTTTGGCTGAATAGAATCCGACTATCAATAATTAAAATTAATTAATTTAAAATAGTTTATGAAATAGAAAATGAATTTTATATGATTTAACATAATCAGTAAATTAATTTGTTATAATTTTAATATTTTGTAATAATAGTTTATTTTCCGAAGTAGTTAACTGAAATTAAAGAATTGTTTCGTAAGAAAGAAACATGCATTAAAATAGATTTAATACATTATAGTTAATAACATAAAATCAATGCATTATTGTATTTAAATAAATATTGGGTTCTGCATACACATAACCTTAAAGGTTGATCACAAGCAATCTAGTGTATTTCATATAATACTTAATATTTTCATTGTGAATTAATTCTTATAATAATCATTGATGTGCTTTTAGTGGATTTAGTTTGATATGTATATTTATAGTCTTTTAATCGATTGGAACGGCCATCGGTGTGAAATTTTACTTGCAATTTTTTTTAAAGACCTATTGGCATCTGTTAATCTCTACGAATGTTTTTATGACTGTAATTTAGAAGTAGAATGACATGATCATCTTTAAGGTATTGGCGAGTAGCATCCAATCCTGAGAAGGGTGGCAAAAAGTTCCGTTCGACTGACCAAATCAGACGCATTGGTCAGGTTGATGAAGGCGAAAGACAATGGAGTGTCTGATGCAGAACTTTTCTTGCAACTACCTGATTGAAAACGTCATGTCAATCGTTGAACGCTTCGTCTGAAACTCACACTCTGACACTGGGTGAACACGATCAGCTAGCAGCTGAAAACGGTTGAGGTTCACTCGTACAAATGCTTTACCTATGATACTGAGTTATTATAGTTTATACAGTATTGGGATCCTTGTATCCCACATATCCTGGGGTGTCGTACCCTCTTCTTAGCACAGTAGCAAAATCTCGTAGAAGTGGCCCAGAGGCGAGTCTCTCTTCCTTCCTTTATAATCTCTGATGGAATTCCATAACTGCCTGGAGCCTTTCCTAAGGAGAGTGAGTAATGGCCTTCCTCATCGAGGGTGGGTAGTGAGCTCGTCTATGATGATCAGTGGTGCTGTGTTGCTTTATCACTGACCATGTATTACCTGGAATACAGCTCTTGAAAGTGCTCAATCTAGAAGTAATTGAATCAATTAGTTTTAAGATATGTAGTGGTCAATTTTAATATAGTTAAAGTGATAAAAGCGTCACTTATTGTATGTTGTGTCCTGACTATGGCGCTCGCATCAGCAGAACATCAATGTGAAAACAGAATCACGACATCAAGTTAGTTTTAAAAGAAAATGTGTGCCAGGTCACTTTTATAAAACAAATTGTTTGTGGAAGAGTGTAATAAATGAGGTTCATTAGAGGTATGTGTATCTCAATAAATACCGGAAACTAAACCGTAAGGTGTCTATCGATATCCGGTTGACCAACGTAGGTCGTTCGTCGTCTAACAACCCACTTATTGTATGCTTTGCAATATATGTTGTTACTTTGTGCGTTCTGCTTTTCTTTGCAACACTTAAAAGGGCTATAAAAGTGGAAACATCGGATTTCGAACTCACAGAGGTCACTCGAACTTAAAATATCTCCAGTATTCACATGAATGCAAGACGTAAATTTGAATAACACCAAGCAAGTGTTCAGAAAACTCGAAAAAACAATAATTGTGTTGACATAAAAGTTTCAATTGCAAACTCGTGGAAAGTAAAAATATTTTCATACTTTTTCTTTTCTTTCCTTAGCATTATCACGACATCTAAGAGCACACGTAAATATGATGGAAAGAGAAATACGAATTATTTCTGTATATTTCTCGCCCCATTAAATAAGTGTGTCAGAGAACGTTTTTTAGCTTACTAAAAACAAGTACATATGGTTTTCGAACAAGAACAGCGCATGAAAGATCCGTTTATACAAGTCATAAACCTGATGCGCCACCGGTAATAATATCGCATTTTCACAAGACTTAGTATGGAATGCGATTGACAATTTCTGCTACGGACTTGAAGAAGGTAACGCTGATGATTTTTTTAGTATCGACTGTAAACAGTGGTCGAGTCAGAATCAGGTTGGTTAACTATTATGGAAACTATAGACGGCCAAGCGTAACAAGTTTATATACTAAAATATTTTCTTTTCGTTTGCAAAGAGAAGGTCTCAAGAACTTAATAAAAATGGTGCGTAGGATTTTAAATAGAAACGCGAGTGCGATTTGCTTAAGATTTTGGTCATGTCGACACAAAAGTCCATGGCACAAGCACGGTTATTCATAAGGTACTTGCAGATCGCAGACCCATTTGTATTGTTCAGAACATCAGAAGGTGAAACATTTGCATAACGAATCTGTTATAATACCTGTTGTTTCTAACGAAAATCCAATCTTTGCTACGTCCGCCCAACATAGTGCGCACTGCAATTACATTTAAATAAATAAATAATAGAATTACTGTGGTGGGGTGAATATATTTGCGAATGGAGTACAGTATAGGTCTAGTTGAAAAAACAACACGTGGGTTCGACACAAAATAACACCGTTGTACAGACAGATATTTCTTGGCAAATCGGTCACTAATATTACGTAGGCAAGGTAGACGAAGTTAAACAGGGCAGTTATTGATTAAAGATGCTTTAGATTCATAAAAATGGAAAGACATTCCTATTTATGGTAGATTCAACAATGTCTAAGATATAGCAATTGTTGCAAAGGGTCTTACTGATAAATTTAATCTCGGTATCCATATTAGCCTTTGAGGAAATTATTAAAGCCATATGTGTAGGGTCCTAATTAAACTAAATGCTTAATTTGTCGGATAAAAAGAGTCCCAACGTGTATAAAACTAGTAAATGTTAGTTTACGATAGACAGAAGAACCAAAAATAATTTGGAACCATGAACATCTAAAATCGGAGGAGTAAAATTGGTTTCTTTAGCTACTGTAAGCTTAAGAGCTGAATGAATGTTATTAAGAGACATAAAAAGGACCCGCTTTCGTCTCGTTGTCGAATAAACAAAAGATGTCGTCAATGTAATGAAAGTAAGTGTCTGGTCCATGAAAACCAGATAGTAGACTCTCTTCGTGATAACCTACAAATATTAGCCAAAGCTGGTCCCAATGGAGAGCCTATGAGTACAACATCTATATGACTGTAGATGATATCATTAAAGTTGAATTCAACTTACAAAGTGGCGATTATCATCTATTCTACGTAAATATTTTCGGGAATGGGTAGTTGGATGTTGGCTTCAATATAGTGCGCCATTACATATATTAATAGTTTCCAAATATAAGACAAATTGAAGAGACAAGAAATATAATAAGAACACATAAATTTGTCAAAAGTAAACGAATCTCAATTAACGTTTTTTTACGTGGGCTCCAATTTTGACCACTTAATATTTATTTTTGGGGCTGAAATTAAATTAAAAAGTTTTATCCATGTCCAAGTAATCTACATTGAAAATGTCAAGCGTTTAGTCCCAAAATTGACGGAGGAGTTGAGTAGAGTTTTCAAAGATCGAATCGTTGAACTTTGACTCCTTAAAAGGCAAATTTCTGGCCATAAAACGATTTAAAAAATTTCCCTCTTTACTCCTTCTGTCGAATCTCGAGTCTCAAGAGCGAAAATTGACAGAGTTATTTGGTAGGGAATGTACACATACATACACAGAGAGAGATTTTAACTTTAATCGATATACAGCAATTGAAGCACATGTTCCCACACGGAAATTTTATAGTAAGCCCCACTCCCTCTAATGGTTTACTTCTACTTGTGCTGCCGCCATCGCGCAAAGGCAGCATGAGTACCGAAGATTTAACCGACATAAGTCCAGTTCAAATAGGCAGAAGTATAAAGAAGTAACTGTAAAAAAGAAATAGCGACAGGTAAGAGAGAATTTACTGAAACCACCAAAAAAAACCCGCATCGAAGCACAGAAATTACTTCTGGAAAATCTACAACAGTGTAGTAAATAATGGGAAATCAACAATCCTCCCACTATTCAACAATCATGCAATCTGCAGCTAAGAAGGCTAACATGCTTGCCAATCGGTTTGCCTCCAACTCCACACAGGACCCTGCCAACCACCCCTCCCTGACTTTCCTTTGCGGACAGACGCCACACTAGACGATCTGAAAATCACCCCTTCTCAGGTGCATGATATCATAAGAAATCTTGACACTTCAAAAGCATGTGGCCTGATCTCATCCCGGCTGTGCTATTAAAAAATGATCCACTGAAGTAGCTCCAGTTCTCTCCAAACTTTACAACAAATGCCTTAATGACTCTTGCTTTCCTGCATGCTGGAAAACTGTTTCTGTAGTACCAGTTTTCAAGAAATCTGGCGAAAGAACTGACCCAGTAAATTATCGCCCGATTAGCCTCCTCCCACTTTTCGCCAAAATATTTGAGACAATAATTAACCAAGCTCTAGTCCATCACTTTACAGATGCTAAACTTCTGACTGACCAACAAAATGGATTTAGACAAGCCCGTTCAACAGTAGATATCCTAAATGTAATCTCAGAACGTATATACCAGTCACTGGACAAAGCAGAGGAGGATAGAGCGATAGCTCTAGATATATCTAAGGCTTTTAACAGGGTATCGCATGAAGGTCTTCTCAGGAAAATCCGATCATACGGTATCACTTGAAGAATACATGACATAATTAAATCCTTCTTAGATAAGAGAAAAATCCACGTTGTCCTCGACGGTCGTAGATCTAAACAATACGATATAAATGCGGAAGTGCCTTAGGAGTCTATCCTTGGACCTCTGTTATTCCTAATATTCATAAATGACCTCCCTAACAAAATTGCCTGTGAGATGCTGAAGACACTACACTTTATAAGAGATACGACAGCAAAACAATGAACACATATCTAAAGAAATGGCAGAAGCACTAGAGGATGACCTCTGATGTGTAGTGGAATGGGGACAGAAATGGATGGTGACATTCAATGCTGCCAACACTAAACTCGTTTCCTTCAATAATTACAAGAAACTTTCTCTACCACCAATAGCAATGGTCAATGACTCTTTATCTGAAAGTACATCCTTTAAACTCCTCGGCCTAATGCTCTCAGGAAACATGAGTTGGAACAATTATATCGAGAGTATCGCCAGGACCGCTGCGAAGAAGGTAGGTTCTCTCTACCCTACTAGAAAGATACCCACGCCCGAAAGTACTCTATACCACTATAAGGCCACCATTCGCCCATGTATGGATTATTGTTGTCATATTTGGGCTGGTGCATCTACCACTAGTATCTCGGTCCTAGATAAAGTTCAAAAGAGAATCGCCCATCTGATAGGTCCTGAACTGTCATCTAAACTTCAGCCCCTGTCCCATTGACGAAATGTTACATCCCTTTGCCTTCTCTACAAGTACTTTAACGGTGAATGGTCTGACGAACTGCAAGCACTTATGCCTCCTCAATGTAAATACCCCGACAAACCCGACAAGCAGCTAAATCCCACTCCTTCACAGTAGAGATTCCTAGATGTAAGAGAGCCTTCTACTCCAGTAGTTTCTTCCCCATGACAGCTAGACTTTGGAAATCCCTGCCGGATCCTTGCTTCTCCAACTGTATTGACATGCAGAAGTTCAAGTGCAATGTTAACCGACATCTTGCTTCCCAACTCCCTACACAGTACCTCTGATGCCTATGCCCCTTATAATATCCCCCTACAACAAAGTAGCAATATGCCTTGTTTGGGGTGAAAATGTAATTTATATATATATATATATATATATATATATATATATATATATATATATATATATATATATATATAAAAGGATGTCCACATATCAAGACCCGGACGCTACTCCCAGCATGAGAGTTAGTGTGTCTATGGTATGCATGGGGACAGTTGCTGGAATACACGCAAGTGTAACAGAGTTTCACAGACGGAAAGTTCTAGGAAGGAACTTTGTTCATGAAATTCATGTTTAGGTTTGGAAATAGTCAGAGAGTGTGGGGGTTATTACTAGTGATTTTAGCAAGACGAGTGTTTTTTTTTGTGAAAAGTTGGCGGGGAGAGACCATAGATTAAGGCTCAGTCGAATACGTGCCATGAAAATACTGACATGCAGAAGTTCAAGTGCAACGTTAACCGACATCTTGACATCGACATACGACAACGTGGCAAGCTCTCAACCTCTCTTCGGTTGGAAAGAATTTGAAGAGAAGTGAAAAGATTACGAAGTCAGTTTTGAACTCTGTAAAGGGAAGACAGGATGCTCCGAGCAGTTTCTACAAAAATGTGCCCCATTCTATAATGTGTTTGGTTCTTATACAGGCAGTGAATTGCATCGGTAGTGAGATATCTACTGGAGTGATAGAATGATTCAGCCAATTTTTGCGATTATTTCAGATCAGGATTGAAGGGCAGTCTCAGAAGCTAGTCTAAACATAGAGCGGTCAGATGTGGGTCAGAGCGTTGATGATGGAAAGAGAGGTTTTCTTTTAAATGTGATAAAAAATAACCAGAAAATGTTTCCCCATTGCACCACGTGCTCAAGTACAAATGAGAGATAATCAGCAAGATATTTGTCATTTCCGGCATTTGAGGTGTTGTCATAGATGGTAGTATTGTCTGTATAAATATCTACGAAGACCTAAAAATGTTATTTGGGGGATCGTTGATGAGCATTAGGAAAATAATTGGGCCTTCGGTGGGACTCTGAGGGACGCCAGCATTAATACTTTGAGCTTCTGATTTCAGCCCATCAAGCACTACTCTTATAAACCTATCAGAGAGAAATGTTTTAATAATTGAGAAAGACTTCCATCTATTCCGTAACTGGCGATGCTGCGGAGTAGGGCTTTATGCCACACTCTTTCAAAAGCTTTGATATGTCAAGAGCATTGCCTTAAAAAAGAAGCCTGCGTTGAGAGATTCACTAATCTTGTGAGATATTACTGCGAGCACATTTAGTAGACCGGAAACCATATTGCATATAACTGAGTAGGTTGTTTCTGCTGAGGTCGTTGATAACTTATCTGTTGAACACAGATTCCAGTAACTTACTCATGACACACAGGAGACTGATTGGCCTGTATTGAAAGGGTGAAGGCCGATCGCCTAAAGTTTTAAAAATGGGTCAGAATGATGAAGTTTCCCAAGGTGTTGTGAAGCATTACTCCTTAATACAACGTTTAAAAAAGCTTTGTAAGTATAGGTCTAGTTCTAGTTGAAGTTTTTGAGCACTATAATTGAAATGCTCTCGGAACCAGTTGCTTTACTGGAATCGAGATTTTCGATCACCTTGGAAACATTACGTACATTCATTTGTATGTTGATAGTGCCTGTTCAAACATAGTAGGAAATACGGAGTGGGTATGCGGCCATGGTAGAATAAGTTAGAATGTGCTGCAAAGTTATTGGCACAAGTTGTGGTTCTGTCTGATGCTGATTGATTATTGATAAAGGTTGCAATAGAGATACACTTCGGTTCATAACCCGGGTTGTTATTTGCATAAATTCATGAGAACCAGAGTGCTGCTAGTCTAAAAAAAAACATGTAAAATAGTTATCATTAGCTGGACACACGACGTTGCCCGGTAGTTCAATACGGTTAAACATGAGATTTTAATTCATGCAGACTGCGTATGTATTATTATAGAATCGATACTCTATTGAATATTATATATTACGAGGAATATTTTACTTGTGGACTTATTCGCCAAAATAAAAAATAAAAAGATACGAATGATAATGTCTTTCCTCAAATTCCGTCTATGCTTGTTTACAATATCACGTCAGCTGATATTTGGGCTTGAGGATGAATTCTCTGGAATAGTCACTTCTGATTAATGTTTAATTTTAAAATATGCAAAGAAAATAATGTTTTGCGGCGATTTTAAATGTACCTCTTCTTTCATCCTAAATTAAACCCATTAATAAGAAAAATTAAAATAAAATAGTGAGGTATACCCCGGCTTGAAAAGGGGATCATTCGAACTGTAGTCAGATGCTCTACCACTGAGCTATACCTCCAGATATATCATTCTGCTTTTTTTAAAATACTTTGCTAAGATTTTATTATTTCCCTTGCCGGTGTAACGTATAATAGTTCCCTTATAAGAGTTATTCTTTTTTATCTATATGAAAAAATGTTTCTAGGATCTTTTTTTTTCGATACTTAACGGATGGATTTCTGTACAATATATATCTAAGATCACTGCCAGACATATAAATAAGTTTTGTGAAATATTTGCAAAAGATAGGCTCAGCCGTTTAGGAACCTATAAGGAAGAACTCACACACACAAAGTCGCTTTTATATAATAGTAGAGATGATTTTTTTTTAAATTTTTAATTGACACTCTGAATCCGAAAATGTTTCTTAGTTAAAATACAAAATACGAAACTTAAATATTTGTTTAATAAAACATAAAAACACAACTTATAATCATATGCTAAGACATTACACACAAATATACGTGTGTGTATGTATGTGTCCGGGTACGTATGTTGGTGTGTGTATGCAGAGCTTAGAGTCATTCTTATTAGCCCAAACAATTTCATTATGCTCACGCTGATGTTAATAATTGGAGATCCGGTTTCTTTCGTCAAGGAAATCAAACCAGACTGTCTCTCACAATCAAAGACTTGGCATGCAATTTTTTTTATCTAATTCATTGATCAAAATTGGTTCGCTTTATTTGTTTATAGCCGCATTGTTTAAAGAACAAAAACTCTGGATGCTAATTAACGTTGGCATATAAAGACAAGGGAGGACAGTATTCGGATAGTTAAACTTTTGAAATCACTGATAAAAAAAGACTGGCACACAGACATCCATAAACATACTATACTATAAATACACGCTCATATATATATATATATATATATATATATATATATATATATATATATACGTACACATACATATATACGTATAAATTATAGCAAGCTGTAACTGTAGAAGGAAAAGCACATGCCCTTTACAAGGTACCTGCAAAGTAAAATGGTAATTTACAGCTGCACAGTATTCAAAATCCCAAATGTAAATTCAAATAATACCAACCATTTACATATTTCCGCAGAGACTTACCCCAGCACACAATTAATGAATCGCAACACCACCATTAACCATCTAACAATCTAAAACAACCAAACATCTTCAATGGCAATACCACTGTTAACAAACTGAAAGCAACTATTACAACTCGATTAAACAAAATGCAATATATTTTGGTTCAAATTCTCCACACATAAACACTCTTTCAAAATAAGATCCTAAAAAAAAAACAGATAACTCTAGTAAAATATATTTGGTATCTCAAAGATATGAATATCGCCTTTAATTTAAAATGGAAAAATTAGGCTCTCATAAAACATATAGACCTGGTGATAGATTCCGCACCCTTTGTAGATTTGAAGCCCTAGCTATATAAAAATTCAATAGCAATATGTCCACACTTGTAAACCGATTGGACAAGATTTATATATATATATATATATATATATATATATATATATATATATAATTCTTGGTTTATTTTTTATCAATAAAACGATGTTCCACATTACCAATTAAACTGAAACAGACAGTCTATGCTTTAAGTCGAGGAATGTTTTATGTTATTAAAATAAATTAAAATTACAAATTATACATTAAATAAAATAAAAATATTTTTCGTAAGCCGATTCTGCGGGACTGTTTTCTGGTAGAACTGAACTTCCGTTTCAATTCATTTCATACACCACAATTTGACGACTCGAATTACAAGATTTCATTTTCAGTTTACTCGATAAGTAATAAAAAATCCCCTATTTTTTTAAATGTAAATTTATTTGTTTATTCTCCCAATTTTTTTAATTTTAATTTTTTTTGTTTGTTATACCCGACAAAAAAACCTGCTCGCCATAAAAGTCGAAGAACAGTAACAAAACTATCTTTGTTGTAAAAAGCATTTTAACAATATTGGCAGTACAAGTTTTTTTGTTTTTGTTTTCTTTTTAAGAGTTGTTTTTATATAAGAATAATTTAATCGGCTCGAAAAAACACAGCATTTACGCTATATTTGAAAATTGCAAATGGCGGCAGACTCTATGTTAAACACGTTAAGTTTGGGAAAATGAATTAAAACTAAAAAACTTTGCAAAATACTGTTAAAAAACACCGAATATATGGCAGCCTATGTCACAGTAATATATATTGAGTGAGTTCCTTACAGTGCTTTGTATAGTTTTTTAGTTTTAAATCATTTTCCCAAACTAAACGTGTTCAACATAGTTTGCCGTCATTTCTATTTTTCAAATATACCGATAAACACTGCATGTTTTCGAACCGATTAAACAGTTTACACTAAAGAAAAACGCTAAAATTTAATCCAGTTAGGGAGAAAAGTAACTTATCTTGGCTTTGATAACATTTATATGTGATATATTTATTTTTCGGCAGCTTTTTCGTATCTGTGTTTAGTAATACAAATCCGTTTTATTTAATGTAATGCTTAGCCGCCCCGAAAAACTGTTTATCGGTGTATTTGAAAAATACAAATGGTGGCGGGCAATGTTGATTACGTTAAGTTTGTGAAAATGAGTTAAAAAACAAACTTATACAACTACTGTCAGAAACCCACTGAATATGTCAACCTATGTCATTGTAACATATAATCGGTAGGCTTCTGACACTTTTTGTAGAGTAATTTAGTTTATAATTAATTTTCCCAAACTTTACGTATTCAACAGTGTCCCCGACCATTTGTCTTTTTCAAACACATCGATAAACACTGTGTGTTTCTCGAGCCGCTTAAACATTTTACATTAAATAAAAAAACTAAAAATCATCCAGTTAGGTAGAAACGTAATTTTCATTACCTTTGCTTTCATTTATTTGTTTTTGGACAACTTTTTGGAATCTGTGTATAGTAACCCCTTCTTCACGCAAATATTAATTAAAAACACATTTTTTAATACTAAAAAAAACCTTCGATTTAGCGTAAATATATATACTTCCATCCGTTTATATATATATATATATATGTTTGTGTGTGTGTATATATATACATATATACATATATATACATATATATATATATATATATATACATATTTATATATATTGGCGCACATAGTCTATAGTGATTATTGTTTTCACTATGATAATATGAATTAGAATATCAATTTTACATAAGAATAAAAATAGAAAATTTAAAGTCGTGTTGAGTTAATATTACATTTCCATTCAGGCTATTTCTTTTAGATCATTTGTTTATTTAATATTGCTACTCAAGGCGAGTTTTTCTTTTTGCGTAATGTAATGTTTTACTTCTAGTATTTGTTTATTATTTTCATTTTTTAATTAAAGTTGGCAAAAGAGAAGACGATACATAAGTAAGCTATACCCGTATATTTGTAAATAGATGATCACCTCATATTAGTTGATTATAAATTTTGAAACGCATCTGCAAGGCAAAGTTCTGGTATTGTAATCTATTCTTAGGTTAATTTTGTCTTGAATAGGATGAAATTGTTATGTAATAATTAGATAGCTTTGTTTGTTATGAAGGTCTTATAATATGAATTAGACATGACGTAAGCGTCAAATAACGTAGATTCTGAAAATTTAATTTATATAATATTCAACACTTTTTCAGGCTTCATGATCTGACTGGAAAATTTAACTTTAATTAAGTTCTGTATCATTAGTCAAAAATAAACAGCATTACTTTCCTCCTACTTCTTACTGAGCCAGCAATGCAAGGTGACCTGTTCGTTTTTCTATCTCTCTAATTCTCGCATCCACTTAAGTGAAGATCAACTTGCTATCTTTTAACTGCAAGAACAATTTCAATGAATTCGAACTGCGTTGATTTTTTTTTCTAACCGAATAACGTTTACTCTACTGGATTTTAAATTCTGACTATTGGATTTTCTCTAAAAAATTATCATTCGCTTTTCGCATAATCTTAGCTGCAATTTTGTTCCCGGTTTGTTTTTTTGTTTTTTTTGTTTTTTTGTTTATTTGTTATTTTTCTTTCCACGTTTCCTACATTTCTTTCAAACGTTGTTTTAAAAGGTAATGAACTTTTTTGCAATTTATGACTATCATAAATTGCAGTTTCATTTAATGTTTAAACAAACAAATTCTAGCTTTGCTACAATTATAATTTGCTACCTTCTTGTTCTCCTTTGATGAGAAGAATAGCAAGAATCGCTTTCTTTAAATTTCCGAGGAAGAAGGACTCTGAAAATTGTTTTTGGAGTATTCACTCGAACAATCAATTTCATTGTAAACTTTAACTTACAGTTTTAGTTTCTGTTTTCTCAGAATAACCTCTACTTTCTATTGTGTTTGTATTGAGATTGTGTATTTGCGTTGAGATTAAAATATCAATATATAAATACTGGTATTTATATTCGATTTAAGTTTACCCTTGTTGTATCAGATAAACCCTTCATTATTTTTGCCTTTATTATTTCTGAATATATATATATATATATATATATATATACATACATATATATATATGTATATATGCATATATATATATACATACACACACATATATATATATATATATATATTATATATATATATATATATATATATATATATATATATATATATATATATATATATATGAATTTAAAATTGGAAGAAAGAAACAAAATGCTCGGTGACTCGTATATTTAGTAAATGTTATTCAAAACGACTGTATTTAAAGGTGAAGTCCCTCAGCTTCTAGTTAGTGTGAGATATTCATTGTACAACTATGGATTGTTTTTCACGTTTCTATTGTACTTATTCCACTCGTAAATAATCTTTAGACTGTTTTTAATTGCGATGTATTATACTTCGGTTACCAGATAACGTGTATTCATCAGGAGAGAGTAGACACTGCTTCGGTTCCACTCTCTCGGCAATTTTTTTTTATGCGTAGTCACCCCTTAACTTGTGTGCGGCTGTTTTTATCTAAGAATTAAGAAACAGTAATTGAAACTCATTGATATACGATACATGAAGTATATACTAAGTTAAGCTTACGATATATGGCAAGTAAGAATTGTGAAATATTATTACCAGGAACTAACACATTGAAAATAAATTAAATCTGCTCTTACTCGTTAGGTATTTATTACATACGTTATTGTCTACAGAAATCATACATTTATGTAAAATACAGTTTTTTTATAATTTATTCATTGAATGAGTCTCATTGCAGTTTATATTTTCAGCGATTGAGCTGAGCACTCCGGCGCTGCCATTGTATTCCGTAAGCGATCACGAAAACCTACAATTTCTTGGTTCTGTAGGTTCTTTATGATTATATCTCTTCGGAGTGACATTGCTTGCAAAACATAGTTGTCACTAAAGTAAGGATTTTTTTCTAGAAATTTTATAACCGTTTCCATAGACTTTTCTGCATCATCCCATAATATCGCTTCATCAGAGTGTTCTTGGTTATTTATATTAGGGCCAAGAGAATAGGAGATGTCGCAAATTTTCATCACCATTACTGCTTTCAGGATATTGATCAGTAGTTTCTTCATCTTGTTGCACCCACATTTCAACATCATTTACATTAAGTGATTTAAGAAGAGCGTAGTTGATCGTTAACTGTTTGGTTTCAAGAATTTTTTCTAGACGCGATGTATTCTCTGTTTTTAGAATTGCAAGCCATTTTATGGCTTGTTTTACACTATTTAAAATATAACAATCTGAAAAAATGTACAGTAAGTATAAATTAATTATCAATAGCTGATCTACATTAATTACATAGTACCAATATTAACATTTCTGCGCAATATCGGAGTAAACCATGTAAACAGTTTTACTGCAACTCCGCATCAAATATGCTGATACAATTTCAATGACAGTTGAAGTTTAGAGAGAGGAAGTCCAAATGAGAGGAAGTCCAAATGAGAAGAAGTCCAACTTTCGATGAAGTTCAAATTAAAAGAGTTTTATTGTATATATATATATATATATATATATATATATATATATATATATATATATATATATTTGAAAATTTTTGAAAACTTTAAGTGTCAGGAAAATGATCTAATCATTTTTATGTCGTTTTGTTGGTATTGTAAGTCCGATATTTCGCTAAAAATAGCCTCATCAGGGTAGTTAGTCAGTCCGTAGTTTTTTTTTCTTAATTTTGTTGTTATAGAGGAAGTAAGTCGTGGTAAAAAAATAATTAAAGTAAGAGTTGTACATTTTTGGCGTGTGCGTTCGCCCCAGTTTCGAACAGGAATATAAAATAAGAAAATAGGTGCTGACTATTTGAAGACACTTATTTTGAATAGAAATTCGAAAATTTTGGAAAAGTTTAAGTGTCAGGAAAATGATAAAATTCATTTTTATGTCCTTTTGTTGATGTTGTAAGTCCGGACTTACAACATCAACAACAGGACATAAAAATGATTTTATCATTACAACTATCTGTCAAGATATTGGCCCCGAAAATATGTGTATTCTTTTTCGATAAACTAACATCATCTCAGAATATAATATTCTACTATACAAACGGTGTACAACTAGTTTACGAATGGAATAACTGCAATAATGTGAAAATCAATCCCTATTTTTATACTGGAATTTGAAGGAATATGCTTCACATTTTAAAACTGTAGTTTAAATGAGACCCAATAAACAGAGGTATCATCCAACATTTTTTTCTCCTTTCTATTGTATAATCTATTTATATATATATATATATATATATATATATATATTTATATAATTTGATATTTTATCTTTTTACTATTCTCTCTGACTGTCTGTCTGTCTGTCTGTATATTTCTCTCTCTCTCTCTCTCTCTCTATATATATATATATATATATATATATAAAGTTATCATCATACAGTACTGTTTCGCAGCTCACCAATGCGGCATGACAGTTTTATATATATATATATATATATATATATATATATATATATATATATACATTCGAAACTCCGCGCATTAATGACTATCCACTTATCCTTCCCTTCCTTTTAAAAATTAAATATGTTTTTACCTCTTTTTCAAGACGTTTTTAACATGTTCATTACTCATTTGTTAATTATATATATATATATATATATATATATATATATATATATATATATATATAATGAACTTTCTTCATGTGTCTCTGTGCGTTAGTTTGTTCCTAATGGACTCGAAATCGGCCGGGGCGATTCTTATGATATTTTACTGTTAAGTTTGCAGGTTGAAACAAGTAACGTAGAAAGCAATACAAATGACGACTCAACAAACAAAGGTAGATCAAATAAGAAGTGTATTAGGAAAAGGTATATTTACAGGATATTTACATAATGGTGTCAAATAAGAGAGTCCTTGCTGGAGAAACATATCTACTCTCGGCGGCCTTCGGTGGCTTCTGGTGAACACACACTCAGACTAACTGAGTCTTCCTATTTATGTGTAATTACTATCCACATATGCAAATGAATGTGTGCCACCAGAACACCCTTCTCCCAAGATTTGAAGTCGCACAGATTTCAATATCTTTTTCTCTTGGGATTTAATATAAATGGTTCATTAAACTTTCTTTTTCTACCTGATCTTCGGGGTTCAGGTGTATATTGAGGCGGTTCCAAATTAAAGGATTCGTATATGATGTCCATGGATTCCCCCTCTTCGACTGCTGTTTTATAATCACCATCTTGAATGTGGCGTTTTTTATTTGGTTCAGGTGCCTTTTATGTATATTTTGTGGGCCTTTAATCGTGTATGTACAATCACCAATGCGTTTATCCACTACTCCACATTCCCAGTAAGAAGTGTTATTCCTGTAGCACTTGAAATATACTCGATCTCCCAAGTTATATTTCTTTCTTATCATGTGTGTAGTGTTTCGGACAATTAGCTGTCTTGGCAATTGTTTATCAAACGCTGATTTCACCTTTCTGGCAAACATTAAATCAGCTGGTGATATGTTTGACGGGGTATTAGGGTGCGATGTTATCCTATATATTTGTAAAAAATGTTGCAAAGCTTTTTTGGTTGATATCCCAATGGATTTGTTCAACTCTCGTTTTAACGTGTCCACGAACCTCTCCGCGAGGCCGTTCGACTTAGATGATACGGCGGAGTAATGATATGCTTTACTTGGAACGTGTCACAAAATTCCTTAAAGTCTGTGGATGTGAATTGAGTTCCATTGTAAGTGACCAGTGTGTCTGGTACACCAAATCGTGCAAAAAACTCGTGTAGAAATCCTATTGAGTTGTTCGTTGTTGGATTCCTGCAACGCATTACCTCAGGCCATTTTGTATAACTATCTACTACAATTAAGTAGTAATTTTCTCCTACTGGACCAGCGAAGTCCATGTGGATTCTCGACAATGGGTGGTCGGTTTTGGGCCAAGGTTTGTGTACTATAGGTGGGGATTTTGCCGCTAACTGGCATCCTTCACATCTATTTATTGTTGTAGCTATGTCGACGTCCATGTTACGCCAGTATACGTAGCTTCTCATTAGAGACTTCATCCGATTTATCCCCGGATGTCCTGTGTGGAAGTCTCTCAAAATCCTTTTCTGCAACGTTTTAGGTATTACTACTCTCTCGCTATATAATAACACATCGTTACATGGAGTGATTGAATCTTCATCAAAAAACAGGTATCAAGTCTCCCTCCAGGACGAAAAATTTCCAGATGATCCAACATCGAAGAAGCAGAGGTAGGTTCTGAAAATACATGTCACTCACACACGATTCCCTTTATGATACAACATAAATATATAATATAACACGTCATCTCTTCTAATCCATTATTAGAGATGACGCAACAAACACTCAACCCTTTATTATAGAGACAATATAACAAACACTCATATCCTATTATTAGAGATAACGTAACACTTGTATTCGAGGGAATACTTGTTTTAAATGCTCCTTATGTTCTTCTAGGGATTTGCTCCTGATAACAATGTTTTCCAGGTATGCACATGCGCACTCAATACCACTTAGCATGGTGTCCACCGCTTGTTGAAAAATGGCAGCCGCTACTTTGATGCCAAAGGGCAACCGGTTGTATTTGTACAATCCCTTATGCGTGAGCAATTCTCCTCGACCGCTATTTGTAAATACGCGTCGCTCAAGTCTATCGTGGAGAAGATATTACCACCATTGAACTTTGTGAATATTTTCTCTAGGCTTGGTAGAGGGTAATGGTAATCTTGTAATATGGAGTTTAGACCTGTCGAAAAGTCTGCGCACACTCTGATTTTATCATTCTTTTTCTTTACATATACGGTGGGGGCTGCCCAGTCGCTATGTTCTATTTTTGATAGTATTCCTGCCTGTTCTAATCTGTCTAATTCTTTATTAATCTTTTCCAACCCAGCGAACGGAACGTTTCGCTTTTTTCTAAAATTTGGGCTGATGTTTTCTTTAAGTCCAAACGAGACCTTAAATTCATTGCAACGACCTAATTTAGTCATAAATACATCAGGGAATAATTTGTTTAAGTCCTCTATTATATTTTCTGTTGTTGGAGTAGTACATTCTATTTTTTTACAGAATGTATTAATTGGCTTATCCCAGAGTCCAAATATCTCAATTAAATATATTCCAAACAGGTTTTCGCTATTTTTCAATACGAACATTTTTAATTTCTTTGCAATCCCTTTCAATTTTATCGGAAGGATAACTTCTCCTTCAAATTTTATCTCACCACCAGTTACCGTCCGAGCTGATTTACTTGTTTTCATCATGGTTGGTTTACTCAACTTTTTCCATTTAGTCAAGTTTATTATAGAAATATCGTTTTAAATATTTCCGCTTTTATGTATTTTCGCCGATTTTTGCCTAATTTTTCATTTGATTTTGTTTCCTGTACTTTCTTTCTGGTGAAATGGTTATATCTGCAACAATCGCTTTTGTGTCCGACTTTCTTGCAAACGTAGCATTTTTTCTTCTCATAAGGGCAATCCGATTCCTAATGTCTTTCTGCGCATCTCTTACAGTTATATCTAGGACGAGACTTGTTATATTCTTTACTATAATTATAATTATCATATTTGGAATATCTCGTTCCGTTTGGACTGCTTTTATGTGTATAGTTCTTGGTTGGTGTGTACGGTTTTCTAACCTTTCTTACATATGCCACTCCGGATTCTTCTATCTTTTTTTTAATCCATTTTTAGTGTAATGGCCCTTTCACAATCCTCTGCTAATTTCTGAAGTGTTAAATCTTGCTCAGATTCCAGCTTAGACAACACTCGTCTGCGTATATCTGCATTTTTCGTGGAGACTAACCCTTGTACGAAGATTAGGCATTGTAAATCGTCTACTGTTAGTTCCGCTAGCTTAAAATTATCACAGTTTTTATTGACAACTGATGCGTATGTCATATAATCTTGGTTGTCCATCTTCCTTAGATTCATACACAACCATCTCTTATGAAAAAGAGATATATTCGGATTAAATAATTCTTTTAGTAATTTTACAGCGTCCATGAAATCTAATTCCGTAGTTTCTTTAGGTAGTATATAATCTACGAACTTGCTGTGTTCTCTTACACCCAACTTCCTGAGTAAAAGGCTCACTTTTTGGCTATTGGGCCAACTTTTGCAGTCCAGTTGAAAGACATCCTCGTATCGTGTATAGTATGCTTCAAAAGTCTTTTCTTCCTCCGGCATATCATTAAATGTGTCCATGCTATTAAATATAATTGTATGCGAGAAATTAGTACTTTCGACATTTTCTCGATTAGTCTTTAATAGTTCCAGTGTTTTAGCAAAACGTTCATTTTACCTTTCTTCATATTCAAATTGTAATTTCTTCTGCCTTTCTTCTTGTTCCATTTGCCATTTCAATAATGTCTCCTCTCTACGTGCATCTAGCTCGGATTGCACCTTTTGTTGCGTCTGCAATAATTGCATTAACATTCTAGATAAATCTTCCATTTTTTTGTATCCTTTAGTAGCATTAATGCAGTTACGAAGAAAAATTGTCCAATTTTACATGCAACACAATATCCGTACCATATAAAATGGCTTTTGTTACAAAAAATTGTTCATAGTTCCTGTTTTCAATAGTAATATAACTGCTCGAATAATATTTTCTCACTTCGCTAGCGAGACAAGCTCATCCAACCACAACCTAAGAACTGAGGCTTTTGCTGAAACTACAAAATACGATTTACTTTTCCGTTTTAGGCATTTCCTAATAAATAACAGCCGAACTTAAGTACAACTCTTTCCATAGAAAAAAAAGATTTAGTAATACGAATCTGTTAGTGGTTTTACAAAAATTCACTTTTACAGTTTGTAATTTTTAAAGATGGATTCCACGGGAAACGGCGTAAATCGTCGCTTTTTTTTGCCACGTTGGAGTTTTTTTTCTTTGAGACTGCAATTAAAGGTTTTGGTTTGTCTCTTTTTTCCGACTAGTATTTTAGTAAATAAAATACCATTAATCGAGGTTACTTTTTTTTTTAACCTGAATGTAGTTTTTGTTCTTGGAATGTGGGAAACAACCGTTTCTTTCTTTTAGTGTTATACTTCGCGAGGAAAATATTTTACAGTTTTCCAATGTTCGCTGAATTATTCATTTTTTCCGCTTGAGTCGAACTTCTCTTTAGCGTAAAATCCGTTTTAACGACTATTTCGTTCGTCAAAACTTGTATTCCTTAGAAAGGTCAACCGTTGCGTTGTACTTTTTTAATGAGTTCTTTCCATTTCTTCGTAAAACTGTTATATTTGACGTTCATCCTCGTCATCACTGTTAAGTTTGCAGGTTGAAACAAGTAACGTAGAAAGCAATACAAATGACGATTCAACAAACAAAGGTAGATTAAATAAGAAGTGTATTAGGAAAAGGTATATTTACAGGATATTTACATAATGGTGTCAAATAAGAGAGTCTTTGCTGGACAAACATATCTGCTCTCGGCGGCCTTCGGTGGCTTCTGATGAACACACACTCAGACTGAGTCTTCCTATTTATGTGTAATTACTATCCACATATGCAAATGAATGTGTGCCATCCCAACATTTACACAAAGGAAAATTATATATATGGCAGCGTTCTTAGAGAGTTTTTTTTTTTTATCAGAATGTCTTCTTTACTCTACCTACTTAAAGTCAGTATTGTCAATTGGTACTTAACTTTTTCATTTTAAACGTAGATTCAAACTATTATAAGCGCAGAAACAGTACGGCCAGGTATACGAAATGAACAGTAGGTTGTTTTTATATGCCAGGGGTGCGTTCAAAATGAATAATTCTGTTTAAAGAATTATTGACGCATGATACGTAACGTTTTCATTTTCAACTTTAATTCAAGCTATTATACATGTATTGTGGACACGGTGACTGCGGAGAAACCTGTGGGGCCTTCTTCACCCGGTATACGGCAATCGGTCCATAAGTAGAGTAGGCAATCGATCGAGTTGATTGAAAAAAAGTCGATTTCATCGATTTCGATGACAATAAAAATGTGCGAGTACTAAATATTCGTTAATCATGATTCAATCTTTAGCAAGGTCGCATCCCTCTGCTAGTATATATGGATACGTAAAATTGAAGGGTTAAATCATTTAAAATATTCACCTTATCTTAATTTCCGGTTGCAATCACTTATGAAATAGAATAATTTATCTGTGAATTATTCTTTCAGCAGTGAAAATATTTACTTATATAGAAAAAAAGGAATGATAAGAATATGACGGGCTAGGGAATGAATAACTAGTAAAATTTAAATAGATTTAAAAATACTCAATAAATGCAAATTAAGAACAGGTAGAATATATATATATATATATATATATATATATATATATATATATAATGGTGCCAAAAATAAAAACAGTACTTGTCATTTTTTTGAAAAACCGCGAATTTCACTAAATTACATCTAACCGTTTAAACAACTTATACCTCATTTGATTCGCCTTTCATTCCTCTACAGTTTTATTTTTTTCATATTTGAATTTTTAACTGAAGTATCCTAGTGTACACGTACTTTGAAAAAAATAACTGCAAATCAAGAAGGCGAAAAGAAATACTGCACAATGGAAAATTTAGGAGGCCTCAAGTTTTGACAAGCTTCTGGGCTTGACTGTTACTCCTGATCTTAAATGGAACATGTACATCAAATATGTTACCAATACCGCTGGAAAAATGGTGAGATCTTTCTATCGATCCAGTAGATATCTCACTGCTGATGCAATTCTCTATCTATGTAAGAGCCAGGTACGTCCAAGGTTGGAATACTGTTGCTACATCTGGGAAGGAGCTGCTAGAAAGACTTGTCCTGCCTTGATAGAGTTCAAAATAGACTTCAGAGCCTCGTAGGAGATGTCCTTTTCTCTTACCTGCAACCTCTATCTCACAGAAGAGATATTGCGAGTTTGTCTCCGATGTATCGTTATTTTCATGGAAAGCGTTCGACTGAGCTTCAGTCTATGGTCCCCTCTCGACAAACTTTCACAAGAAACACTCGTCTAGCTGAAAACACTATCAATAATTCACGCCACTCTTTATCTGGGTCTAAAACTAAACGTAAATTCCATGAACAAAGCTTCTTTCTTAGAACTGCACGCCTGTGGAATTGTCTTCCGTTTTCCTGCTTTCCGGCTAACTACAATATGGTTGTCTTCAAGTCTAACGTATAAAAGGTTCTGATGAGCCGTTACACTTAAGTGAACAAGTTTACCGAGCTTCCATTACTATCGATTACTATATTGTCGTTTTGACTACTGTACACTCTTTAACCCCTATCCTTGAGTGGCCTATCGGCCTTTATGAGTGGTGATGTCTATGTAAAAAAAACGTGGCTCTTATACATGTAGAGAGTTAAATCAGGAGTATGATAGAACAATTCCACAATTTTTCCGACAACCTTGGCAACAGATTTGATGTAGATGTTTACTATTAGATCTTGAGTAAAGGTCAGTCCCAGAAGCTTGTAATACAAATAGGAACTCCCCAAAACGAGAGCAATTCATTTCAATTGATGCCAGACGGGGATAAGAGCGTTGATGGTGTAAAGATTGAAACTTGGTTTTAGATACATTAAAATTAATCAAACACTTCTTTCCCCATTGAATAAAGTGATCAAGATCAGAGGAGATAGGATCCGAGAGGACTTATTCGTTTACGATCTTTAAAGTGTTATCATAGATGGTAGTGTTATCAACATAAATAGCTGGAATGATCTTAGGATGTGATTTGTTAGATCATTGATGTAGATCAGGAAGGGAGTTGGCCCTGGATGGACCCTCGAGGAACTCCAGCATTTATAATGTGAGCTTCTGGTTTCTGCGTATCAACCACTACTCTTATAAACCTTTCAAAGAGAAATGATTTAATAATTGGAATTACATTTTCAGCTATAGCAAAGTTCTTTGCTTTCAGACTAGGAGCAAATTCTCTTTTCATGCAAATCCTGTGAGCGCTTTTTATCGAATGGAGGCGGTAAATAATATACACACCCACGCTGGGAAAAAGTAATGTTAGATGTTCTCCTTATTAATTTCAGTTTTTTGACGTGGGACAGAACTCTGTTCAACCGGTCACAAGGGTGGCTTAGTAGATCATCAATAAAACAATTTCCTATAAAATATATAAAAGAATATTCAATATTTTGAATAAGCCAGTGGAACTTCTATGGGGAACATATTAAGCAATCAGAATATCATTCATCAATATTCCATAGTTATTTGGATAGAGTTGCTGAATAATCATAAAGAAATCGATTGTTTCGAGGCATATAAAACCGTTGCACATATACCAATAACTTCCAGACTGATAAATGGCGCACCACGTCTATATTTGTCCAAACTGATATCAATTAATCAATTGATCATATAAGAAATGGCCATTGACCTCGGGTAAAGGATGTTGTGATGTTGTTGTTGTTGTTGTTGTTGTTGCTGTTATCTGTTCACAAAATTGTTCCTATGTTTTTCTTTTAGTGCAATATCAATTTCTCCCTTTCTATGTTTTACGTTAGTATTCTTTCGCGTGCATTTCTTTCGATTCTTTCATGATGGTTTCATACTGTTCTCAAAGTGGATTTCCATCTTATTGTATTGAATAGCATTTGAGTCAATGTGAAAGTTCCATATACATGTGATTAGCTATCAGATTGTTTGACGTTGTTAAGATTTAGCCTATTATTCCTTACTCGCTTGCCGTTCTCACAGAAGTATTTAACAATAATTGTTTGCTTAAGTGAAAATAGCACGTGTTGTTCCCGGAAGAAGGATTGACAATAAATTGACCCATTTCTATTATTTTCCGTTTCTTCTGATCATTTTTTTAAGTCACATTGTGTTCTCACAACAAGTGTTTTATTTAATTCTAGCCACTACCAACTGATGATATTCTGGTTATTACTGATAATACTATTATTATTATTATTATTATTATTATTATTATTATTATTATTATTATTATTATTATTTTTATTATTATTATTATATTCTTTTAGTCAGTTATGTCCAAATATGATGGTAGCTATTTTTCATTGTTTTCCAACTTTCCAACAGTTTTTTGATCAAATATATACCGATGAGGTGTGTTCTTGTCAGGCACCATTAATTAATTTCAAATAAATCAGCTGATTTTTGTTGGCATTCGTTACCCCGATAGGTGTTTTGTTAGAATACTTTCTGGAAAGAAAATGGGTACTTACAGGAAGGACCACGTAAAGATCTCCAACATCTGTAAGTGAAAGTGTTTCTATAGAATAACTTTAACTTGGCACAACCAGGTTGTCCGTCCGATGTATTATCAACTTAGCCACCGTCATCTCCCTGCAGCTGATGCTTGATTTCATTTTTTTTTATCAAACCAATATAAATACATATGATCAACCGATAAAAAACGCATGCCTACATATTCCAATTTAATTTAATCTACCCACTTAAAGCCTAAGTTTTGTAAACAATTTGAAATCAAAAACGTTTGCCTTTTTCTCCGACTTTTCTTTATATTACAGCAACCATGTAACTTCTATAAAAAATCATCCTTCACTTTTTCATAGGTAAAAATTGATACGTTGTATTGTTATCACTATGTAAACTATGTAGAGGTTTCATATTAGATGTTATTCTACCGTATCGATAGATACAAACCCCGGAGTTCTTATGGTGTGTCTTATTGACGTCAGGAATACGCCTATCGATCCCTGGACTCTTTTTGCCGAACTTTGGAATCCGTGCAATATTTCGAAAGTATAAATATGATAATAATAATTAGTCTAATTTGACAGTAGTTTAGAGGTTGCAGGTTTAATTTCGAATACAAGCGACAGTAAAAATGAAAAGAATATTTACTGTAGGCTTCTAATCTTTAATGACAGAAGGCGAGCACGTTTTACCCGTGGAACTAATAAAGTACTCAATTAAGAATTGTGTAAAGATTCATGAGGGCGATAAAAATATTAGCCTACATGAATTAGGTCGAAAGTTATATCGACCGAAACGTTACATAAAAAGAGTCCAAGATAGGGACATTAGTTTGGATAATTAAAATAATAGATATTAGGAAAATTTACTTTTCAACATGACCACTTTTGTGATTACATCAGAGGAAATAAAAAGCTCGTATCTGGTTATCTTTTTTAATAACAAGGAATTATTTTAAATAATCACTTACTAGTATCATATTTTAATTACATTTTACTTGGTTTTATAGCCATTATGTGTGGGTTCGCACCGAAAATGAAGTAGTGCTAAGCTATCTTATGATCCGAATAATATATTTGTTTATCAAGTGAAGGCCTGGAAATTACGTTCCTTCCTCAATTTTCCCATCATTCCTTTTCATCTCCATTGCTATATTATGTCCATTGTTATTTTTAAGGCAGTAACTAGCTTACTGAGTGATTTTATTCAATCTAGTAGTTTCACTCCCGTTTACTTTGTGATATTTTCTATTATTTTAGTCTATTTACAGTCACAAGTGTTACTATTAGATGCATGTTATATCCTGTTATATCTCTAGTTCGCCAATTTGCCTGTTATTTTATAAGCAATATTTTTATACAGCTCTTTTAATTGTATGGTGAATGGTAATCAAAACTCATGGATCAATCCATTTTATGAAAGGTTAAAATTATGTTAAAAATATATTAAATGCATCAATTTAATATTTTGTTGAACAGTCTCTGTTTTGTTTCCTTGTATTGAGTCGCTTTCTATAGTTGGTAAAAAGTTTTTTTTACGCTGATATACAGATACGTAATCTAATTTTCATTGCATAATTTGTATAATTGCTTGTTATTTTGTGGATTCCGCTTACGAACTTTAACCATCCAAAGTATTTCACAGATTCTAAATCGGATTCAAGACAGGAGACTCATTTGGTCAATTGAGAGTACGAATATTATTATTTTCAAAGCACTCCTTCGTTTTCTCGTGTATTAAGGTCCATTATCGTGTTAAAACACAACATTTTGATCATGTTCTAATGAATGTGTAGATTCTTGCAGGTTCTAATCTAGAATAGCGCTGTGCATGTAACGATTCATTCTGCCAGGGGTATCTTGGATGAAAAACATCGCGATATACTAAGAAAATCACCCGAAAAGTTCACTGTGGGGATTGTATTGGGCTTGTTGAAAGCAGTGTAATTTTTCCTCAAACATGTGTGTATGCGTACCATCCCTCCTGTATTCCTTAGTGATATTTCCTAGTTTACTCAGAGTCAGGATTAATTTCTTTGCTAGTTTTTCGGCAATCGTGCATTGCTTTGTTGCATTTAATGATTCTAACTTGCATATTACTAGATAATTATTTATTTATTGACATTGTAATCTGTGAAGTGTACATCAAAGTTTCTGATTATCAGTAGCACTATGTTGTAAACTAATTGTCCAGAGAAAACATTCCAATATTATCGAGAACTTTAATATCAAAGTCTTTTAAGATACAAAGTTTCCACTGGAAATATGAGCAAGGGGCATGTATTCAATACTTTGGCATTGGTTAATATTAAGCAAAACCGAATCCAACTAATGAATTTTAATTATTCTCACACATACAACTAAAACAAATTTGCAAAATATTACGTAATAAATATAAGACAAAATGGCTACCATGAACTAGAGTTATAGAAGAAAATAATGTATCCAATACTTATTCGTGTCATTGTTAAGGAAAGCTGTTCTACTCGTGTTTATTTGTCTGTTGTGTTCATTATCTGATTAACCGAGTTTTCGCACAAAGATATATAAGATCGGCGTTGATCAGTACCGTGATTATATGTGTAACTCAGTTTCTCACTGTCTTTCTCATTTTTCATAGTTTGATAACACACTTATAATTATTAGCATTACAGTAATAATTTCATATTTAAATTGCTTTATCGCTGCTTAACTATTTCAACGTATTTGCTTAATGTTCTACAGATTTCATCCTTACACTAAATTTAAAATTGGGAGAAATCTAAGATTTTGCAGAGTTCTCGTCTCTGATGAATATTATCGCGTCTCGTTTTTAGTTTCGACGATTCTGTTCGTTTTCATTTTTTATGTCTCTGTGGATTTTATTACTTCTATTAATTGTTACTTATGTTTATGTACACTTCTTACTTGATTCACGATTTCATCTATTTTCCCACAAAGTCAACATTAAGTGTTCATTATATATTCGTGCATTTTTGTTGTGTTCGTCCTGATCATGCTGTTTTGTGTTGATTACAATTGTGATTCTATCCAGATATTAGGGTTTCCTGAAGCTACTGTACTTTTTACATTAATTTTAATCACGTTTCGTTAAATAAATTATATCAAAATATATTGAATATAATTCAGCAAACATTTACTGGGTTGATTTTTCACATTTTATAGTATTTAAGGACGCGAATCATTTTTCTTTTAATGGTTAATATTGTTTATAATATTCAACTCAAGTTTACTAGTTTTACTTCATCTCATTTTCTCTTCGAACTAAACTTACTTTTTTATTCTTCATATATATTTATCTCCATTTACGAACTCCTACACAAGAAATCTATCACATGAACGGTTTCTTTTTCATTGTACTAAAGGAAAACGTAACAGAAAGCAAAGACAAGAAAAAGCCTGTAAATATATAATATCAGGATGTTTAAATAAAGCTCGGACAACTACATTCCGAAGCCAGATAAAGGACTGTCTTAGTGCGGCCTTTCAGCTAGTATTTATTAATGTATGAATCTACGTATATTCTTATATCAATTGTTTTTTTCTTCCTGTTTCTCTGTTATCATTTGTCATCTATCCCATCGGCTAAATATTCTTTTGTTATTTTTAATGTAATACATATACCTTTCTTTTTTCGATTCCACCATTTTTCCATCTACTAACTTCCCGTCGCACCACCTCGCACATAGACGCCAATTTCACCATCGCCACCACGACTCAATGAGATAGCCTCGGTATTTGCGTCCATCACTCTTCAATATTACTCTCCTTTAGTTCCAATTCGCTGATCAATAGATTTAGAGATGATCGGTTCAAGATGTTGTTCATGATTAATGGCTTTCCTGCCTATTGATCCTCGTTATATTGGACGCGTCCTGCCAGAGACTGGAAATCCGGGATCATCCTTGTAGTGAAATTTCTAGAAAAAAAACAGTAGAATTATTTTCCTTCTATTTATCAACCACAATGATTAGAAACAAAATGGGTGATGACGAAAGGAGAAATTGAGTCCTTCTATATAATCCGTTTCTTTGAATAAATTTGACAAATTTCAAACAAAGTAAAAAGATTGTTTTTATAGTTTTACATTTTGTTTTTATCTTTTATATATTTAAGTATTTCAGTATTGCCCTATGATCTTCCCATTTGTTTTGATGGTAACTGCCAAAAGATTCATGTCCTTTTTATTATTATCAAGCGTTTTTATTTCCGATATATAATGTATCTTTTTCTCCATTTTATTGTCTGATTTTTCACTATACACTGGCAGTTTCGATATACCCTCATACATAATTAATGTATTTTCTCTTGGAATGACTCATGTATTAAATTTTCATATTGCATTATCTACGTATAAAAGGCGACTCAATAAAACGAAGCGTGCGCATAATTATTACACTTTATTCTTTCTAAGATAATCTCACACATCAGTTCAACTGTGTAGAATATTCTTCAAGCGACATATTCAAGATTGGCTACATGATTTCAATAAATATAGGAGAGTGACACTCGTTCATTCTATTCAAGATGCTCTAAAATATTATAGTTGACCTGATTGATAGTTCGAAGTAATCAGTTCAGCAAGTTCGCTAGAATAAGCTACATATCCTGTATTCATAGATTTATCTAAAATTGTCGTTACAACAAAATAAAGCCAGATTTCAGACTTCAAATTTGTCAGACTGTTGACTTAAATAGAATTATAGATTGTGTGAGTATGTATAAGACTGATTTAGAGTCTACAATTCATATCCCTGATATTAAACCTGAAATAATTCCTTCCTGGCCCACGTAAAGGCAGCGTTATGCACGAAACCCCAGCTCAATTCTGAAACTCATAGAAGCTTTTTGGAAGGTCGGAACAATGGCAAATTTGTGTGACGCCTAAAAATTTCACATAATTAAATGACGTGGTCTATTGCTTGAGTATATACGATGTTTCGCAAAAAGGAAAATACACTATAAAAAGACACACACTTATTCTTGAAAATGATCCGATTATATTTTCATACCCCTGTTACCGTAATTAAAAAGTGCCATAGTTTAAGATAGCAATATAAACAAACACACCAAAATATTTTTCTGCGAATATACGCAACAGTTAGAAAAAATACTTTGAACAGTTTGTTTTTAAATGCGCTTTGAACGTTTATTATACATGGATCTTATGATAGTTCATTTTCTAATAATTTTAGTGAGGTTTTTAGTGTTGTTTCTGGACATCGGTTCTGTTAACATTACTACACTCCGGCGAGTTTTACCACACTGATGAATAGGATGATATAATAGATACTTCTCTTAGTCACAGGCATATTTTGGTTAGTTATATAAATTCAGTGCGGATTGTAATACCTTTACTTCCATCGATATCTAAGATACTGAAGCCGTTAGAATTTTGAAAGCGTCATGCCTGCTTATAATTAGTTTGCAGATTAAAGACGATCACTTGCAGAAGCACTTATTGTGTTTGCTTTCATGAGAGT
Organism: Euprymna scolopes; assembly: GCF_053919585.1. Taxonomy (NCBI): domain Eukaryota; kingdom Metazoa; phylum Mollusca; class Cephalopoda; order Sepiida; family Sepiolidae; genus Euprymna; species Euprymna scolopes. The sequence continues at coordinate 85,758,012 of NC_136489.1, forward strand.
TTATAATTAGTAATGATTCATGTAGTTAAAGCCAGGATATATTTTTAATTTTCTTTATGAATCTACCTAGTAAAAGTAAGAAAAGATTGTTTATTTTAATGCATGGGGGTATAGTCCATTGGAGAATTCTATAATTTAAATCTCTATTATGTTCAAGTTTATCTGTAGTTGAGTGTTAATGCTTACCTCAAATAAGTATCAACCTTAATAACTACATACATATACACTTGTTTTGGTTTTTTAGTGATATTTCTATATCCGATGTATAAAAGACACAATATCCGTCTGTCTATCTGTCGGTCTCTACATTTCCAAATTCTATGTCTCCCGAAACTAAAAATCGAAGAGCAGCGTCTTTAGCCGGTTAAAATATTTTTTAAGAGGTAAAATAGGAGTCAAAATTAAAAATAGTTATGCATTATGTACATTCATATTATTAAGTATTTAATTAATTTATATGCGTGTCATATTCGTACAGTGTTAATGTCACCAGCCTTGAATGCTACAGTTTTGCTTTCGGTTTCGATTCTAATCTCAAATACTTTTATCTTTACTTTTGAAATCATGACTCGATAATAATACTAGCAGGAGCCAGGCATTTTCCGGTCGGCATTGCCCACTCATAAAATACGCTTAAATATGATATTTTGATTAGTGCAGATTTCGTAGTTTTTATCATATTATATTGGAGCCAATAAGTAAGATTTTAAAAGTTAAAAATAATATGACTCGTGCAGGACCGCCGAGAATGGAAATCAAAACGTTTAGCTTACGATTTATTTTTTACCGCTGCCGTTTACGATTGCGCTATGAAGACATGCTTGACGAAACGCTAAAAATTAAATCATGAACCAATTACTACGACGTTGTGCATGCATATTCCTAATGTCGGCGTTCGACCTTCATCTAGATTTTTTTTTAATTTTCACACATTTGTACCGATTTTCCCGAGCTAAAACTACAAATATAAAGTTTCGCATGGGTTCAAATACTTTATGTATGATGTTTCATGTCTGTAAACCAAAAACTCTAGGAGGATCTTGGTAAGCAAAATTTTTTAAACAAAAAATATCCGCATACATAATTATATATGGAAAGAGTTTTGTGTTTACTATAAACATTTTATAGCAAATATTTTATAGCAAATATTACGCAAGTATAAATCATGTAGATTAGTTGCACTAATATAATATTCAGTAATAGTTAACTAAAGATAATCATCCTATGAGAAAACTGAAAAAAACTAATAGTGAATTTATTAAAATGAATATTTAACAGAGTTTGCAGTTACTAGTGAATGCAATTACACGGTCCATATAAAAGAACATTTAATTTTCTTTTTAGATAAATAGAAAAATGTTTTTAATATGAATACACAAAACAAATATGAATACACACACAAAAAACATATTTCATAGGGGTACAGAAGATATACGAAAACTGGACAAATTAAAATATATTTTAGCGTAGTTTATAACAGAGCAAAGCCCGTCGCCATCTCCATTAGTCTTATATATATATATATATATATATATATATATATATATATATATATATATATATATATATATATATGCGTGTGTTGGGGGGGTCTGTGTTTCTTTTATTATTTTTATACGAGTGCGGGCAGTCATATCGAGCGATAGATAGTTATCGCCGACAATCACAATTTTGATCGATTTGGTAGAACTCTTCATTGCACATTACGCGTCGCATACATGGGCATCAATTATTCAGTGATCTCCATAAATGGGGTACAATTTTTAGAGTACAGCCATATCAATAAATGGACTTAATTTTGATGTTAATATCTCTCTTGTTATTTTACGTTTATACGGACGCAATATTATTCCTTTTTATATTTCCCATAAGTAATTAGACCAGAAATGCAAATTAGAATATCGTTTTCGAGCATACAACTATCCTGCATTTTTTCTTAATCAACGGGAAGAAAAACAGCAAATGCAAAATAGAATTTTAAATATTTACATACTCTGATGGAAAAACATGTATATAAAATCATTCTAAGGCAAAAGTAAAATCTTAAATTGTTATGCATTACTTTAACCAAGTTAAAGTTAACTTTAATTTTATTCATATTAACAACAAATAGTTTAAGTGTTTACATAGTAATGTTTTGTTTTGCTCGATTGCTAAAATTGCCGTAATAGGAAGTAGAAACCCGGAATTTTGTAGGTATAATGGTACAGATTTGTTGAATTGTAGCAAATATCAACAACATAAAGATGGCACACGAAAAAGGAACTTATTGTACAGTATCTAAAATATTGTAAATGACTAGTAATAAGAACGAAGAAAGAAAACAAGCATACTATTTTGAACATAACAATATCATATATTTGAATTTAATTAGCCGTTATCTATAACGTGTTTTGATAAATACTAGCATGAGTACCCAGTGTGGCCTGGGTTGACATGAAGTTCTGCGAGAAACATGACATCTTACTTATGTTCAGAATAACTAGGTTTTAAAACACTTTTTAAAGATCGCATCAAGCTGGTCATATGATAATACTACTTGACTTATTATCTTAATGTTTTGGTTTCGATCTCAGCTCGAGGATTTTTTTAAAAAAAGTAAACTGCTTTTCTAAACATAACCTCGCATCTAGATGTCTCAGTTTCTTTCCGTTTTTATTCCATTTTTTTTGTTTGATTAACGTTCCGTTTAATACCTAAGGTATTTCTGTTTAAAATGATTAATAAATATGAATTAGTTAAAATAAAATACTTATGCGTATTATACGACTGGGCAACGCCGGATGGCCTTCTAGTATTATTATATATTTTCCTAAGTTTTGATTTATTTACATTTGGAATGTTTATTATTATTGAATTACACAGTTTTACGGTATATTTTGTAACGGTTTACCTATCTCATTATCTTTAAAATGATTATCGCTTATTTGATAAAAGTTCTTGGGTATATCCGCTTGAATCGAATCGTGTATCTCCTAATTCTCCTCCTGTTAACATTATTAGTCATTATTTTCTCTTGATTATTTATATAAACAGTTTTCGATTAACGCTTTATGTATTATCAATATTTATTATATTACGTCTAAGTTCCATATATTTACTTATATTATTCTTCCGTGTTTCGATTTTTTTTATTTTATTATTCTTTACATTATTAACATTTTTCCAAAGCTCATACTCTATTATTGTTTTCTTGTATTGTATTTCACTAAAGGACTTTATTTTCATAAAATATATATTTACTAATAGACAGTCTTTAAATTTTACTTTAAATATTATCAATAAGCGTTCGTTGTATTTGCACTGAGTAAGTAGATCGTTTATCTATATAAATTGTTCTCTGGGTTGATTGATAATACGGTTTATACGTATTATCATTTAAGTTATACCAATTCCGGTATACAAAAAAATTCTGGTCGTCAGGAGAGAATACGCACCGTGTGCAGTGTTATCTCTTTACGGTGTTTTCTTTCTTTTTTTTTTGCGTATTGCCCCCCCCTCACTGATCTGAGGCCAATTATTTGAACTAAATTTAACTGAACTGTTCAATAGACGCAAAACTGCAGGTTCCTATTTACAACGCCTCCCCAAGGACAGAGTTAGACACCAGGGTCATTTTTTAATGTGGAGAAAAGGAACAAAAATAAAAATTGTCTCAGTCGTGAAGGATTTCTCCTCCACTGACAGAGAACAGGAAATTGGAGTGCAGCATCTGGAGAAGTGATACTATACTTTGATCTTGTCCCGAAGGGCAAGATAATTTCATCGTTTCCCACCTCGATCAACGGGAAGAGACGGAAACGTGGGTCCACTCGTATTCAAAATTATTTAACCTGCTGAATTTATAATAACATTTTCTTTAATTATGCAATCTAGACTTATCATTAAGCTCTTTATATGTAGTATTATTATACGTGTAGAAGTAACTACTAGTTTTATCCTCTAAGAAAAGTAGAGGATGTTCTTTCTTAAATGTATCGTAAATTGCATTTATTTAGCTTCTTGAATTATTTTAAAAAATCCTTTTTCTTCGTTTTAATATTTCACATAAAATGCCATTATCAAACTTGTCAAGCATCTTGATAAAAGACGGATTCTTCGGTTACATATCCGTATAATTATGCATAAACTCTTTTTTCAAGTTAGTCTATGTTTATACCATATTCCATTGGCTTCAAATGTTCTATATAAAGTTTTTTTTTGTTTTGATTTTCCTTTCGATGGATTTATGTGGTGGAAAAATTTTCATCATATGCTTCCAGTGAATGAATAAACGATTTGTGTTAATCCCATTAAGGAACCGTTATCCTTGGGGGTGCCAATATTTTTCACTTAGCACGGAATCTTTTCTTTAGAAAATATTATTTCGCAGCGGTATTACTTTCCAGTAATGGATGAAGCTTCAGCGTCGCACAAATGCACACACACAGAGACGCACACATACACATACATATACACGCATGTATTATACCACTAATATACATTTTATATTTGGTATCAAAATACGGATATTAATAGCACAAATTTACTTAGATAGCTCAAATATGAAATATCAGAGCTATAAATACTCGTACAATATTCCCTTTATTAAGAAACACACACACACACACACACACATATATATATACATATATATAAATATGTTTGTGTGTTTGTGTGTGTTTATATATATATATATATATATATATATATATATATATATCAGCATAGTATCGAAACAATTGTAACCATGTACACTCAATAAAGTTAAAACTTTTTGGAGATGAGCAGTAAATTATGTGGCTGTTATATATGAAGTGGTTAAAACTCTCACGTGAAACCAATGTTTTCTTTTTACTTCACTCTATCTGATAATTATTCTATATTTCACTTTCACGTTAGTATGATCTTTTTTTTTTATACGTTGTCTCTTTAAATATTTTACAGGCAAACTTTCTTCATACATTTTACTAATTCCTCTCCTATGACAAAAGGGAAAGTATTTCTTCTAAACTCCGGGAATGAAAGACTTTCACCTCTATTTGTGTTTACTTTCAAAAAATAATTCTAAATCTCGCTAACATGTTTATCAACATAATTTATTTAATCTATATGCTTATATTTACACACACACACACACACACACACACACACATATATATATATATATATATATATATATATGTATATATATATATATATATAAACAAACATTTTTTACAAGGTAGTTGCCACTTATCAATTTTTTACAAGGTAGATACCACTTATCACAGCCCGGAATCCATTGGTTATTATTGCGCGTACAGTAATCCAAAAGATAGTATCGTAGTAATCGTTAGTATTGAAGATTTGATAAAGTGTCTTGCTTAAGGGAGGGGTCATCACGAATTTGTTTATGTTTGATTGAAGACACCCACGTTGGAGTCAGGTGGGAAATGGGCAAATGGAACAGAGTTCCACAGGCGTGCAGTTCTAAGAAAGAAGCTTTGTTCATGGAATTTACGTTCTGTTTTTTTGCACAGATAAAGCTGGGGAAGATTTTGGACAGTGGTTTCAGCTAGACGGCTGTTTATCGTGAAGGATTGGCGAGGGGGGAACTAGAGATTGAAGCTCAGACGAGCACTTGCCATGGAAGTACGATAAAACAGCTCACAACGCCAAAGGAGAGACGTTGCAGGGAAGAGAAAAAGGCATCCGTCACTAAGCAACAAAGCCTATTTTGAACTCTGTCAATGCAGGATAGGATGTTTTTAGCAGCCCCTGCCTAAATGTGGCAGCAGTACTCCATCCTTGGACGTACTTGGTTTTTATATAGACAGAGAATTTCATCAGCAGTGAGATATCTTCTGGAGCGGTTGAAAGATTCTACCATTTTTCCAGGAACCTTGGCAACTGACTTGATGTATGTGTTCCATTTCAGATCAGGAGTAAAGGTCTAGCCCAGAAGCTTATCAAAACATGGAGCCTCTCCAAGACGAGAGCCATCCATTTCAATTGATGCCAGATGTGGACCAGAGCGTTGATGATATAAAGATAGAAGCTTGATTTTAGATGAATTAAACGGAACAAACTACATTTTCCCCCACTGTACCTCGCGCTCAAGATCAGAGGAAAGAGAGGATCAGAGAGAACTTTGTCATTTAAGCCCTTTGATGTGTCGCCATAGATCGTCGTGTCATCAGCATAGATGTCAACAAATGATTTAAGTATGTGTTTTGGGAGATCATTGATGTAGATCAGGAAGTGAGTTGGGCACATGATGAACCCCTGGGGGACTCCAGTATTAATACTGTGCGCGTCTGATTTCTGTTCATGAACCACTACTCTTATGAGGCTATCAGAGAGAAACGATTTTATAATTGAGAAAACATTTCCATTTATACCCTAGCTAGAAATCTTGTGAAGTAGGCCTTTATGCAACACCCTATCGAAGGCCTTTGATATGTCAAGAGTAATTGCCCTAGAAAGAAAGCCTTTGTCATATATACATATATAAATACACACACACACACACATATATATATATATATATAAAGGAATAACAATTTAGCTATATTTCATGATGTAAGGTGTTATTTATGTTAACAACTAGTTCCTTAAACATTTAAAAACATTGGTATAATATCATTATTTTTGTATGGGTTTTATTGGTATAACATTTTGATTTAATATTAATCTATTATATATGTATATATGTAAGTGTGTGTGCGTGTGTGTGTAATATTTTTAATTCAATTTTAAACTGATAGTTATAATATATTTTATGTGCATTGGTTTGAAGCTCAAGTGTTGAGTGTGAGAGAAAATGTCTAAATATGTTAAATATATTTTATATTTGTGACGACCATATTGTTTTTGGAGGGGCAATGTCTCGTATCGTTTCTTCGTCGTATTAAATTTTATTGTTGAGGCATTTATTATCGATTATAGTACTCATAAAAGTATTCATAAAATGTTTTGTGTATAAAAATAAATATGCATTTTCTATAAGTTTAATAGGGTTAAGTATTTTGTGTTCCTGCCAGAAGAGTTAATTAACAGAATCAGTCTTTTAATTCTATGCAGTTTCATCTAGCATGTTTTATTTACACTATTCCCGTAGTTATAACCCCTGCAGTAATGATTGCGTCGATTAAGTCAGCTCGTTTAATCCCTGATGTTGCCAATATAAACTGAGGATAAAAAGGATAAAAATTACTGCAAGAACAGTAGCAGAAACTTACAATGAAGAACATTAACAGCAGAAGATATAGTGTTTTGAAAGAAATAACTTAACTTGTAGGCTTGCACATAATAACGTTTCTCAGCTGTTTTCACTTGTAAATTAATATATTTCGGTATACAGTAGATGTCGGTTGTCAAGAGAGAAAACGAACCGTTTCAAGGTTTATTACATTTCGTAGTTTATTCAATCGTAGACTTTATATAATCATGTTTTTGCGAATTTATTTCAGTGTCCTCAAGATATTATCGGGTCGTCTGACGAGAATACGGACTGGTTCGGATCCTTCCTCTATACAGAATGTTATCGTATCGGCCCCCTTCACGTATACGAGGCCCAATTATCTGAACTGCATTTGAATACATTGCTCAATAAAATAAAAAAATGATGTTTGATAAGCGGTTCATGTTACGAGCAACGGCTTTGCGCGTGACGTTTAAATGTTCAAAGATTGCGTCTAACATATTTGTCACGCGCTCATATCGAAGAAAAAATAATTATAATAGAATGTGATGTATATATATATATAAATATATATATATGTTTAAAAATAGAAGAGTAATAATAATGATACATAAATACATGAATAAAATCATTAAAAAATGAATAAATCTTCTCACATCGACAACTACACTGTAGACAGCACGACTATTTCATGCGGCATTCCTTTCCGATCATAGCTACATAGTCCAAAGGCTTCGTCTAATATATTCGTTAAGTTTAGACGCGCTCATACAAGAAAGGATACCAAAAGGAAAAACAAAAAAGAAAATAGAATAAATAGATATATAAAATAAAACAAGTAAAAATAAATTTGAAAAATACATAAATACATGAATAAAATCGTTAAATAATGAATAAATCTAATCATAGAGGTAACTGCATCTAGGACCCTTGCTACCATATCATGCGGTGTTCCTTTTTGCCCAATTGCACATTACGCATTATTCAGTTATCTCTATGAGGCGTTTACTGGCTGCGATTATTTTTCGGCCTTTAATTTCAAGCTGACTTTAATATTGATATAAGGCGTCTGCAAGATAACCTCCTTGCTTCAATCACCACTGTTCGAAGGCGTGTACAGTAACCTTCACGGGTCAGCTCTCATTTTCAATCGTCATATTTCTCTATCTTGTATTGATATTGTTTTTCTACCCGGCTCTCACAATTCAATCAAGGTGAGTATTTTCCTTGGTCTTGACGAGAAAAACAATGTCTGGCCGTTGCCCTTTTCTCATATTATTTTTTGGTAATTAACTTAACCAGCCAGGGCGATCTGCGGCGACTATCGGATCATCACCAATTTCAATAATATTTTGGCTATGTACACTTAATGGGGTAGTTATTCGTTTTGATCTGATCTACATTTTTCCTCCCTCAAGCAAAAAACTTGTATCGTATGTTAGCTACTTCGGGTTGTATGTGGTTACTTATTGTTATAGTCAGTTTCCTCTTGTGTCGCCACGTATATCCTCCATTAGCAAGCGCCACACTGCCGAAACTACGAACATGACCCATAGTCTGGTTTTTCCTAGCATAAAGGACAGGTTTATTCATCCACTTTTCTCCCATTGGTATGGATAATCATCGACAGAAACACGTCGTAATTTTAGCGTTTTATGAAATCCAACCTTATTGGCGACGTATGCCAAATGTCATTCCACGTAATGGATGTTTGCATAGCTTTTTCCTAGTTTGTTCATTGTCCTTTCTGTGACTGTTGAATGATTTTTACGCGCGTGTTCCTTTCCTCCTTGCTCCTTTTTTACTGGATGAGCAGATCTCGACGCTCTTTGGTCGAAGCCGTAGAGCATCTTTGAATGCTGATCCTTCCCAGTCCAGATTCCCCTATTTGAGTGAGCGCAATTACTTCTTTAGTAACTAGGTTTTCTCTCGCCTCATCTACAGCGTCTCAAACTTTCCATTTCCTCATTGTTTTAAGAGACGGTTGTACTGTCTTTAAAACTGGGTCATTGGAATTATCCAGAATCATCTGTAATCTAACTTTTTTCCAGCTTTGATCTCCTCTGCAATAAACGTAAGTAGTAATTTTAGTTTAGATTGTGTGCTATATAGGGTTACCTTTCATAGTTATTTTATATGAGAAGAGGTCATAACAGAAGTGGGATGACCATGTACTGAAGAAACCATACCTTATATTTACATTGCAGTTGATAGCGTCCGATCGTCTTTAGACTCTAATCAACGGTTTGATTGTCACCTGTTTGGAATCTTTCAAGGTGTTATAGTCCCATCTTTCCAAGCATTTATCATTTCTTCTAAGACAGTAGGGATTTCCTGACAAGTCCCTGCAAAGCTGTAGTTATAGATTAGTGTATTATGAAATATTATTAAATCGTCTAATCTATTAATTGATTGTTTTAAGTACCAGGCTATTTAATTACTTATTAACTACTTGTTAATTATTTTGTGTGAGGATGGGGGAATTTTTACGAGGGTAATTTTACTTTAATTTTTGTGTGCTACTATTTTATTTATATTAGCTTATTTAATAATTGGACTTTCCACTCCCGCGAGTTCTGCATCATTACTTTATATATAAAGTATATATGTAATTTGAACTACCTTGTGTAGCTTTAGACGGAATATTACATATTTAGTTCAAGGCAAAATATCTTCGAAAACTTCCTGGCTTTATTTTATGAATTTTTCTTAGGTACCATTATATTGTATGATTTTAAGGCGCAGAAATTGTATTTCCTACATTTACTTATGCATTTATATTTTTCTGCGTTACTACTAAGCAATAACTTTACTTCTACACTATTCCGTTATCTTAGAGATGCTGTTTTTTTTGTCCATATAGTTGCTAAGTGTTTTCCTGATATGCATACAAATAAATAAATAAATATATATATGCATATATACATATATATACATATATGCATACATATATATACATGTATATATATGTATATATGTATAAATATGCGTGTGTATATATATATATATATATATCTTTATTCCTTATGAATATATATGGGTGCATGATTGTCAGTCCTACGATTTTATACTAACATGAAATTATATGCATGATAATTATACTCAGATATGATACAATATATACATGCATATTACTATATACATACATATATATATGTATATATATATGTATATATATACATATATATACATTTATGCATATATGTACATATATATTATATATATATATATATACATATATATATATATATAACTACTTCGTTACTCACATAAAATTAATATACGAGAGTATAAATTTATGCGTAAACTTGAAGTATTTACTTCAAAAGTGCTCAATACGTAGGTAGATCTAGTTAGTAAGTTATAAAATATATATGGCAATTAAGCTACATTGATTATTCCGCGTTTCATCCACTCTAGGACTTATGCCTGAAGAGTCCTAGAGTGGATGAAACGCGGAATATTCAGTGTAGCTTAATCGCCATATATATTTTATAACTTACTATATATATATATATATATATATATATATATATATATATATATATATATATATATATAGTAATCCACATACAGTAGTGTTTGGCTGCTTCAACAGCTCGTCAGTGCGGCTAGAACGGCCAGAATCGAAAACCCGACCGCCCAGATGACAGTCAAGTCTCTCACAGCTTATCGGCTGCTTCTGTGAGGGTAATGAATTAATGGTGTTTTTACATCGTTTAAATGCCTCCGCTTGATTTGTTTACACAAATAGCTCTAATACGCTATTGGCAGTTTTTATATCACTTCCCAATATGCTCAACGCAAGATAGGGAGTGTATATATATATATATATATATATATATATATGTATATATATATATATATATATATATATATAATAGGTGTACCTGGCCACTCGTTGCTGTGACTCAGTTTGTTAAAATGGAACACATTCCTCAAGAGAAATTGCATTTATTCGTTCATTTATTTTTTATTATTTTTCGCATTTTTTTTTAAACAATAAAAGTTGTTATTCTCCCCCCAAAAAACTTAATTTTTTACCATAAATGTTAGGTGAAAGTTTTTTTCAGGAAAACTAGCACGTTTTTTTTTGAAGAAATTTGGCAGTAAACGTTTCTCTTTGTAAACGGATTTTTTTATTATAAAAAGAACAGATTAACGCTTTACAGGAACACTGTAAATAGTTAGATGGCAGTAGAGAAAAGTGTGATTCTTTTGTTTTCAAGAGAATGTACAAATATTTTTTTTCAACAGATGTTCAGGAAATAAACAGAAAAATACTTTCATCATAAATTATTAATAATTAGTGTTTCAACATTATGCTTACAAATTACAATAAAACTTGCTGAGTATACACTGTTTTACGGTTGTTGTAAAAATGGAACAGAAACTTAAATTTCGCTCCGTTTTAATCTTTCTTTTTTTTAATTGTGCCCCCAAACGAATACAATGAAAACAGTAACATTCAACAATTGTACTTTATGTATATAAAACACAAAATATTAAAAAAAAGGTAATGATTAAAGGGAAATAATTCCATTTTTAAACGAAAAGGTCAGTTTGGTATATCTTTTTTCTTTTTTTTACATAAGTCCAGCTTACCATTCACATTGGAAATGTCGACATTTATAGGTTCTCGTGTACGTTTACAACGAATAAACACTCCAATCTACCCATGTTAAGAACGGCTTTCGGAATAGACACCCCTAACCTTGTCAGCATTCCCGAAAAGCTATAAAAGTTGAATGTAAATGATGAGTGGGACGTAATGTAAAAATGTACCGAATTTAAAAGGGAACGAAAGTCAAATTCCCGTTCCATTTTTACAACAACCGTAAAGCAGAGCATTCTATGCCAATTTTACCTAACTTACTGTATTAATGCTATTTTTTAAGCAAAAAAATATATTTAGGTTTGGCTATAAATTCCTAAACTCATTTTACCCTAAATAATTAAGGTGACTGAAATAGGAATCTAATTGAATCTTTAATTTCTTGAATAGTATGCGAGAAATTCATTTTTCTCCGAGTTATATCGAATTCATTAATACGGATTTTTCGTAATGTTACTGTAAAAATTATTTTTATTGTTACAAACTACGATGCTTTATTTATATAAAAAAAGCAAAAATAAATTCTTACGTTTTTTATTTACTACTGAAAACCATAACTTTAGTAAAGGTACGTTTTGTTTAAACAAAATAAAACATTTTCACTAAGAGTTAAGTAAATATAATTAGTTCATTATATTTTGCCATCATTATTTGATAAATACTGAAATTTTCATTAAAATTGGTTAATTTCCTGATTTTTTGTTAACTTTTAAATAAAGGGAGGGGTCAAAATGTTTATACACTTTGAGCGTTGGCATTCATTTGTCTGTATCTACCATTTTTCGATGGATATTTGATAGGAAAGTGACCACGTGCGGTTAATTTAAATTAAATTTCAATCACATGATTACATTATCAATTATCATGTGATTAAACCCATTGAAAATTTACCGATATTGTAAACACATTCTCTGTAGTGGTGAGACAAAAATCTGCTTTTAGTGATATCACATGCAGTGTTGGCAACTGAGATTTTTAAAAAATCGCGAGATCAGGAAAAAAAAAAAATCTCCATAAAATCGCTAGATTTTTAACTTTTATCGTCTGAAATTTCCAAAAATCGCTAATTCACCCCCCCCCAAAAAAAACAACTCCATATTTTAACTTCCTACCATAAAAAAATTATAAATATAGTATATTCAATATATAAAATGTTCCGTGTTTTCTCACTATATGTTTCTTGAATTATATTGAAGCGGTTAGCTCCCCAGAAGGCTTACATATTTTATCAGCTAATTTTACCTGTTTTTTCAGAGAGGGTATTTTTTTTTGCAAGAAACAAATCATAAACTCAAACTTTTTATAATAAAAGTTAAATTGAAATATAATGGTGCAAGATATGTCGAAATTAGAAAAATAAAAAACAAAAAAAACTTTGTTTTAGCATGTTAAAAGTATTTAGGTTGGTAGATAATTAAATTCTACTGTATTGGTATGAATTTGTTTTTTGCTGTTGTTTCTTGCTTTTTACAATTTTCGACTAAATACTTGTAAATATAGCGGGGTTGCTTAGATCGTATTTTAAACTAAACTTCGGAGGTTGGAATGCCCCCCACCTAAAATGTACTTGGAAAAATACATTTTATTGCGAGATTTAAGAATGGCTAGCCAACAAAAAGGTGAAAAACAAAACAAATAATCAAGAAATAATTGTTACCAAAGGCAATAAATGCTACTTTTTTTACTTACATGAATGAGTTTATTTTATGTTTTAAATTATTTTCAAGCGCTTTTCTGTATTTTTTAATCTAAAATTGCGGGTGTGTGGGTGCCAAATATCTCCAGAACTTCTAGAATTCCCCGCCAGATTGCAAACGAAATCTCCAGATCTAACAGGAAAACCGCTAAATTGGAAACACTGATCACGTGACGGGAAGCGGTAATAAATAATTGTACCTGAATGAAAGAAAAATGGCCTATCGGTACAAAGAAAACAACCTATTTATTATAGAAAAATTAAGTATAATGTTACAATTAAAAAGAAGTATATAAAAACACACATGGGTATAGTAAACATATTATACCAAAACGTGGAAGCCATCCGTCTAGTGGTTCTTTAGACTATTAATTGCGAACGAACCAAGATTTACATTTATATATATATATATATATATATATATATATATATATACATATATATATATGTATATAAATTGTAAAAATAATATATATATATATATATATATATATATATATATATATATATATATATATATATACCGCTCGCCATGTGGGGGTACCAAATTGGTTAAAAAGGGAAAATTATTCCCAACTCGCATTTAGGTAAAAATGTACTTTCGTAAATAATTGGATTCATTCAAAACATATCGCTAAAACCAAAACAAAACAACATATATCTATCTATCTATCTATCTATCTATCTATATATATATATATATATATATATATATATATATATATATATATATATATATATATATATTGCCATACATGTGGTTTTAGGTTCCGTCCTTTTGGGAATAATCAGTGCAGGAAGTTACGATTACATTGAAAAACTTTAACTCGAACTTAGCACAAAGTTATTTCTGACTATCAGCAAGACATAAACCACGCAGCTAACTACTTTAACTGCGTGAAATACAGTTGAAATTAAAATTTGTAAGATGCGAAAATACCAAGGTGGCCTACAGTGATATATATATATATATATATATATATGTGTGTGTGTGTATATATATATATATATATATATATATAAATAGAGAGAGAGACAGACATTTTTATTTATTTATTATTTTTAAAACACACACACACACACACACACACACACACATATATATATATATATATATATATATATATATATATACAGAGATCGAGAGAGAGAGGAAGAGAAATAAAGAGAGTGAAATTGTGTTATCCGTACATGTGTTCGGATGAGGTTACCGTTATAGTTTTAATAAGAATGTGTGTGTAATTTTGCAAGTATGTGTATTTAAGTGCATATCTGTGTATACGCAACCAGTTTTCACGTGTAAAGCAAGCATCTCCGACAGATTCACACAATTATGGCAGAGTTTTCTGATGCGCATGCGTATGAAAAGCTGTGAAATATCTCGGCCAATGTTATTCATCGACACAGACGAACAGACATGGCGTGAATAAACTCCAGTCAACCACTTGGAAACGGATGTGACCTTCCAAATTAAATTAAAATGTCGATTTTATTGTGCCCGTTGTCTTGTCTATTATGAACGTACCAAGTGATGATTGATAATCGACAGAATTGATTCACTCTCCAAAACGATTTTACCAACCCCCTTGCAGGATTCGCAGTACGGACACACACACACACACACACACACACACACACACACATATATATATATATATATATATATATATATATATATATATATATATATACATACATATATGAAATAAGAATTACAATAAAGTTTACAAAGATAATTCAAAATTGCAAACTTAAAATACAGTAGCGTCCAAAACTAACGGACAAATCTGTAATACCCAATATTTGTTTAAAATAACTGTGAAAATCTGAAATTTTGACAACATAACATACTCAAATTTTAATCATTTTCAAAGGATAGAAAAAGAATTATAACAATTATTTATTTATTTTCAAAATATGAACCTCCAAAATAAGGGACAACATTGAGAAAAAAACATGTAAACAGTATGCTATGTTAAATTTTTTTGATTTCCTCAAAAAATAATTCTTACTTAGTCATTTATAAACATTGCATCAGCTGGCATCATGGCGAAACGCCAAAAACGTTATTACTCTGTGAGACAAGATATTGTGAAGCTACACAGGAAAACACGCCATACCGAGCTTCAATGGTTAGCATAGGCATCAAATGTTATTGACCTCAAAATAAAAATTGTAAATAACCATCACACCAAATGTCTGCCTCAGCAGGCGTCAACAACAAAAAAATCCAGTGGTAACACACTGGATGACAGAATAGAAAATATGACAACCCAGCCACCCTAAACGCCCGAAAGAGGAGAGAGGAGAATACAGAAAGAGAACCGAACACAAGACGAGAAGGATGGCAACAACATATGAGACCAGACAGGTTCATGGAAGAACTGAACCAGAATTCACTACAATGGCTTAAAAGTGAAAAATTTCCATTTGATAAAGAACGATTAATTAATATCTGCACAAGACCAAGGCTTACTCATAAATGGATTTAAGAAAACGGCTGGTCTACAAAAAAAACACTAATGCAGATTATGTCACTCGGCAGTTGAAAACTCAAGCCACCTAATGTCCGGATTCAAGAACCTTCTTGCTGATGGTCATTACATTGCCCACCACAACAAAGTATGTAGGTACTTACACTGAAAGATCAATGGAGAGATGGAACTAGACAGGTTATCGAAAATCTAGGAACATGATCCACCACCGATAACATCAAACGGAAAAGTGACAGTGTTCTACGACAAAGACATACAGGCGGGTAGATACATAAAAGACAAGGCCATCAAGCCAGATATAGTAATATGAAACAGACCCAGAAAAACTGCATTCATTATCGACGTCACAGTTCCAAATGATTTTGGCCTTAATAGAGCTGAACGGGAAAAGATAACAAAATATCAGGACCTAAAAAATGATCTAAGAACAACATAGTCTCTGAAAGAAATAAACATTATAACGGTTGTAACGGGAACAACTGACCTAATAAAAAGCACCTTCAGAAATACAATGAAGCAATCCCTGGAAGACCAAGCCGTAAGGAAATACAGATAGCAGCCATAAAAGGAACAGTGTCTATTTTCAAGAGAGTCCTCGAATATAAATTTAAATTGTAAGAGAATCAAGTATTAGCCCCAGGAGGGAGCCTCTTGATCTCTTCAATCTAACAAACGTAATATAAAAAAAATACAGGTATTTCAGCGAAAGTGAAACATTCCAAGAGTGTTGTAGGCAGGGTTGTTTAATCTTAAATTGGTACAAGCAATATAGTTAGGGCTTTTAAAACCGACAGACCCGCAATCTTCGGCAACAGAAGATCGAATCATGCAGCGTATGTCATTGAAGGACCGTTTTAAGTCTTACACAGAAATTAAAAGGGTTATGAATAGTAACTCATGTGTTATTGTGCCCAGACATACTTTTTCTAGACAACTGTAAGAAATAGGGAAGTTTAATCGAATCCGAGGGAAGAAACTACTTGTTAGTTCGAAGAATAAGAAGATATTAGAGTTTGCAAATATGGATGTACTTTGGGCATATGAAAATAAGGCAAAAGTATTTTTCAGTGATAAATGCAAGTTTTATTTATTTTGAAATGATATAAAAAAAACAATGTAAAAAGACGTATTGGTGAAGAATTAAGTGTAAGGTGTACTGAGAAAACTGTCAAGTTTGGGGGCGAAAGCGTCATGGAATTTGGAATTGTTTCTAGCCAAAGTACAACGCATATTTTCCGGTAACAAACTCGTGTAAATGCGCAAATCTATAAAAACATTGCTCAACATCATGTTGTGCCAATCATACAGAATTCAGGTTTCGATAGAGCTACATTTATGCAAGATATATATATATATATATATATATATATATATATATATAAAGCTCCTGAAATATATATATCAAAATAAACCAGGAGATTTTATATATATATATATATATATATATATATATATATATATACATGTGTGTATGTATATGTATATATATGTATGCATATGTATATATAGGTATATATATACATGTATATACATATACATATACACATATATATGCATATATATACATATATATACACACATATATATATATATATATATATATATGCATATATATGTATATATAAGTCAGTGGAATGCGGAGTAAATGTAATATATATTTACCACTTTCAGGGTCTAATATTAAATATATGTTAGCAGTTCACCCACTTAATCGGATTTAGACCTCAGAATTCACCCTTATACGTCCGTCCGAAAATTCTCAGTGTTTACTTATTACATTTTTATCAAATTTTGCATGACGTTACAACTAGGTAAGGGAAGAAAATGTAATCTCAGAATTTGATGTTCAAAAGCGGTCAAAATGGCCAAAAATAGCACTTTTGGTTCATAGATTTTCAGATCATTAGATTTTGCTGAAAATTACCCAAGAGCAAGACCACGGGGATATTCATCTGGAAATGTATTATTTGACCCAAGAAAATTTTTTAGGTTATTTCCCTTTTATTGTCCAGTGTTTATTTATTATTTTTTAAAAACTATTTTTCTATTTAATTGCCTCCCCACCAGGGTAGAGTTAGACACAAGGTCGGTTGTTAGCGTGGGGAAAATTTAGCTCCCAAGGGGAATTCTGGATAGGAACAAAAATAAAAATTGCCTCAGTCTAGAAGGATATGTCTGTCTACGTTGAATTTGAACGGAAATTGTCATTTTTAACTCTTATGCATTATACAGACTGCGGTATTGTTAGGCGCATAATTCCAATTTCTTCTTGGAATAGTTACAAAACACATCGTCTCCAGTGAAATAATAAGTTTATAAATAATAGCATACAAAGAGCATTACGTTTAAACTTTACATTTACTAAGTAAAGTCATTAAATTGTTTTCTCTTCTAAATTTAATAAAACATCATTTTTGTTGTTAAAATAACTGAAAAAATAAATAAACAAAATAAATACCACCAAAATATTTTATAAAATGTCTCAAAATATAATTGCAAAACCATTTATTGAAAAAATATATTTTTGAATAAAAGCAACATTACTTGGTCTCTTAGTTAGGACCAAAGGGTAGTATCTGTTCTGATACTACACATCCCCTTTTCTGTCCTCAGTCAGTGGAGTGAAATCCTTCAAGACTGAGCCATTTTTTTTCATTTTTGTTCCTTTCTCCACATTAAAAAAATGACCTTGTATCTAAATTAGCCATCGAAGAGAAGCAAGTAAATAGAAACATTGGATTTTTTTCAAAAGATTTAACAGAAACTCTTGGTTAGAAAATATAATTTTAATAAAAATTAAATCAGCATTGGATTTTTTTCAAAAGATTTAACAGAAACTCATGGTTAGAAAATATAATTTTAATAAAAATTAAAGCAGCATTGGATTTTTTTCAAAAGATTTAACAGAAACTCATGGTTAGAAAATATAATGTTAATAAAAATTAAAGCAGCATTGGATTTTTTTCAAAAGATTTAACAGAAACTCATGGTTAGAAAATATAATTTTAATAAAAATTAAAGCAGCATTGGATTTTTTTCAAAAGATTTAACAGAAACTCATGGTTAGAAAATATAATTTTAATAAAAATTAAAGCAGCATTGGATTTTTTTCAAAAGATTTAACAGAAACTCATGGTTAGAAAATATAATTTTAATAAAAATTAAATCAGCATTGGATTTTTTTCAAAAGATTTAACAGAAACTCTTGGTTAGAAAATATAATTTTAATAAAAATTAAATCAGCATTGGATTTTTTTCAAAAGATTTAACAGAAACTCATGGTTAGAAAATATAATTTTAATAAAAATTAAATCAGCATTGGATTTTTTTCAAAAGATTTAACAGAAACTCATGGTGAGAAAATATAATTTTAATAAAAATTAAATCAGCATTGGATTTTTTTCAAAAGATTTAACAGAAACTCATGGTTAGAAAATATAATTTTAATAAAAATTAAATCAGCATTGGATTTTTTTCAAAAGATTTAACAGAAACTCATGGTTAGAAAATATAATTTTAATAAAAATTAAATCAGCATTGGATTTTTTTCAAAAGATTTAACAGAAACTCATGGTTAGAAAATATAATTTTAATAAAAATTAAATCAGCATTGGATTTTTTTCAAAAGATTTAACAGAAACTCATGGTTAGAAAATATAATTTTAATAAAAATTAAAGCAGCATTGGATTTTTTTCAAAAGATTTAACAGAAACTCATGGTTAGAAAATATAATGTTAATAAAAATTAAAGCAGCATTGGATTTTTTTCAAAAGATTTAACAGAAACTCATGGTTAGAAAATATAATGTTAATAAAAATTAAAGCAGCATTGGATTTTTTTCAAAAGATTTAACAGAAACTCATGGTTAGAAAATATAATTTTAATAAAAATTAAATCAGCATTGGATTTTTTTCAAAAGATTTAACAGAAACTCATGGTTAGAAAATATAATTTTAATAAAAATTAAATCAGCATTGGATTTTTTTCAAAAGATTTAACAGAAACTCATGGTTAGAAAATATAATTTTAATAAAAATTAAAGCAGCATTGGATTTTTTTCAAAAGATTTAACAGAAACCCATGGTTAGAAAATATAATTTTAATAAAAATTAAAGCAGCATTGGATTTTTTTCAAAAGATTTAACAGAAACTCATGGTGAGAAAATATAATTTTAATAAACATTAAAGCAGCATTGGATTTTTTTTCAAAAGATTTAACAGAAACTCATGGTTAGAAAATATAATTTTAATAAGAATTAAAGCAGCATTGGATTTTTTTCAAAAGATTTAACAGAAACTCATGGTTAGAAAATATAATTTTAATAAAAATTAAAGCAGCATTGGATTTTTTTCAAAAAATTTAACAGAAACTCATGGTTAGAAAATATAATTTTAATAAAAATTAAATCAGCATTGGATTTTTTTAAAAAGATTTAACAGGAACTCATGGTTAGAAAATATAATTTTAATAAAAATTGGATTTTTTTCAAAAGCAATTTTTTCACAACAACACCAAATGACCCTCCCCGTGCAATGCATAAATATCTCACTGTTCAATTAGGTTGAAAAGTTGCGTCTCCTTTCGGTCGTTCAATGAATCCCACACACAAAAAAATGGCCCCGCCTGTAGAATGCAGAAGTGCATTTTATTTTGAAATAATAAATGTGTTTACCATTTTGATTAAAAAAAAAATGTTATTTTGTGTTTTGGCGTTTAACGGCTCGCGCTATTTGTTAAATAGAATTTACAAGTTAAATTCAAGTTTTACGATATCATTTTTATTAAATTGTTAGGTAAAATACAGATTAGTTAAAAAGGCGCTCCCCCATGTTAAATTATAGATTTATAAATATTAACGTTATTATTTCAGCGGGTGTCGTTAAATGCAAAAAGACATTTTTGTCGCATTTCGCTCGTAAACATTAATTTCACAAAATTCTTTTTTCTTAATAATTGATTTTTTATTGCCTCGTTTTACAAAATTTTTGGATATGTTAGTATTTTCGCCATGAAAATTACGGAAGTACAATCTGTTTTCCATGAAATTGAATATTTCGTTCGCATCAATAATACAGAAACACCTATCGCCTGGTTACCGCAAAAAATGTGGCTTCTTTTTTGAATTTTGCTGGTTTTTTTTTTCTGAAACATATGCCATTAAAAAATAATCATAGTCTGGCAACTGTGTAGCCCGACCCGTCTCATACTTGAGTCCAAACCGGCTATAACTTACTCTTTTGACGTTATCATTATTTTTATTATTACAATCATGGTTAAAGTAGAGATCATTTGTTTCGAAGAAATGCCCAAATCATTTCACTCTAAATAATTTATGTGACTGAAATAGGAATTAGATAAGTTATTTTTTTAAAAATTTTAATGAGGATTGCCAATTATTTTGATTTTCTGGACTATCGCTCTCATCTTGGTAGTTGTACCCACAATGGAATCTTTTCCAGCACCAAGATTTGACTGAAAACTACTCGAACGCAAGACCATATGAAGATACATCTAGAAACGTAATATTTTATTTTGAGAAAAATGTGGGACTTGAGCTCCAGATTGTTTTAGAGGTTAAAAAAAAACTCTTTTAAGGCTAATTTTTATTTTCCTCCAAATATTCATACTTGTGTCTAAATAGGGGTTTTGAATGGTACCTAATTCAAATTAATTCATTGTATGACATGAAATATAAGGCTCTTTCACACTGATGTTTTACATCAGGCTAGGGGTTAAATGGAGAAAATAGCCAAACTCAGTCGGGGCGACTATAGTGTTTTGCTTGTTTTTCTTAGAAGTGTCACTTTACTACTATTTAAACATTTGTGACTTTTTATTTATCAGATATACCACATTGTAAATAGCTAGACATTTTGTTTTAGAATATTTTCAACTATTTTTGTGCGTTTTCAATGTTAAAATTTCTTTAAACCTATGAACGTTGTTCTTGGTGCATGCATCTGGACAGCAGCTACTAAAAACAGTCTATGCTGCCTTGACAGAGCACAAAATAGATTTCGTGGCCTTGTGGGGATGCCCTTTTCTCTTGCCTGCAGACTCTCTCCCTCAGAAGAATCGTTGCGACCCTGTTTTTGTTTTATCGTTATTTCCATGGCAAGTGCTCGTCTGAGCTTCAATTTCTGGTTCCCCCTTGCCAGTCTTTCACGAAAAACACCAGTCTATCTTAAACCACTGTCAATAATTTTCGCCAATCTTTATCTGTGCCTAAATCAAAACGTAGATTCCATGAACAAAGCTTTTTCTAAGAAGTGCACGCGTGGAACTCTGTTCCGTTTTCCTGTTTACCACCTGAATACAACTTGCATGTCTTCAAGTCCTACATAAAAAAATCCTGATGAACTGTCCCCTTAAGTAAGACCCTTTATCAAAACTCCAATACTAACGATTACTACAATACTATCCCATTGATTACTGAACACGCAATAACCCTTATGCCCGAGTGGCTTACGGGCCTTTATAAGTGGTGACCTCCATATAAAAAATTGTTCCTTGCTAATTGAAAGATTGCCTCGTTGTAAGGTGCGAATCTTTCGACCAATAATGATTGCCTAAGCAATGAAACGCTAGTGTCTATAGGTAGATAAAAATAATTATTATTATTGTCGCCGCTTAAGTTTTTTTTAATGCTTAAAGTTGTACACATTTTTTGGAAATTGAAAACAAAAAATAGCCAGCTAAATTTGTATTCGCCAAAAATAACTTCCTGATTCCTCGTTACTCAAATGTCGTCTTTATAAAATGTTAATGTTCATTAATGTTTAACTCCTCCTAAATCTGGCGGCCTTTATGTATGTTTCTTGCTAATAGAGATCCAGCTGGTTTTGTTGCAGGGTTCAAATTCTTCGACCAGCGTTCATCTTCATCTCATGCACTGATGATTGCGGAATCAGTAAACACCGGTGTCTATAGGCATATAAATATATATATATATATATATATATATATATATATATATATATATATATATATATATATATGTGTTTTTTTTCTGTTTAGAAAATTTTTCATAGAAAAAAACGTTTTATTTTCAAATAGCTAATAGGCGAAGCAACAAACTATTCGTAATAATGACTCGGACTCATAAATAAACTAACATGTATTTGGTTCATTAACCCAGCATGGTTGAAAAGGTTTTATTGAAAGCAAATGTCATTTGAAATATAAATGTCGAAAGAGACGCAGTAAAGGAGAGGAACGTACGGTTACGAGAAATTTCATAGTATTCGATATTCCCATTACTTTTTCGATACATTTTTCTAGCATAATTATGGTCGAAAGGAAAGACCAAAATATTAGCTGCTTTTTACAGTTGCCTCTTTAGATTGTTTAACTACTGTGTTCCCGGCTTATCAATGAATTTTACATACTAAACATTTATATTTAAATAATGTAAATTAGTCCCTTACGCGTTATAGAGTCTAGAACTTTACAATGTTTAATTGTAAAGCCATGTCCTTATCTCAATCCCGTATAGCATTTTAATTTTCTGATTTTAGCACTCAAGTAGGCATAGTTTAAAAAATAGATCTTAAATAGAATTGATAATGCGAAAGGAAAAGATTAATGAGAAGGTCTATTTCTGAATTTCCTCACGGAAAAAAGTCTTGAAGGAATCTCGATATAGGAAAATGTTTCTATTTCAAACAATTCAGAACAATTCTAAAAAATAAATATTTGCAAAAAAAGTATCGCATTTCTTTATAATTATTCGTTAATTGATTGCGTTTTATAAATAAAACTTGAAATTGTCTATCGCGACTTCTTTCACTTTCATCCACGTATTCGACGATATTTTCTTGATAAGCAAAATAACTAAATATCCGTTTTAAACAAAAAAACATATAAAAGACGCCTATATTCATATAGCAATGAAAGGAGTGTTTCACTCTAGCACAGTTTTTCATGTGTCAAGACAATTATGTAGGTTATAAGTTCTTGTAAACAGTTATTAATTTAAGCTAGGAGAAAGCAATGTTACTGCTTATGTGTGAATTATCAGTTTCAATGAGTGCTCTATTTTTTATGCAGATCTATGAATTATTGTTAATGTCAGTCGCCGATCGGCTTTACTCGAACGCTTAAACTAAGAAACGATCATGTTTGAAACAATTTGGGACTGTTCTAATAGCCTTTCATTTCATGAACAGTTTACAGCTTTAATAAAAGTGAATTGAACAAACTGGAGTATTAGAAAATATTGATGTGCATGGAAAATCTGTGGTACAGCTCAATTCTTTTTTTGTAATACGTTTAAAACCGGAAGAATTAAGATATTGAATTGAGATATGGAGTATGGAGGTAAGATATTAGTCGATTATCTTACAGTCTCAGCACTAAAGAATTCGAGGGTATTTGTAAAGACAAATAAGACATTAAAATGAATAGAAAAAAATCAAAATTTAAAAATGAAGAATTAATACCCTCTCTTTTTATCTCTCTTTTTCCCTTCTCCTCTCCCTATCTCTCTTCCCCCGCTCTCTCTCTCTCTTCCCCTCTCTCTCTCTCTCTCTTTTCAGCTACGGGTTCAATAATTTGTCTACGTGTAATTAAAATGTAATAATCTATGGACACTTCCGAGTGCACTGACAATTATCGTGTCTGAACTTTAGATTCAGGACCGCGACGATAGTTACTGTTGTAAAGTGCCTTTATCGTCAGGCCACGGCAATACTGAGTAATGCATAAATGTTTGATGGCATAAATATAATGCATTATTTTTGTTTGCTATTATTTTAGCGATATAAATAAATAACCTAATTCACATAATGACAAGTAAGCTAAAAGTTTCGGAGAGTTATTTCCCTTGCATCCTACGTTGTTTCTATTTATAAAATATAATCATACGAATAATATATCGACTATCATTTTATCGCACGTAATTTATAATGGGAAATTTCGATCTTCTTTAACTTTACATCCGAAATACCTCCAAGGGTGTCAAAAAATATTCTATGATCTGTAACTTTTCTAACATGTTTCGAAACGTAATTTAATCCTACAATCCTCTTATAACTTACTAAGAAATGTGCGTGCCATAAATCTGAGATAATAATACATATAGTACCTTTACATATAGGCATCCACAGAAGATGGTTTCGCTGCATCACAGACCTTAACTGCTGCTATACTATAAACTACCTCTAGCCAGGATTGAAACTCGACCGTCGAGGCGATAGTCGGCGCTTTTAACGCTTACACACTTTGCCTGCTGCAATCACAGAGATGTGAAATTATAATCATCAAACATTGCGAAACGCCTATGTTCTATGAGTTCAAGAGTCCACCAGTGCTGGGGAATAAACTATTAGAATAGAAGGTTTTCATATATCTAGGGATCCTTACTGTGTAGAGGTGGGATTTTGCTGCTTGTCGGGTTTGTCGGGGATATTTACGTCCAGAAGGTACAAGGGCTTGTAGTTCGTCAGAGCATCCACCATGTAAATACTTATAGAACAGGCAGAGGGATGCAAGGTTTCGTCGATGGGACAGAGGTTGAAGTTTAGATGATAGTTCAGGATTTATCACGTCATATATTTAATATAATAGAAAGCGGTATGTCAATTTTCATCGAAATAACTTGGGTTTGAAAGGAGTAAAGGTGTGAGTTTAATATATTGATGAAAGTTATATGAAACGTATTGTTATCGTTGCTCTACTAACTTTAGTATTAAGAACTTTTAGATTCAGTATAATTTTCACAAAGAAATTTCAAACTTTTTGTTTTACACGTCAGCACATACGAAATAAATTGAAAAAATATAACACCATTATACTTTTAGTGTTAATGTTGTAGTACTTAACGCACACATACATTATACATACATATATATGTACATGTGTGTGTGTCTCTCTGTATATATCTATGTATATATATTTGAAAAGTTCAGCCGCCGCTGATTTTAAGCTTGCGTATCATTTCCTAATTTTATTTACTTCGGTAATATTGCCTTGGACATGGAGCGTCATTACTCTTCATCAAATTTCCCATGGAGTCATTGGTATTCAGAGGGTCTGAATTGAATTTAATCAAACCTTGAACTTTGTGCGCATGTCGTAATAAAACGATATAAAGTTAAAATGTCCTCGCCATAAAATGTTCCCGGCGTTTTATTTTGAGGCAGATGCGGCAGACGGCATATCAGGTGAATCGAGATACGACATGTCTACAGGTAGAGCCAATAATTAAAGGCAGCTCGTTGCCCGCAATTCAAGAACCAAGTGCCGACCGTAAACTCGTTAAAAGTGTCCACTGCATGCAGCCACATTCATCGCTGTTGCGCCTCGCGCACGATTTCTATAGATTGTAATTCCGTGTGTTTAATGATAAAGCGATACGTCGCTGACTTGGCAACTCGACACGAAATAATAGACAATAGCGTGAACAGCCAGCAAAACGAAAATGAAACGCAATCTATTCTGTACCAGTCCTTCCAATTGTTCGACGAAATTAGACATCATTAAAAGCTAAGATATCGTGAAATTTACATCATATCAAAATCATTATCACACTATTATAGTCGTATAGGGTTAAACCGATGGTTGTCGATTATTTAAGAGTTTCACATTTGGTGTTTGATGAAAGGCCCAGTCTGCATAATGTTCAGAGGGCACTTGCGTATTCAATTTTTGGTTAGGTCTAACGAAAGAACGCATGTATTAATACTGTAGCACTTTTAACGCATGTACGTACGCGTGTCACAGTTTCCAAATTATAAATTATTTGATCGGAATATCGTATACATTATTATAGAGGATAGAAGGTGATATCACACTACGAACATTAAATTATTAGTATATAGATATGCTAATTTAATGCTCGTAGTATGTCATAACCGTCGATACTCCTATTTAACAAATAGGGCATCCCGCTCACCAAAGACAGGATGTAAAAAAAGAATTAAAATTTAAAAGATGATGTATATATATATATATATATATATATATATATATATATATATATATAAAGCTGACCCCCATATATATATATATATATATATATATATATATATATATATATATATATATATATATATATATATATATATAAATCTGACCCCCAAGATCGCCATGGCATTGAAATATGTGGCTACATTAAAGACAGCTTTCCATGTGGTAGGGATATCTCCAGGAAATACCCTAATTTACCTTATATGCGCTTCCGGGTTCCACTAGTTTACACCACTGCATTTATATTTGCCCTCTATCGTCCCAACAACAGCGGGGTTACTATTTTTAAGAGCATATCTGAGAAAATTGACCACATCCTGTCTGCTCATACTTTGGCTAACATTCACATTTACGGTGACTTCAATGTCCATAATGTGGAATGTCTAACCCACTCAAATACGGCCGATGCCGAGGGGGGGTGTCATGATTTTGCTAGTGCCTATGACCTCACTCAGATTCTTCACGAACCCATCC
This sequence comes from Euprymna scolopes, assembly GCF_053919585.1. Taxonomy (NCBI): domain Eukaryota; kingdom Metazoa; phylum Mollusca; class Cephalopoda; order Sepiida; family Sepiolidae; genus Euprymna; species Euprymna scolopes. The sequence goes on from NC_136489.1 coordinate 85,785,427, forward strand.
ATGTGCCCGATACTACCGGTCATTATGCAAGCCTTCTAGACCTTTTCCTCACAACTTCCCCTGAGCTATGTTTATGTTCTGTTCTATCTCCTCTGGGATCCTCGACCACTCCGTTGTAGCAGTTAAGATAAAAATGAAATTTAATAAATCTTTAGACTTACCTCTCCACCGTACTGTATATTGATACTCTATAGCTGACAGCGATAGCTTCCGTATATTCATATCTGATCTACCTCTGCATTCCATGTTTAAAAAAGATGAATCCTCTATATTATCAGACCTGACCGAATGGTTAATTGTATTCATAGACCGATTCATACCACCCAAAATTTCCAACAAAAACCTAACAGCCAGCCATGGTTCTCCCCAGAATGTGCTGCTGCCATCGCGCACAGAAATCACTTTTTCCATAGCTACCAACGTAATAGATGTACTGAAACTAAAGCTGCTCTCAGGACTGCCAGCAACCACTGTAAAAGAGTAATAAAAAATGCAAGAGAGCTATATGCTCAGTCCGTTAAATTTAAAGTAGCTGAGCAGCGGTTTGGTTCCCACCAGTTTTGGCTAATAGCAAACAGGATCTTGAACAGAAGCGTCCCAACCATCATCAATGGACCTGAGACCATCTCGTCAGCATCAGACAAGGCCAAACTATTTGCCAAGAACTTTGCAGCTAATTCTACCTCAGCCGACGAAGGCTATCAACGCACAATATTTCCTCCTATTACAGACAACACGCTATGCAACATACAAATATCTGTGCGTGAGGTCGCCAAGCTAATCAAAAACCTTGATTCCAGTAAAACAACTGGCCAGACGGCATTCCAATTATAGTGCTGAAAAAGCTTCAACCAGAACTTGCCCCCATAGTTACAAAACTGTTTAAGCGTTGCCTTAAAGAAAAGTGCTTTCCAACACCCTGGCAAATCTCATCAGTATGCCCTGTATTTAAAAATTCAGGTGAAAAATCATTTCCCTCTCAATACAGACCAATTAGTCTCCTTTGTGTCATGAGAAATTTGTTTGAATCCATATTAAATAAAGAAGTAGTCAACCACCTCAGCAGAAACAATCTTCTTAGTGACATGCAATATGGTTTCCGCTCTGCAAGATCTACAGCAGATGTGCTAACGGTTATATCTCATAGGATTAGTGAATCTCTTGACAAAGGTTCCCTTTCCAGGGCAATTGCTCATGACATATCGAAGGCCTTCGATAAGGTATGGCACAAGGGGCAGAAATCAGAGGCCCACAGTATTAATGCAACTCTCTTCCTGATCTACATCAATGATCTCCCAAAACACATACTTAAATCATTCGTTGACATCTATGCTGATGACACGACAATCTATGGCAACACATCGGAGGCCGAAAATGACAAGGTTCTCTCTAATTCTCTCTCTTCTGATCTTGAGCGCGTGGTACAGTGGGTGAAGAGGTGGCTGGTTACTTTTAATGCATCCAAAACCAAGCTTCTATCTTTACATCATCAACGCTCTGACCCTCATCTGGCATCAATTGAAATGGATGGGGCTCGTCTTGGGGAGACTCCATGTTTTGACAAGCTTTTGGATTTCACCTTTTATATATATATATATATATATATATATATATATATATAAATACATTTCCCTCAATTTAGTGTATATATATATATATATATATATACTTCCATAAATTTGTTTGCGTGAGTATTGCTATTAATATTAAAAACTTTTTTCTGTTTATTTAAAAAGAAAATGCTATTTTGTTATATATGAGTCGTAGAATTGCATTCATCTGCAAATGCAAATAGTTTAGCTAATTTGCGTATTATTTTGAGTATTCATTTTAATTAATTCCCTGTAAGATTTTTTTCGGTTTTCGTATGGGATGAGCATCATTAGTTAACAATGCAAATATTCTACATGAGTTATACTTACGTAATATTTGCATAGAGAGGTAATAGTAAACATAAACCTCTTTATATATATATATATATTTCTTTAAAAAGTTTGGACTACTAAACTCCTCTGTCAGGTTTTGGTTTACAGACATGAAACATAAAATATAGGATAATCGAATCCATGCTAAACTTTATAGTTGTGTTTTAGCCGGGAACAATCGGTTCAAAAATTTGAAAATTAAAAAAGTGAAATTTGAAAGATGAATGTCTAACGACAGCAGACCGAATAGGCAGGTGTAGCTATTGATTCATTTTTTTTTAAATTTTTAGCCTAGCAGTGAACATATCTTTATAGCTGAGACATTAACGTCAAAGGCAAAAGCGAACCGTAATCTAAACGTGTGATTTGATCTTCGGTGGTGGCGCACGATTAACTTTTTTCATAACTTTTTAAATCATTACTATATATTCGGTCCAATACAACATAATAATAAATACGAAATCTGCATTCATTAAAATATCATATTTAAGCGTGTTTAATGGCCGGGAAATACTGAGCGGTTTGCTAGTGCATATGCATTATATATATATATATATATATATATATATATATATATATATATATATATATATATATATATATACTACGCAATAACTCTGTCAATTTTTAGTCTATAGACTCGAAATTTGAAATACCGGGTACTGAGATTTGGGAAAATCGATGTGACGGGTGTCAGCCAGAAATTTGGCTGCTAAGGGGTCAAATTTCAACGATTTGACCTTTAAGAACTCTACCAAACTCCTCCGACAATTTTGGGTCTAGACACTTGAAATTTTAGATATAGGTTCCTTGAACCTGGATCTAACTTAATAAAGTGATTTTAGCCCGAAACTATAAATGTTAAGGGGTCATAATAGGGGTCAAATTTAAAAAAAAATTGACTTTTTTTTGTTTTGCTAAGCGTACACCTCAAAACACCCGGGCAAAGCCGGGCTGAAATGCTAGTATATATATATATATATATATATATATATATATATATATATATATATATATATATATATAACGAGAGAGTGAGTGGGAGGGAAAAGGTCAGGGGTTATGTCAGATAGTTCAAAGTCACGGTCTACTGATGTGAATGTCGTGATGAATTATTTTCTAACAAAATGTATTCTTCATTCTCTATGTTTATTATATTTTCATATTTATTTTAGGTTCTTTCTTAGAAACAGCAGTATTATTTTATATATTTTGTTTCTTTAGTGAAACAACTCCTAATCTCCGTGGCTTGTCAATCCCATTGACAAACTGTCTTCTCTAAAAAAAAGTGTTACTCTCTCGAACAATAACGCTTCATCTCCCCTGCACATGTGCACTGGCCTTCTCTTTTACGCATACACTCACTCGATATTCCTATCGCTCTATCTCTTCCTCCATTTTCCCACACAAGCTCAACGTCTTTCCAAGTTGACAGAAGCAACCTGACATGGTCTGATTCATCTTTTAGGCCATACGGTTCACTGCATTTTGAACAGTAAGCTGTCATTTGTATAGGATTAAGTTTTATTTCTTTTTCGAGAGGAAAATGTACAGATAAGAGAATATTGTAGAATAATCAAAAACAGTTATTCTGAATAATAAATGTCATTTTTCTTCATGGGAGGAACATAAAATTGGAGCCTGACTGATGCAGCAAAACATGCAAAGTATAAAACAAACCGATATTCACAGGCGTAGGTAGTTGACACAATGAATACACGAGGAAAATAACAAATTTAAAGATCCAGCAAAAGCGGAAAAGAACATACTTATAGATAAAATAGAAGAAAAGTAACCATGCTGAAATCAAAATATAACAGAAACTACTTAAAACATTAGTTCCTTAGCAAGATACACTGGTTCTCGTTAGGCCATAGTGTTAAGTATCTTTGAGCCTGGTCAGTAGCAGAGGGGTGATCAGTTGAGAATACCAAGCACTATATATATAGGAGGATGTGGACAGCTACTGCATAAACTGTACAAAAATGTTGTCATATTCCCTGACGTCGATATACAAGAGACTGTAGATCGCTTAATAGTTTGATATTCCAATGGAACTTCCGCCTTTGGAAGAATCAGCCTAGGATTAGTACCGTTTCAGTTCGGTTTATAATAAGAGTAGACGACTTACGCCCCCCCCCCCTGTTTCGATTGGTAAATGTAATTTTCTTTCTGGTCCTCTTTTTAGGAATTCTCCTATTTGATTCTATTTCTGTTTTTTCTTCTTTTTTCTTTGTCTACGTCATTTACGTAGTTATCTTGCTAGGTTTCATCCATGATGTCGCTCATAGTATTGCCTGGTTTATTCTCCTTTAATTCTCGTTATTCTTACACTTATTGCATAAAAAGTTTTATATTCTTACCATCAAACAAGCTAGATTGACAAAGTTTTAGTAGTTCTAATATTATACTGGACGCTAATGCATCTATGTGTTTGTCAAGTAAATGACTCGTAGTGCAAACAATATAGTAAATAATCACTTCCATGTATTTCATATAATTATAGATATTGTCATTTTATGTCGGCATCTACTGTCCCAGAACATCCCTTTGTATTTTATATATATATTGGAATTCGTACTTTTTAAGGCAATTAATTATGTGAGTCCATTCATGTATGTCATTATATAATGTGCGCGGAAACACAGAACATAGCATACAAACAAAACTAAGACAAATTATTTTGTAGTATATAAATATTTGTAATACATTTAAAATACATGTACATCATTAATTACTGGAGTGTATATAAACTACTACAGTTCGCTGGTGTATATATGTACCTTACAGTTTTGTTATTATTAGGTAGGGTACAAAAGATTACTCTGTAGTGAAGGCGGAACAAAGTAGAACAAAGAAAAATATGCGCGCAATTTCACAATGTTTTGTATTTATTTGTGTCGAAATATTTTCATAATGTCTAGTTTCCGTATGTAATTTGAGTTATGCGTTTTATAGTTTTTTCATGGCAAGTAAAACTTTATTCTACGAACAGATTACAATTCATGTCCCATTACCGAAGCTGAACTCAAGACATCATATAATAATATATATGTCAATATATGATAACAAAATTAAAATAATGAAACTAGCTGTAAGCCTAACATATTTTACCATTTTCATAATAAAATTCATTACACGGTTTGATAATGATAAATGTTTAAAAGTTTAGTCTAAAACTTAATCAACAGAATTCATTTAATTGCATACAAAAGTGAATCGATAAAACTCATTACAGATTTGTTTTAATTTTCAACTGATAGGTTTGACATATCATGAGTTCATAAAAACGTTCTTTTTAATTACTATCAACAAACTAAAAGTCAGGAGAATGCTTAAGAATTTAGAACTATTGTTAAAATTTCAAAAATATTACAGGAATCTGAAGTTTCAAGTAAGATTTTTGACTTCTCTTTATACCATTTGAATGAACGGAAGATCAATTCTATTATGACTTATAATTTCCGCTTAATTAGTTTAAGAGTTACTTTTGAGCATACAAATGTATAAATATATACATAAACCTAACTTTATATGCATACTATCTGGACGCCAGGCGTTGCCCGGTCGTACAATACTCTTAAACATGATATTTTAATTTATGCAGATTGTGAATGCATTATTATCGAATCAATCCTATATTGAATATTATATATTACAAGGTAGCCCGGTGGGTTGATTCGCAAAATTCTTTTAGAACATTAAGGATAATGTCGTTCATCAAATGTCTACAATATTTCATCAGCTGTTATTAGGGCTTAACGATTTAAAATAGATTTATTCTCTTATAGGTAAACATAGATAATTTTACAGTGGGATATTTTACGTTATACAGGCCAGGGGGCACACGGGTGTAACGTAAAATATATCTCTGTAAAAATTGTTTTATCTATAGGAAAATGAAAGACTATTTTTGTAATAACGTTTTTTTTTGTTTTTTGTTTTTTTTTTTGCTTTCGATTTTCGACACTGGTCGTAAGAATTTCTGCATAAAACATATCTAAGAATGCTGCCGGACATATACATTACCTTTGTGTGAAATTTGTAAAAGATGGGCTCAGTTGTTTTGGAACCTATAAGGAAGGAACTCAGACACACAGAAAGAGAGAGAGAGAGAGTAATATGATTTCGAACCGAGGCAGAATATTTACGGATACAAAAATACTCAATTATATTGATATCGACGATAACAAATGCTGACTTATAGAAAGATATGGCACTTGTGCAGAATCCTACACATAAAAAACAAAATCTTCCGGCAAATAGGCTATACAATAATACAATATCACATAAAATCAACGAACAATTTAATGTTATATTAAACTATAACGCACTGTACAGAATCTTGCCCTATGCAAAAACAAACAAAAAGAAAGAAAAGGTCGTTCAACAAAAAATCACTATGTAGTTAAATATTTATAATAAAAATATAGTATTTACTTATAATTTTACTGGTGCACAATTAGATGTTTTAGTAGGGTTATAGAGTAAACCTATGCATTTGTCATTCCACAAATCACTCTAATGGGGTGGGGAGAAGTAAATGTAGCTTGATATTACTCTGGAGATCTCGTTTGTAGCGCTCTTCATGTCTCCTTATTTTCATTCGGGCCCACTTAAAAATGGTTTATATTCTAATAAAGATTATAAATATTTGATTAAATAGTGCTATGGAGGTCTTTATTTCATTAAGTGTTTTCAGTAGCAGTTTGGAGGTTTCATGAGATTTATTGTTTTACTTCTAACTTAAATAAGTTATTTCTCTTCTATATTGAGGGTAAACAAAATTAGTTTTATTAGTGCTCTGTGGAGCTCCTTAATATTTTTTTAAAATTGTACTCGCGAAGTAATAACAAAAACAAATAATCCTCAAAATAAGGACCCTCACCGGCACTGATGGCTAGATCATCTGGAACCAATCTAAAATGCACAATAGATTTTAAGTTCCACCAAACGCACAAGATAATTTCTTGCCGAATCCATCTTGTTTTGAAACCGACAGTGAAGTTTGTCCTTATTAACTCATCGCTGGTTTCGATAATGCTGCATCAGAAAGACTCATTTCTTGTCCGGGGTCACAATGCTTTTCCAAAATGCCCATTCAATGAATTGCTGAGCAATTGGCAGCAAAGTTCAACTGGACTGTTGACTTGTGCTTCGGTGAGTTTTTGCGGATCTTGAAGCTGCTTTTTTTTTTAACAAAATCAAGTTGTTTCAAGTGTCGGTGAATTGTCGATTTGCCAACGTCAAGCTCATCAGCCCATTTTCGATGGCTCAATAAAAGTACAATGTCTTACCCAGTTTGCAAGTCACCGAACAAGGCTTATCTTCAACTCTCATGTCACCAGAATCAAAACGCTTGTACCACATTGAGTTAATCGCATATGCAATAATTCCTTCTTCAGCCGTGCAAATCGCTTTTGCGGCTTTCCTAGTTGACAGTTCTGGCTTCCAGTAGTACCAAATCAGAACAGCCAGCTCAACTTCATCAATTGTCATCTGAAAATAGAAAAATGAAGCTCACAAAATAGAATAGAAGGATGAAGCTATGACAATATAAACGCAAGAGAAAATTAATGAAAATTCAATATTTTTGCAAGTGTGTACGAACTTTACAGACAATGACTATTTAATTCTTTCAGTAGCGCTCTAAATCCCTTCTGAGTTTTATCTTTTTCATATCATAAAAAAGAATGTTCTCTTCTATGGAACGCCTTAGTAACTTGTGCTTTGGAGTCCTTATTAATTTCTTTTAGTGTTTGCAGTGGCGGTGGGCGGTCTGGGAGCCTATTTCATTTTGTTTGTTTGTTTTACTGCTTATTTAAATAATTGCTTTTGTTTTATGCATTATATTTTTGCTTAAATGTGGCTGAAAAATTTGGTTTGAAAACAAATGAATTTCAAAATAATGAGCAATGCAGAAATAAAGTTTAAACAATACTCTAAATACAGTGTTCTGTGTTATATGATATAAATTTACTCCTCTTAAGTCTTATGATGAATCGAACAGTGCTTACAACGCTAGATAGAATATATATGTGTGCAGAAAATATAAAGAAAGGAATAAAACTAAAGAAAAAAGTGAAAGAGAAAATAGTAGATTTAACTATGTATGCTTTTTTCTTTTACTTTTTATGTATTATATCAGATGTCCATCATTTTATCACCGAAAAATTACTTTTCCATCTAAGTAGAATATTGAAACAAAAATAATTTTTATTTTTTACACGCATGCAAAAGCATAATTATTATTATTTAAATATAAATTTAAACAATAAGTAAAATAAAAAAAAATAAGTGAAATATAATCTAAAAAAATAGGATACAAATTAGAGAAGCAAGGGATGAAAATGGTGAATCAAATGTTTATTTTTAAACTTTTCAAATTAAGGTGCAAAATTTCATTTGAAATTTATTAATTTGCAAAATACATATTTATTATTTTAACAAACAACGATATAAATGTTTTATTTGTTTTCATGTGTATAAGGTTTTAGTATACCGCTTACTCAGAATAAACCACACGCGTCTTCCATGAAACTAACGATGAAGCAGAACTAGTCTCGCAATGTTTTTATAGAAAATCAGCACATCTTGAAGATTCTAAAACTGAATTAGAATATAAAATTCTATAAGAAGAATAAAATATTTATTTTATACCGAGAGATGAGTCATCCGTACTTCATTATAAATATTGATGACTATAATAGAAGCTGTATATATCTTCAAATAATTTAGAAATTTTGTAGACATACTATATATAGTAAAATATGTGCTGAAAATTTTTAGTGTCATTTACTCACTATAACTACCTCAAGTACGAAACCAAAATCTTATTGACGCCATGACACATAATTTGACGAGGTTCGCATTTCTATATCGAAGATTCTGCTTACTTAATGGATACATCACTCAGTTATGCGATTCTTACTGTAGAGCGAAGAAAAATAGTGTGTATAGTGTGCTAACGTTTCTAGTCAGGTTCCTAATGGCACAATTTTAACTTTTGGGGGAACTTTTTGGAAATTTGCAAACCTATGCATTTGTGGAAAGGTTTTTGTCTCAGGAATCAGAAAATAAATGTTTGCATTTGCCCAGATGCGTACATGGTGACCATATTCGATTTACAAAATGGACGCCGTAATATGTACGTGTTGTAATATCTCGACTTCTAAATAAGCAGGAACACTGATTTTAACTGCTAAACCTACATTTTCAAGGAAAAGTTATAAAATTTTCCCAGATTTGTATATAACAACCATATATGAATTTACAAAATGGCTGCCGTAAGATTTATGTTTTGTAATATTTCGGCCTCTAAATAAGCTGGCACACTGATTTAAACTGCTAAAGCTACATTTCTCGTGTCAAGGAAGTCAATGTTCCAAGTTATCATTTCATCTTTTGTAACCCCCTCCCATTGAAACACATAATCTATCATATGGGTAAAAAAATTAACAACCCTGGCAGTTAGTCAGATATTAAATCTGATTTATTTTTTATTGAAATGCCTTTCAACTGTAAACTTGGAATGTTTGCGCAACAACGTTTAATCAGTCTATGCATAATCATCATCATCAACATCATCATCAACATCACTTTCATACATCACAGCTTGGGAATCTTCATCGTTTGCGCACTGGCTGCTGCACTGGCATATGTCAGTACAGGCTAAGTCTTTAGACTTGCAGGAACATCTGCCAGAAGAACAATCAAATATACATGGGTTTCAGGATGCCATCCAATTGTTTGAAGTACCCATATTCTTGGGGATACAGTTGTGAAATCTGCAGATTAATAGCTGCTTGTGCCCTTACCCTTGCTTGGACATGGACTCTTACAATATGCTGCTTTAGAGCTCCAGGTCTTTGAGGGAGTCTGTCACTTTCTGCTTTATGCTTGCAGAATAGATGCCATCGCAGTTCAGGGAGTGTTTTTATGTTGATCCCTTTTGGCGAGTAAGCTGCACATACAAAAGAATTCAGTATTGACAGCATTCCCTCTGTCACTTCTGCTTCATCCATAAGCATTTGCAGAGCATTGACAACATTTGCATCCATTGATCCGCTCTGACACGTTATCCAGTGACATCAACATTCAAGATATGTGGTACATATTCATCTGGGATAGATGCATCACATTGTACAACTTTTCTCCTTTAGTGGTAAAGGGGTGTCCATGGCTAAGTATGACTTTCTTGATCTTGTCAACTGTACCAAGTGCCCTATTGACTGCACTTGGTCTAAGCTCATGATGCTCTGTGATTCTGTCAGCTTCCATGTCAAACTGACTCTTGAAACGTTTTGATAGACGTGAAAGTTCTGGCGTGGCCAGAAAAAATCTCTATCTGGCATTGGTATTGTTGGAGATGCCTATGATACCAAACCTAGTCTTCATCAGTTTGTTCAAGTGTTCACATGCATGGTTTGCCCCAACAGACACAAAGGGAATGACACTTTGCGTGGCTGATATATTTCCTGGTCGTAATTCTTCCTATGTCTGAGGGCGATTGGTCCTCAAGTCATGCATATCTGCGATGTATCTTGGTCAGAGTCGCTTATACTTGATGCGGTCCATGGTAAAGAACAGGTTGGTCAGTACGTGCAGATGGAGTTCCAGGTCAGCATTCCGAGTTACTGCTACAAAGAACAGAATTGCTTCCACCCAATCTATCCACCTTCATGGCCTTGCACATTGAATTCTAGGGTTTCTGTTCCTTCCATTTTTGAAATGCTGTGATGACCTTAGCAGTGGTAAAGGCTTCCTGCAGTGTGCTGTTTGGTTACTTTTGGTAGCCTGTGGTTTTTGCTTGTTAAAGTGAAGAATGTCTACATGGTAGGATGTGACTGATATACTCTGTGCATCTCCTATGATCAAATGTTCTGCAACTGGTTCTTTAGAAGGATCAACCTTCTGGTACACTGCCGGGATGGTTCCATGGGTGGTTCCCTTCACATCAGGAGTGTCTTCTGCAAAATCTGTGCTATCTACTGCGAAAAACACAAAGGTTCCCTTCTTCAGGAATGGTGGTACATAGAGGCCTTGAAATGCTCTGGTGTTTTCTACAACAGCATTTGCCAGAGTACTTTCCATGAGATGGGTATGTCGATGTGAAATAGCGTAGCATGAGCATTGAGAAGATTTAACGGCTTCTTGTTGGGTGTTTCATGGTGGGCAGTCAGTGCCACTCCAAGAACTTGAGGGTTCCCTCATGCACGGGATGACTTGAATGATGATTCATTGCTTGGCTTGTACCTTACCTGTTTACTGGATTTGAACCCATACATAATATTATGGCTTATCGTCAGTGTTGCTCGGTCAACATCTTCGGTTCTCTTTAGAGTTTCCAGCTTTTCAGCAGGCCCAACCATTATCCAATGGATTAAGGTGTATAATTCAGCTGGAACATCACCATTGTCACTAGATGGCTGTATGACATATCTTTCCTTATGATGTTTGAAGGTTGCAATGCTTTTTCTTATTACCTGTGCTGCTTTGTCTTCATGCTGTTTTCCTTCTCCTTGCCAGTTGTCTTTGAGGTATTAACCATGTCCTCTTCACAGGCATCTCGGGAGCAGAGGACAATTTGCTTCCTTACGCTTAGTCGAACAGACTTCAGGTGCAGAAAATAAGTAGGAATCCTTTCGTTCAGCCATTTTCTATTGATTTTCAAAAACTTCCGAACCAAGCATATTAGCATAAGTCGTTTCAATATCATCAATTCCAGTGCAAGCTTTGTTTTTTGTTCCTACATCAATACGATTTATCAGCTCAAGCAGACTCGCCTTTTGTAGAAAGGGTTCTTCAGCAGTTTTGCTTGTGTTAGTATCCACAGGAGCATGAAACACATTTTTGATCCAGCAAGCTTTGTGGTATAGGATATTACTTACTGGTGGTATGCAGGTGTTCAGCCTAGTCTTCAGTGCAATATTATGAGACCTGTTTTTTACAACGTAGTCACCATTTATCAAGGCCTGAGGATAAGGGTTATTGCAGGCACAGTACGTTAGTATTGAAGATTTGATGAAGTGTCTTACTTAAGGGGGCGGTTCATTAGGAATTTGTTTATGTTGGACTTGAAGACACCCAGGTTGTAGTCAGGTTGGAAACAAGCAAACGGCGCAAAGTTCCACAGGCGTGTACTTCTAAGAAAAACGCTTTGTTCATGGAATCTACGTTTTGATTATTGCGCAGATAAAAAGTGGGAAAAATATGTGACAATGGTTTTAGCTAGACGGGTGTTTATCGTGAAAGATTGGCGAGGGTGGACCAGAGATTGGAGCTAAGACGAACCCTTGCCATGGTAGTATGATAAAAGAAAGACAGGCTCGCAACGTTTCTCCTGTGGGAGAGAGGTTGCAGGGAAGGGAAAGGGGCATCACCCACTAAGCCACTAAGCCTATTTTGTACTCTGTCAAGGCAGGATAGGCTGGTTTTAGCAGTTCCTGCCCAGACGTGGCAGCAGTACTTCATACTCGGACGTACTTGGCTTTTATATAGATAGAGAATTGTATCAGGGGTTAGATATATTTTCGAGCGGTAGAAGGATCCTACCATTTTCCAGCAAACAATTAATGTAGTGGCAGCATTATTTTGTGCTATGTGTTCAAGCAGGCAATGAATTGACTATGACGCAACTATGTATCACCTTGTAAATTATAAGATGGTATTAGCCGGAAGCGAAACACGTTTCAATCATATTTAAAATCTTAACCTACATTATAGTAGAACTATTTTCTCTAAAATACCAACTTCTTCCAATAAGTTCGCTGCAAACTGACAGCACCGACGTTATATAATATGATAGATATGTTGATTTATATCTGCTGTTAAATGTCCACTTATAAAGAAGCCAGTGTTTTATTACATATCGACATGTCTGTTCCGCATCATAGTTTTCGTCCATATGACTTGAATGTAATAATTCCTTTGCAAGTAATCCGCTTCGATCAGAAATTGGTCAGTATAATGTCGCCATTCATGTGTCTGGCCGAAGATGGCGGCGTTATTGATCGATATCTGATAGACTTTGACTAGATCAGAAGATAAGAAATAAAATGAAAGAATCAAATATCAAATAGCAGAAGCAAAACTTCATAGTAAACAGCAGTCAAGCACAAACACAATTAAATATACTCACTCAGTCGATTTACACAGGAATGAAATAAAACGTTGTATGTAAACGTATGAAAGGACTACTTTTTTAAAAAGTTTGTAAGCTACAAAATATTTTAAGAAACTTTTCAATCTGAACTCTTTCTTTAAAATCAAGTGTTATGTATTAGAATTATTCCAATCGTAACCCCTCATATATATTAACTCAATGAGTTAAAGATTTACAAAGAGGGGAGTAGTACTATTAAAACGAGTGATCATTTCTGTTATGTAAACTAGGTTTTGGCAGAGTATTCTTCATGTAAAACGCACTATGGCCAGGAATTTGATGACGTATCTCTGCTTCCGATTTACGCCCATGACATTCGTTGCTTTCTTAGAATCGAACACTGTCAATATGTGCAACAGAATTTCATGTCATGAATGCATGAGTTCAGTTATCATAACATTGCAATTTTGGACCAAATAAAAATAAGGCGCATTTCGTTTGTATGGCGCTTGTAGATTATGGGAATGATAACAAAGATAAAAGGAAACAATTAAAAGAATAGTCAGGTTCTTAATTTAATTTTGTGGGAACTTTTTGGAGATTTGCAAACCTATACATTTTTGGAAAGATTTTTGTCTCGGGAATCAGAAAATCACTGTTTGAATTTGCCCAGATGCGGATATGGTAGCCATATTGGATTTAAAATATGGCGCCGTAAGATGTATGTTTTGTAATATCTCGACTTCCAAATAAGCTGGAACACTGATTCTAACTGCTAAACCTACCAATGGTGGTCGTTATAAAATTTTCCCAGATGCGTTTATGACGGCCATATTGGAATTTACAAAATGGCTGTTGTAAAATGTACGTGTTGTAATATCTGGGCTTCTAAATAAGCTGGAACACGGATTTTACCTGCTAAGCCTACATTTTCAGGGTCATACAAACCAATGGTGGTAGTTATAAAGCAACAACATTTTTAACATTAACCTTTCGATGCATAACTGGGTTCAAACTGATGTGGTGTAGTTTTGTTGCAATATCTTTGTAATAAAAGCTATGTATCATTTATAAATTCATAGTTCAGCTGTTCCTAAAAAAAATCTTGCTTTTATATCAGTAATTCAATTGGTAATTTACTTCTGATACTTTGAGCCCTTGTAGTTTTTGTATTGCGATTCTAACTTTACTGGGTGATGAGTCACAAAGAAGAAAGGAGGCATGTCAAACCAACGAGTCTATTAACTGGAAGCAGTGCATTCTCTGTCAGTCTGATGATAAAAAGAAAGTGTGAAGAGAGGGCGGTCTGGTATCGCTCATGTTATTCGAGTGCATTTAACAAAGTTGATACAACGTGCAAGGGATCGCAATGCACACGCTTTAGCTACAGGATACTACACTGCCAAAAAGTCTGGCCAGAAAAGAGGAAGCACAGAAGAGGCTATTCCAGACCCTAGACATCTGGTTCTGCATTGTCATTCACATGATCGCATACTAATCCACTCGATAAGAAAGAGTGTTTCTTCTGCCAATAGGACATTGGCCAACAACCGCACCAGATCAGAACTGAGACTGCAGGTAAAAATCTCAAAAATGCAGTCATACTGAAATTATTCGTTTACATCTATGCTGATGACATTACCATTTATCGCAACACATCAAAGGCCGTAAATGACAAAGCTCTCTCAGATTCTCTCTCCTCTGATCTTGAGCGCGTGGTACAGTGAGGGAAGAGGTTGCTCGTTACTTTTAATGAATCTAAAACCAAGCTCCTATCTTTACATCATCAACGCTCTGATCCCCATCTGGCAGCAATTGAAATGGGTGGCTCTTGTCTAGGGGAGGCCCCATGTTTTATAAGCTTCTGGGCTTGATCCTTACTCCTGACCTGAAATGGAACACGTACATCAAGTCAGTTGCCAGTTTTCTCATTTACAAAAAAAAAGAACATTGACAAACCCTTTCAGGAACTTGTTTCTTTATTTATATTGACATTTTTCTTTATGTTTTTACATTCAATTTTACCTGCCATACCACAACCAGACGTATAGGATTAAAAGTCTAGATATCAAAACTTTTACTTTGAAGGGAGGGTGTCATGAGAGGGCATATTTCCTCTTATGATCTGAATAACTATTATTTTCGAAACGCAAATGATAATATTAATTATAAATTAAATATAATAAAATATCAATAATAATATCATAATTATAACAGGAGAAAATACGTATTATATATTAATATAAAAATAAGATAAAAATAATTATTATTATTGTATAATAATATGAAATATAAAATATCATAATATTACTTAAAATAAAAGATAAAATAAAAGATTATATCAAATCATATAAAACCGGTTTTACTTCAATTTGAATTTAAAACGGTTTTTTGGCGTCTATGGAGATTTTCAAAAACGTAGAACGAAGATTTATTCTTATTTTAAGGTTCCAGAAAGATCTTTTAGCGAAAGTATAAATAGAACGCTGGTCACTAGCTTAAATCAGTACTTGACATTTGGGACACGAATTCAGAAGTGACCATACAAGTCTCCGACTAGAAGAGTCGTTAAACTCACAAGAAAAGCTGACCACATATAAAAACAGAAAGACCAGCCTTCGTAAACCTATATCTGGTAAATATAAATTGGTTTCTTTGAATTATGATTGGTTAAACCATTTCATATCTAAAAACAAACCAGTACATTAAATATTAAATCTGAGGGAATTAATCTAAGAAATAGTTGTCTTCATTTTACCCTGTGAACTATTCATGTTTTCGGTTTTTTAAATTACTTTTTTAATAACACTTTTCTCTATTTTAACCTTCTTTTCTCTTTTATTTTTTATAATATATGATTTGCGAATGCATCCCTTAACTCTACGAGCCATATCCGTAACAACGTTGACAGACACATGCACTGACATCGAGCCTATATTTTTAACACTCTCTCGTTGGCTAAGGAATCTAAAGAAAAATCAGATTACCAGGCTGTCATATGCTTTAAACTAACTTTATAAAATAGCCTTAGTTACTTATAGTTTTTCTACCGCTATCCCTTGACCCAAGATTGTATTCCAGTCAATCATGTCTCTGACAGCGTATACATAACATTCTCACTATTCGCCTAAGAGAATGCATTTGGTAACGTTAATGTTCACCATATTAACTGGGTTGGCTTCTTTGTTCAACAGACACAACTGGCTGAATCGCACAAATTTTATATATCCCATTTCTTAGCACAGACACTGACGTTCCCGACCCGTCTTCCAGATCGTCAGGACCAGTAAGCCCCACTTCTAGATATATTTCTTACAACAGTTTCTGGAGGATTGTTAAACAAATACCAATTGGCCTATCAGAAATGCTAATCACGCTATGATAATGACAGACATCACCCTAAACTCTCGACTCCAAGTTGAAAAGTAATTGCTCAAAACTACAAATTATGTCACAGATAGTAACAACCTACAAAAAATGGCACTGTTCGTTGTTTGGGGATGAAATGCAAAAGTAAAACATGATATCAACACCTCCTATCATTTTCCCGAGGAAATAATCAGTACTCGTTACTTGTCAACATATTTCCAATGTTGCAAGGCTAACTCCTATGCAAGTAAATCTGGGCTTGTACTACTCGTATAGTAGTCGTATCCCGACATTCCTTTGAAAGACACAAACGAAGGTGGTATTAACGTGATAGTACAACGAGTATCGACAGGGGTCCTCATTCTTTTGTCATTTTCGAACACTCTTTGTAAGTAGTGATCCGCTTGCACCATTACTGACGATAAGGGGTAACAGCCGATTCATCATTTGTCAAGGTTTCATTTCCCTGTGGGTAGTATCTCACGTACCATCATCATTCGCCACATCTATGCGATTGCAAAGCTTGTAATATAAACTTGTTTATAGAGGGTGACCCCACAGAGGAAAGCTAAATGGAGGCCTAATCTCTCTCTCTCTCTCTCTCTATATATATATATATATATATATATATATATATATATATATATATAGATATATATATATATATATATGTATATATAGTAAAACAACTACTGTAAACGAAAATTGGTAGCGATGAAAAGAAAAGCAGGTAGATCATTGCCTGTCTTATTAAATATCTTGCTATAAAAGTATATCGCAAATATATATATATATATATATATATATATATATATATATGTTTGTAAACTATTATCTTGCTAAATAGGTATAATATAAGTATATTGGCATGTACTTGTTTAGCAGTACTGAAGGACAGTTTTAAAGCGTGTCTAATGTATATGTGTATATATATTCTCACAGTTTATATATATATGTATACGTATATATATATATATATATATATATATATATATACAGTTTATATATATATGTATACGTATATATATATATATATATATATATATATATATATACATACACATAGATGGGTAGTGCTTTTGTTTATATCCGTTAGAAGACAGAGTGAAATTTGAAGAATAAAACATGTATAAATACATTTGAAGCCAAAACAGCAACGCGAAATTTTTTTATAAATAAACGAGTGTTCATTTTTAAAGAAATATATTTCGGAATAAGACGCCTATGTCAATTTTTTTCCTTTCTTCCTCGACATAATGTATTTATACATGTTTTATTCTTCAAATTTGACTTAGCGTTTCTAAGAGATATAAACAAAAGAACTACCCAGATTTTCAAAATGAGCGACCACGCGTCACCTATCCGCCTTCATAAAAAAAACCCGCAGTTAACAACATCACGTGGACTCTTCAGCGAACTACCTTCCACTACATTATGTCGAGGAAGAAGAGAGGAAAAATGATTGACAAAGGAGTCTTACTCCGAAATATATTTATTTCAAAGTAAACACCCGTTTATTTATAAAAAAATTCCGCGTTGCAGTTTTGGCTTCAAATGTATGTATACATGTTGTATATATATATATATATATATATATATATATATATATATATATATATATATTTATATATATATATATTTATATTTATATATGTGTATATATATACTTCATATATATGTATACACACACATATACATATATATATATTTACATTTATATATGTGTATATATATACTTCATATATATGTATACACACACATATACATATATATATATACATATATATATATATATATATATATATATATATTCGTTTCAATATCCAGTTGCACGTACATTCTTATTCTCTTTCTGAACCTAGTCTCGCCGGTTTTGCAGCCCTGCTGGGTCATTTTACCGTGTGAATGAGAGTTCCCCTTTCTCGATGTCGATTCATTTAGAAATGCCAGCGATTCTATCGAGAGAGCAAATGGTTTCTGAGTTAATCTAAGAACGGGCAGATATTCTATCTTGAAATAAAAATTGGTCGGTTATTTGATCGCAGCGAATAACTTAACTTTCTATTAGTTTTCGTTTCGGGTTGCCATATCGCTGCTTCATAAGACTTTTATATATTTCCCTTACGGTTTTCCATAGCTTACTCGATTTCCTCATCTTCACGGCGTGATCACAACTCAGCCATTTTATTTCCACTTCTCGTACTCGCGATCCTTCTCGGGTGAAATTTTCTTTTATTTCCTATTTTCCGCTTGCTCTGTCCTATGAGAGTTTCTCTTCACCGATAACACTTTCTAAAAATCGATTGCAATTTCTGTAGGCGTGTGTGTCTATATATATATATATATATATATATATATATATATATATATATATATATATATATATATATATGACTATGGAATAATGAAGCCGTTTAAAATTTGTATTTTTTTTATTTATGGTCGGTTACACTGATGGAAGAATACAGGTATGATTCATGTCAGTACACAAATATCTAGGTCCAAATGCAAAATTAATCAGTGATATTTTTTCTTAAGATATATATAAAAATATACTTACTACAAATATACACGTTTTGCAAAAGTTTTACATCCTATCAAGGCTAGAAGGCCACTAAAGGATCAATGTTAATGATAATCCGGTTGTTCAGAAGACAATACTGTAATGATCAGTAGTATTGGAAATTAAGTAGGATCTCTTTATAAGAGAGTGCGGCTTAACAGATGCTTAAAACGACCATGTTATACTAAGCTGAGAAGTAATCCGGCAGTATAGAATTCCAGAGTTGGGTATATTCAGGAAATAAATTTTGTTTATGGAATTTACATTTAGTTTAGATACTGATAGATACTAGAAAAATCGTGGAGAGTGGTCATAGCTAGACAACGGTTGTTGTGAATGAAGTACGCCAACCATGGAACTAACGATGAAGCAGAATTAGTCTCGCAACGTCCTCTGTGTAAGAAAATGAGCACGTCAACACGATTCGAACCTAAAAAGAATGGTATATATATATATATATATATATATATATATATATATATATATATATATATATATATATATATATATACGAATATCAAATTACTCAGAACGGTTAGAGTGTCCCTTTTTGAGATCTGGACTCCCTCCCCTCACCTTAAAAAGACTTTGTGTCACATTTACTTTCATGGGGAAGCAAATAAATACTTACTCACAACGTTTAATAAATATCTCGATTATGTTGGTAGGTGAAACGCCAAATTCTCTGAATTCGTATACGTAAAATAAAATCGTACTTTTAAATAAATTCTTTCTTAAAACAGTTATTTATCCATCCAAAATTATTATTACATTTTCTGGGAATATACATATATATATATATATATATATATATATATATATATATATATATATATATTTATCCTTTGCGGTCTCTAGCAAACTATTAAACCAATTTTGGGTCTAAGCATTTGAAATTTTACATACAGGTTAATCAAACATGCAGCAAGAATGTTAATGTGTTTTACGCGACAATTTAGCTTCCAAGAAGAAAAAGTGTGCAGAATTGACCTTTGTAGACTATACAAAATTCCATCGACAATTTTGATCGAAACACTTGAAATTTTAGATGTAGGTTACTTGGGCATGAGTCAAAAATTTTAATTTTATTTGAACCCAAAACAATAAATACTAAGGGGTCACAATTGGGAGCAAATTTTTAAAAAAAGACCTCTGCGGTCTCTACCAACTTTTCTCTATTGAAAGGCTTACTCCTACATATGCACATTTTTTAATATATACATATGCATATAAAGTAATAAATAGTACGTTGGGCCACACAAAGTCGGGTTGGGTTGCTAGTATATATATTTATATATATATATATATATATATATGTATATATATATATATATATATATATATATATATATATATATATATATATATATATATAAATTCATGGTTTGGGATGTTCAAATGTACCTGTGTACAATCGAATAAACAATATATATATATATATATTATTTCATGCATCACCATAATTTTTTATAAAATTATATATTATTTTATTTACCGATTTTCAGCATTCACTGCAACAGTGCTCAGTACAAAAGCAGTTAGCTGTTTGAAATGGAGACGAGAAAAACAATAAATCTAGTTTGTTAGCGGGTAAACTTTATACATATATATAAATGAAAATACATATGTGTCTGTCTGTCTGTCTGTCCGTGTACATTTCTGTACTCAATAACTTTGTCAATTTTCGGTCGACATACTCGAAATTTGACATTAGGGCTATTGAGATTTGGGAACATCTTTCTAATCAGGTTTCGGACATAAATTTTTGCTGTCAAGGTGTCAGTATTCAACGATTGGACCTTTGAGAACGTCAATTTTAGCTCTAAACAACTGAAATTTTAGATGTAGGTTACTTGAACATGGATCAAAATTTTTAATTTGATTCAAGCCACAATAAATAAATTACCTCTTCGGACTCTACCAAATTACCAAGCTAATTTCTGATCTCAACTTTTAAAATTGTACACAAAGTACATTCAGAGATAGGGAACGCTTCTTAATCGGTTTGGGTCGAAAATTTGAGCTGAAAGCCGGGTCAAAGTTCAAAAGAGTTGATCTTTGCGGTGACTAGTACACTCTTCGGTACATTTTTTTTTCTAAATATTTGACATCTCTACATAACGATATTAAGACATGCGACAAGTATTTTAATCAGTTTTGTGGGGACAAATTGGCTGCCAAATGGTCAAAGTTGAAAGAGTTACCATTTGCAGATTATACCAAATTCCTCCGCCAATTTTGGGTCTAAACAATTTAAATTTTAAATGTAGGTTACTTGGACATAAATCAAACTTTTTAATTCGGTTTGAGACAAAAATACCAAATATTAAGGGGTAACAATTGGGGTCAAATTAAAAACCAGTTACCTCCGCGGTCTCTACGAAATTACACACACAATTTTTTATTTAAATATTTAAAATCTTGCCTAGCGTTTACTCAGAGATAGGGCAAGCAATATTCAATGATTTAAACATATTTGTAAAATTCTGTTTTCACTTATTGTTACTGTTGTTGTTGTTGTTGTTGTTGTTTTGTCTATACACGAGTACGCTCATGGAAATTTATATTTTTAATTTAGTTATCTGTGTTTTAAAGATGGGATTATCCTTTGGCAAAAGATTTACAAAGTCCTACAGTTATCGTTTTGTTCATACAACAGAATACTCACAGAGAGTACATATGAGTGTGTGTAGCATATTTTTAATCCTCAATGTGGGATTCTGTGCATTTATGAGTATCCCGTCGAGCATCACTTGCTCATGTGTCAGCTGTAGCGTATTGGACAATAAATATATTGATAGGAATGCCTGATCGCCGAATACAGTTAAATTACATTAAAATATTACGTAATGAATGGTTGTATAGTATAGATTATTTCCTCATGAGAGCATATTCTTGAATATGTTTCAACTTAGGTGCGTATATGCGTGATGAGGCCAAATTCCCAGATATTATCTCTTTGTACGGGGAGTATATGCGTGATATTATATGCTCTGTGATTTAGTGCAGAGCATCAAAGTATAAGTTCTGTTTGCTTGTTAATTTTCTGCAACAAATCAACCACAATCAAAGTGAAACATGACGAAAACGTCATGTTTTATATTTAGTAAAATTCGTACACCAATAGCTTGCAGTCTGTAAGTGTTTGGAGAAGAGAACCCACGAACTACACGAAGAAGACAACGTTTCAGTGTGTAAATGTCTATTGTAAGGTATGTGTTGTCGTTGAGCGCACATAGAATTGATATATATTGTACACTCTCATTAAAGTGTTGTTGATAGACACCAATAACGGACAACATCTATCAGAGTTTGAACGAAACTGGTGCATTAATGTTGTAAGATATGCCTCCGCGCCGAACATCTATAAAATTGAAATTTGTTTATATATATATATATATATATATATATATATATATGTATATATATATATATATATATATATATATAATTACACATAGCAATATATATCATGAAAATTCATTAAACAAGTATATTTTAGTTTGAGAAATGTTCTAATAATAACAAGTAGAAGAAAAATATAAAAAGTGAGAAGAAAATCAAAATCATAGCCCACGCTCGGACCACACGTCCATAAATATAAGTTACATAAAGAATTTTAGAAAAGACGTAAAAAAAAGTAATAAAATCATATGAGAAGGAATGAAATCGTCGTATAATAAAATTATTCATTCGTCTAGAGCAGGGATGTTAAAAATGAAATTACATCTTAAACTGCAATTTTCATTAAAACAGAACAATAAAAAAATGAAATTTTAAAAGTTTATAGAAAGAATAAATGTAAAGGAATGAAAGAAATCTCAGTTTTGAAATAACGTGAAGAATTTTTCTCCGAATTCTTTTTGGATGCCAGTTTCATTATTTACTGTTTTCTTCTCATATTTGATATGTACTTTTTTACCCAATTAGGGCACAGTGCCATATGGGCGTAAGGGTCTCGTATTTCGGACCACATTTCCAGGGATATTATGTAGGCAGTTCGGCAGCGAGAACTCTATTTGCATTATATTCAACTTCTGTATGTCAGTACAGTCAGGGAAGAAGGAAATTTGAGAATATCCTCCGTTAGGGGTTGGATTTTGCTAATTTTCGGGGTTCTTATGTGGACGAGGGTTAAAATGTTCCTAGTTCGTATTTCTATTAGAATAATCATAAAATTGGCATAGGCACCCAGCATTGCGGCGATGGGATATGTGTTATGTTTGGTGTAAAATGCGTGAGCTAATAGCTTGGAGATAGTTTTACTGGAGAACAAGAGACAAGTGGTAGATGCAACAGCCCTGATGTAGCAACAATACTTTATACATTGACTAATGATTGTTTTGTAGTGATATCAGATACTCTTCGCTGTCCGTACTTTTCTAGCAGGTAAAGAGAACATCTATTTTTTCAGCATCCTTCGCAATGCCTCCGATATATTTGTTCCAAGGGATGTTGCCTGTGAATAGTAAGCGCAGGAGATCGAATAAATAATTTTCAAGAACTTTATTATTAGTCATGTCAATAAATCGTTGATGGAGTTTCTTCTAATTGTTCAAGGAAAAAGCTTGGTCCTGGTAGCATTGAAGGTTACACCCAATTTAGACCCTCATTCCATTACAAACAAGTCGTTTTTCTCTAAGGATGCAGCCATTGCCTAAAATATGTGTTCAATCGTTTTTTCCTCATGTATGTTAAAGAGTAATGTCATCAGAAAATACACTCATCTTGGATGCAATTTTATCGAGAAAGTCATTTATGAATATGGGGATCGTAATGGTTAAAGAATCAACTATGTCGCATATCCGTATGTGGAACATACATTTTAGACGAACAACTATCATTTTTTTCTAATGATGGGAAAATATTTTTTTTTACATATTTATATACACATAAATACACATTGATTATTATTATAATGATGAATACCCATTCTTTTTTACCAACTTTCTAAAATCACATTCCTAAATTAAGTCCTTGAAATAATAATTTTTTGTAAGTAAATATAATGTCGAATGTTTTAATTGTTTCTTTTATTTCTGGTGATTTTTACTAGCTTTTATTTCTTTTAAAATATCCATATTTTACGATCAAATAGGAATATATACCTATGACAAAATTATTTTTCAAAGTAAATGAAATTGAATTAATGAATTTTAAATGGATCGCGTGGCGTAATTCAGTTCAAAGCAGATGGGGATTTTATCACGCAATCGGCGTGATTTTTACAGCATTACCTCATGCAACTTGTTTATTATAGAGTAGAAGAGTGGCTTCGTAATAATCCCAGCAAAAATTAACATAAAATAAGTGTTTATAATATGACTCATGTTCACGTGAGTACTTGACAGTATTTTTTGATCTACTCGAATAATGCGATTTAATTGTCATTTCCATATCAAATCTTAACATAAAATATACTGTTTAATCTGTAAGACACTATTGGCATGATTTACATGCATGGGAGTATACACACTTCATACAAATTCTTTTGGGGAACTCTCTCGGGTATACGGAGACAAAGAAAGTTGCTTGGACTGGCTCAAGAGGGGAGCCCTCCGCCACGATCAGGATAGGGTTATAAAGGCTGCTCAAGACCACAGATTCATGACTAATGCATTCAAGAAGATGGCAAGTATCAGTAATGATAACAAATTAAGGTTCTGCCATACAGAATTGGAAAGTGTGATTCATCTGATATCGAGTTGCAACATTGTTTTGGAGAAAGGCTACTATACAGCAAGATATGATGGAGTAAGTACCTCCACTGGACCACCTGAAAAAAATTAAACATCCAGTATAGCAGCAAGTTTTGGGAACATCAACCTGAAAGAACAGTTGGAAATGACTTATATACCATACATTACGACTAGAAATATAATCCCTACAGCCACCCACCTTGAAAATGCTGCTGTCAAACCTGACATATTTATATGGAATAAGTCAGAAAGAGTGGCAACTTTGGCTGAAGTGAATGTCGCTAATGATGGAGGTCTGAACAGAGCGGAAGGAGAGAAACAGAACTAATATCAAATTCTAATGGATGATATGAAATGAAACCGGAATCTTAGGGAGATATCACTCATACCAGGTATTATAGGTGATACAGGGAGTATGAAGAAGAATTTGAAGTCCTACCTTACTGAACCAAGTGCAAAAGTGATCCAGGCAATTGCACTTAAGGAAATAGCGAGGATACTAAAATGAGCTCTCGGTTAGTTTCAATAAAAAGCAGGGCAATGTTGGTAGCTGGTTTGGATGCCCCATACCCAGCATTACAACCTTCAAAGAATGAAAATGAACAAAAATATATATACAAATTAAACATCTAGTGTAGCAGCAAATCTTGGGAACATCATCAGGAAAGAACAATTGAAACTTAGTTATATACCATACATTACAACCATATACTCCCTACAGCTACCTATATAGAAAATGGTGCTGTCAAACCTGACATATTTAAATGAAATAATCTTGGTTGAAGTGAGTGTCCCTAATGATAGAGGTCTGAACAGAGCTGAAAGGATGAAACAGACGAAATATCAATGCCTCAGATAGAGGAAAAGAATGTGGAATCTTAGAGAGATATAAATAATACCAGTTATTATCGGTGCCCTTTTTGTGGGAGCTAACGGTTTCTACATAAATAACCCTATATCTAGCTTCTAACCTTGTGTTTTACTTTGTGATGAAGTTAAAAACGTTTCATGCAGGTGTTTTGTGAGTTTAGGAACGTTAGAGAATATCGGTTGGGTTTGAATGACAGGTGTTATAAAACGTCAGCGGTGTCAAGATGGTCAAACTTACACGCGGACATCTGAAGTTGAAAAATAAAACATTGCGTGAACGCATATTTATCTCTCTCATTCTCTCTCTCTTTCTTTCTCTATTTCTCTCATTCACTCCTTTTCTCTCTCTTTCAATGAAGAAAGGGAAAAATGAAATATAATTTCATTGTTTTAAAACAGTTGAAGCTTGCATCCCATATGCGGAGGGTGTGCACGCGATGGGTCGACTAAATATGTTTTCCTACTTGTTAACTGCTTAATAAATTATATATATTTTTATAAAAATGCATTGGTCACTGTTTTTATACAAGTGTTCTATTTCAGCATACTATTAATGGCGACGACAGAAAGCTGTCTGTAACAATACAATGAACACGCAACAAGCTACGATGGAAAGATGCATGCAATGACCACACTAGAT
Source organism: Euprymna scolopes (assembly GCF_053919585.1). NCBI lineage: Eukaryota > Metazoa > Mollusca > Cephalopoda > Sepiida > Sepiolidae > Euprymna > Euprymna scolopes. Next base: position 85,811,597 of record NC_136489.1, read on the forward strand.
GCGACCCATGCCAGACAGTTATAGCCGACAACGGACTAACCCGTCTTCGTTGATGTTTCCAGTATGGATCTATCGTTTAGATATCGTTGGATATCGTTTATTTCCCGGGGAGCTGGTTGCTTTCCCAAGGCGTTCCTCAACCAAGTAACCTTCCCGGGGAGGCGGTAGTATCACATTGGGGCCGTGACCAGGATTGTTTCTTGTGTAGGAACAAGCACGACCCCATGGAAAAATCTACGGACACAAACACCAAAGAAAAGAAACGCAAGATTAATCAAAGTCCACGGAAACACAACAACGAAGAACGAAAAAGCCATTTCAACAGCATCTACAGAGAAAAAAAGACACCTGAACTCTTAAGAAAAACTAAGGTAGGTGACTATTTTCTCTGCTCTTTTTGTTTCTCTGCAAATTTTTTGGTGTTAATAATTTGTAAAAATTATTTTGTGAAAAGAGTTTTTTGTTTAAACGTCGGCTATTTAAAAATATACATTTAGACAAAATGCCTAACACTAACCAAACCCAATTTAACAGAGTCCTCACAGGTGGATCGAAGATCCTAATCTTTACTGGAAAACCATCCGACTTTGGGCCATGGTTAACTGTTGATTTCCATATATATACAAATAAATGCACATAGTGGGAAAAGACAAGAATATGTCGAAGATAAATTAACTTAGGGGTTTAATTATCATTTCATACGCTGACGTTTGTCTGACTTGCTATTTGTTTCACTTCTACTCAGAAATGAATGGCTTTGTCTGGCATATTTTCAATGGTATATATATATATATATATATATATATATATATATATATATATATATGCATGTGCATGTGTGTGTGTGTGTGTGTAATTGATAATTCTATTGTTGTTAATGCATTATTGAAATTAAAATATTAAGAACTTTGAATAAACAGACAAATAATTCTGGAATCCACGTTGAGATTTAAACATTAAACGTTCCTTCATTTAAATTGAAATATTTCTGGTTAATTTCGGATGAAACCATCCTTCTTACATTTTTTTTTGAAAGTAAAACATGTGTTCTGTTCGGTTGGAACATTTGGCGAGATGTAAGGCGCGTGTTCACCGCATACTTAAAATTGATATCTTAAGCTATTTTAAGAATCTATAAAGTCAGAATTTTAAAAATTTGAATGAACAGATGAACCGTGTGAGAAAACACGTTAAGCTACAAACATGTTTTTTTTTTCTTTTGTTAGTATTTTATTCAATTGAAATATTTCTTGCTGTTGTTGAACCAAGGTTGTAATAGGTAAACATCAAATTTTTACTATGCGGAGAGCATGGGTATTAAAGCCTACTGGAAACTTGCAATCAAACAGAACCGCGTGCGTCAAACCGAGGTTACTGGGAGAATAGGCCAGTGAACATGACAGCGTGACGTCATTTTCTGATAAACATGAAAGTTTCCGGTTGAACAACGTAGCCATAAAAATATTTTTCGTGGCCTTAGATTGGGCATGTTTTTATTCTCCTAAAGAGAAAAAACAAGTCTCCATTTGGATAATTATATATTTGCAAATATTATAATAATTGCACATTGGGATGATTTCAATCTAACAAAATATAAAAGTGTGTCGGTTGATTTTGAATTTTTATATCTATCGAAGGAAGTCAAATATTTCATTTTATGTATTTTTTAAAATGCAAAATACAATTTTATATGAGAATATTTTTCAGTCTTTTCTTTAATAATAAATAAAACTTTTCATTGATTATTTCCAAATATTTTAAAGGTAGAAGCATTTTTCACGACATTTTCTTTTAAACAAAAATTATTGAGGATTTCAATATTTTAGCACCGGGTATAATTTATTTATTTGAAATATATTTAAAACTTAAAAGTGTTTGTTTGTTTGCTTATTTTATAACATTTTATCTGTAAATAATTTATATGACTGAAATGGGAAATAAAATAGGAAATTTTCTATGCTCTCGAACATATTCAATTTATTCTTTAAACTATTTATTGTCCCGAACACTTTATTCATATAAACACAAATTCATCTTAAAACTCCATTAATTAATCAGTATTAATTAAAGTTTTGATATGAACAAAAAATAGCACGGTATGTACACTGCACGAGCACCATTATTATTATTAATATTATTTTTATTATCATTATTATAACAACAACAATAATAAAAATATACTTCTAGGGAATGTTGACCCTGCGTAAATGCGTTTTAATTTAATGGTTGCTCCCTGAAAAGCGCATACGTAAAATGGTTTTTATTGGTTTATTTAACCAGGACAACTTTTTGAAGGTATTATATGAGGCAAAAAATGACCAAAAGCATTATTTGAACATGTATGAAAAAATAAATGTAACAAAAAATATATACTAAGTGTGGGAAATATAATATACAAAAATAAATTAAAATGAAATGAAAATAAAATCAAAACAAGTACGAAATAAAAGTATGAATCAGATTGAATTAAAGAAAATAAAAAATTCGGAAAATAAATGTTTACTATATTTTCTTAGTTTTTAACCAATGTTCACATTATGGTACTGTTGTCTTTTAGTAGTTATGTGACCTTCATTTCCGTATTCATGTATTCCGCACTGATACAAAAATGAAGACTATAGCGGAGTATAGGATTCCTTACCATGTTACTGTCGAAAATACGCTACACATTTTGATGAGAAGCATGAGAAGAATGAACAGAAAACAAAAACTTTAAATATAATTCCTGTATTAAAAGTAAAAGTTATTTAAATGTTTCAATATATAAAATTGTGGGGTTAAATCTATCTCCCCAATAAGGGACACTCTGGATAGGAACAAAAATAAAAATTGTCCCAGCCATGAAGGATTTCTCCTCCACCGGCCGAGGACAGAAAAGGTGAAGTGTAGCATCAGAACAGATACTACTACACTGTGATTTTATACCGAAGGCCAAGGATTGTTTGTATTGTATGTTTCTTTAATTGCTCCCTAAATTAATAACTAAGTTTAATCAGTATTAGATTGTATATTGTTTTAAAAGTACGTAATTTTACATAGATACTATTTATACTTTATATTGAATAAAGTTGAGTTTCATTATTAATCGAATTGGGTACCTTTCTTTTCTTTTTAAAATGCCGTCATATAGTATCGGCAGTAAACGTTATACAAATCTTACCTACGTTGCATGCGGTCATTTTTTAGTTAACAGCCCTTATATATCTCGGTGGCCGTTGTCAAACCCACGAAGTACAACCATTGATTTAACAGTACGAAATCCCGACACATTTTCACTTGCTATGAAAAAGTAAATGAATATTTTCTTCGTTAAAGAAGGGGTGATTCATTCAAAATTAATAAGAAATATTTTTATTTTAATAGATAGAAAATATAATGGTTCATTTAACGTGTTTTCTAATACAGTTTTTTTTTATTTATGTAAATTCATGTAAAGTATGCATGTATACATATATATATATATATATATATATATATATATATATATAGAGAGAGAGAGAGAGAGGGGGAGATTCTGCCAATCTGATGAGTTGTAGATGACAAAATACGTGTCAGTGGATAATTATATTCTAAAACTATATATATATATATATATATATATCAGTTCTAGTATTTGAGGATAGAAATGATCAAATCGCATACTACAGTTACGGCAAGTGTCTTCTGTGCATAAAACTTATTGTGTGCTTGATAAAAAAGTAATATCATGAAATATTATCATAAAATGCAGGACTCTTGTTTCTAGATGAGAATGCTTCTTTAGTTAATATGCTCCTTCTATTGCTATAATGATTTTAAAAAAAATTGTTTAAATGTTTCGCGCGTCTAATTCCAGTGCAGTAATCATGCCAGTAATAAATATAAAGAAAAGATGCACCAGCACATGTGGCCGACAACATATCAACACCTTTCACGCATGACATTTTGCGGGGACGGCGCGGATAAAGCAACATAATCTCAACGGCGAACGTTCCCTAATAAAGTAAATATGGGAAGCTTCCATCACTTATACTTTCATTAGCTTTGGGTGCTTTATTAAAAGTTTCTTTTACAATCGTTACTGAGAGGTCAAAGTTGAAAAGTTGACCTTTGAAGACTACAAAACTCTCCCGCTAATTTTAGGTCTAAACACTTGAAATTTTCTATTAGGTTACTTGGACATGAGTCAAACATTTTAATTCAATTTGAGTCCAAAAGAATAAATGTTTGGGGGTAAAAATGGGGGTAAAAGTGTTTTTTTTTTTTTTTTAAATTGACGCCTACGGTCTCTACCAACCAAGTATTACTAAACATATAATTTTCAGAAATGAATTTGTTGTTTTGTAAATACTTATCTTTATTTATACTAATTTTCCGCATGACATAGATATGTCCATTGATCAGTAGGTATGTATCTATTAAAATATATATATATATATATATGTGTGTGAGTGTGTGTATACATATGTATATATATATATGTGTGTGTGTATGTATGATATATATGTGAATATATATATATATATGTGTGTGTATGTATATATATGTGGGTGTATATATATGTGTGTGTATGTATATATATATGCATGTATACATATATATATGAATTATATATATTATATATATATATATTTATATATATATATATATATAATCATAAAATTCAAATCTTCGTCACTTTCTGTTTCTCTAGTATTATTGCTCTGAATAAATTTAAACAAATCATAAATAACACTCGGTTTGTTGTGTTGTGAGGTCAATATCATAGTCTAAAGTGATAAATGTATTTACAATGTGACAATCTATAAGGTGACAATACTGTCTGCAAAATAAGGAAATGTGTTGATTTAATTTATATGTTTATCAAGAAATTTACACATAAAGATGTTTTAGATTCGATAAGAAGAAAATTATGAGTGATGAAAGAATTATCTTTTTTATTTCATTTTCTTATCAAGAAAACTCTATAATGAGTAAAAAGATTACAGAAATCTGCATATACTAGTCTGTATATATTGTTTTAATATTGGCCAAATATAATCGTTGAAACAAGGGTGAATTTGAAAACCATCTATAGTAATATGGTTTGTCAATAATAGACTGTTTTTATAACGTGGCATGCAAGATACGTAAGTATCTGTGAGCTTTAAATAACTTAATTAAGATTTAATAGGATTTTTTTTTTAAATTTGTGTATAAATCCTAATAAATTAATCGATAAAATAAATAATTAAAAATTAATAACGATACTAAATCTAAATGATATGAAATATGTAACAATATTTCAAAGGTATCAAGCGTTTACTCTTATCGATCCAGTTCAAAGCGTTTTTTGAATTGTACATCCCTTTTCTTAAAACAGCTATACCATGAATATTTTTTGCGCGTCCCATTTTTTAAATTTTTTTCTGTAGAAATAGCCTAGACAAGGTAAAGAGGCCCTGTATGTAAGTTGCTATATATATATATATATATATATATATATATATATATATATATATATATATATATATATATATACTAGCAGTTCCGCCAGGCTTTGCTCGGGCCTTATGTACTTTTCATAAGATTATGTGCATATGTTTATATTAAAACGTGTGAATATGTAAAGTAATGCCTTTCTGTATAATAGTGTCCCTTAACTACTATAGAGAAAAGACAGGCAGAGATTTTCATTTATATATATATATATATATATATATATATATATATATATATATATAGAGAGAGAGAGAGAGAGAGAGAGAGATAAATAGATAGATTTAATGCAATATATAGTAATGATTTAAAACAGTATTTAAAAAAAAAAAAAACTCGCCACCACCGAGAATCGAAACCAAGACATTCAGCTTACGATATATTTTGCCCCTGCCGTCAATGACTGGCTATGAAAACATGTTTACGGTAACGCTATAAATTAAAACATGAACCAATAGCTACTACGTTATGCATTCGTAGTGCCGGCGTTCGACCGTCACCTGGCAAATTTATTTTTTTTTATTTTCACACTTTTGCACAGATTTGTTCCGGGATAAAACCCAAATATAAAGTTTTGCATGGATTCAAATACCTTATATATGAAGTTCCATGTCTGTAGACCAAAAACTCTAGGAGGAGTTTGGTAGGCAAAATTTGTTAAACAAAAATATACATGTACTAGCAGTTCCGTCCGGATTTGCTCGGGCCCTATGTACTGTTCATAACTTTATGACCATATGTATATAGTAAAATTTGTGAAAATGTATCGTAATGCCATTCTATAAAATAAGTGCCCTTAACTACCACAAAGAAACGTTTGTAGAGACCGCAGAGATCACATTTTTCAAAAATGTTTACCCCGATTTTTACCCCCTAAGATTTATTGTTTTAAGCTCAAATTGAATTCAAATATTAGACCTATGTCCAAGTAACATACATCTAAAAGTTCAAGTGTGTAGGCCAAAAATTGGCGGAGGAGTTTGGTAGAGTATGCAAAGGACAACTCTGTAAACTTCGGCCTCTTGTCAGACAAGTTTTCTACCAAAAACTGAATACAAAACTTGCTGCATCTCCGAATACCCTTCATGTAAAATTTCAAATGTTTAGACAAAGAATTGACTGAATAGTTTGCTAGAGATCGCTAAGGCCAAATCTTTTGAACTTCGACCCCTTGGCAGCCAACTTTTTAAAAAGCTTGCCCTATCTCTGAATACCCTTTATGTCAAATTTCAAATGTTTAGACGAGAAATTGTCTGAATAATTTTGTAGAGACCGTAGAGGTCCAATTTTTTTTGGCACATAAATTTATCGGTCCTTGGTCAATATGGGGAAAACCCTTCATAATTAGACAATTACTATTTTTTTGGATACTGCCAGAGTTCGCTCTTTTTACCCTTGTTTTATGGGAACTGGTTTAACCACACATTAAAAACGACCTGATGTTTAATTTGCTTTCGTGGGAAAGCAAATAAATAAAATAAATAGAAAAGAGGGCTGCGTCTTTTCTATAGTTATTTGCTTTCGAACTGGGATCAAAGTGTAGTATCTATTCCGGCAGATACTGCAAACAAAGACCATATGTGGGGGACAACCCCACATATAAGACCTTGGTCAATGTAAGAGCAACCCTTCATACCAATTGTCACTATCCAGGTCCCCTACCCCCCGGGGAGCTGGACCCCATTTCCCTTTCACACCTCACATTAAAAATCGGCCTTGTGCCTAATTTTCTCGGTGGGAGAGCAAATAAATACCCTGCTGTTATTGCCCTTCGGGCGGTATCAAAGTGTAGTATCTGTTCTCCCAACTACCACATTTTTGGTTTTCGAAGACACCCGCCACCGAGTTCTCGAGCTAGATTTAAGGCGCTTAACTTTTTTTCACTTTGACTTACTAACTTTGGTTAGTGGGACGACCCGATTTTGGGGGACTCGAGACTCCTTTTTGCTCCCCCATGATCGACGCCATTGTGTAGTAGTTTGGACCCAAAACCGATCCCTTCTTTGGAAGTTTGGTGTTTTCGGGATCGTCAACACTTTCTTTGGTAGACGCGACCTGGTCAGTTTAGCTTTAGTCTTTTGGGTACTTCGTTTCCTCCTCCCTCGAGCTTGAAATGGTCTATTTTCTACACACTTAATTCGCCCTAGAAGCACTCTGACCTGCTAGGCAACCTCTGTTCTTCCTTCGCTGCTGTCCTCCTAACAGGTGATCGAGCAGACCGGGGCCACTTTCTTGCTTCCTTGTTTTATGTTTGTGGGAAGGTTTTTTCGGGGATTTTTTCTTCGTTTCCGCTCCCTTCTTGGGGCAGAAATGTCTATTCCTCTTTTTTCTTAATTCCGACGCGGCACTCTGACACGCTAGCACCCACTACGTCTTCCTTCTCTGCTCTCCACCTCAGGGCGGATCGGAGCTGCTAACTCGACGTCCCCGCAAGGGGAGGTCAAACCTCAGTTCTCTTCTGTATCCCGCTCCACCCCCACCAACCCCCCATTTCCACTACTTTTTCTTTTTTCCCCGCTACATTTTGGTCTGCCTCAGGGGCCAGTGCAACACCTCCACGATTCCAGGCAGAGGGGACAGACCACCCCAGATGCACGACTTTGCTCCTCTAGAAAGCTCCCTGATGGAGGGAGCAACTCCCAGCTACCCAAAAGAAGAGGAGAAAGGCGACCCTGGAGATGCCACCAACTGGTGAACAACCAATCTTGGGAGCTGCTCCCCAAGAGGGTCAATCCCTGGCCGCAGAAGCAAAGGTAACGGCTTACAAGGGAACGAGGCACGTTTCAGTAGGACCATACCCGGTGGCACCAAGCCTAAACCAGCCACCACTCCAGAAAGGGAGAAACTACGTCTGAAAGACAGCAACATCCTGGTAACAAAAACTGCAACCGACGCAATCTCCGTAAGTGGTGGACCACAGCATGCGGCACCCAGAAGCTAGCAACCACCTCCCAGGAAGAAGAAGGAAGATACATATGAGGCAGGGACCGGCAGATCGGCAACACCTCACACCGATTGGCCGGCTCTCATCCCACTCGGCAAACCACCAACCCCAGGTTAGCAGAAGCAGCAACAGTAACATCCAAGCCAGACGACAGTGTCCTGGACCCCTATTGCCAGTGATGAAGATACGGAATGGGATCCACAAACCCAAATGTCGCCTCGGGAATACCGGGACATCTTCGAGTCCACTAACAATGACATCACGGAGGGGAACGTCATAAACCCCTCCCAGGCGCCACAGAGGACCTTAAAAAGAGGATCGTGTCTTTTATTACAACGGACACAAAGAAAAGAGGTCTAATACGAATAGACAAGACAACATACTAGACCTACTCCTGGATCTGAAGATCCCAGCCAAATACATATGCAGGAGGAGCTACGCTATGAGGGACGTCCTGCTCCCAAACTAAAAAAGAGGGCGAAGGGACAGCCAAGAAGACGAATCTGCGCTGGAAAATCATAAAACTCCAGCCAGAATACCTAAGTAAAAGGGTCACGAACGTCGCTGTGCTGAACTTCCCCTGTCTCCTAGGAGCAAAACAACTAGGAGCGGTCTTCAGCCAGTACGGGGACGTGGTGTCTGTGGCCCCAACAAGCAAGAAGAGGTACATCCTGACCGGGGACTACAGACTCCAGATGCGCCTCAACAGAGCTGGCTTCAACCAAATACCAGCGACACTGGGGTGCGAGGAGGGAACACTATCCGTCATAGTAGATGGACGGAGACCGCACTGCTGGCACTGTAAGCAGGAAAGACACATGGCCAAGGATTGCCCCAAAAGAAATCCGACCAAAGTCCCTGGAGCCGCTGAGAAGCCTCGTGTCGACGACACGCAAGCCAGTGGACCCATCCCCCAGCATTGGATGGGTCACATTAACTCGAAAGTGGAACAAAGCCCCCCAATTCCGGTCAGCAAGCGGACGGAAAACAAGCGCCGCAGCAACAACAACAGCCACACCAACACCCAACACAGCATCAACACCAGACACTATACACACCACAGCAACACCGTACCCATACCAACACCTGACACCGCACCAACACCCACCCCCACACGAATGCAAACTGAACCACCACCCAAAAGAGAAAAAGAAACGAATGAACCCGGGAAAAGGAGGGATCGCTCTGCCTCTCGAGGACCGACCAAAATAAAAGAAATTTGCCAAATTGACTCTCTGTGTGTGGCAACGGCACTTTCACATCGGCAGAGATAGACTTCAAAACCACTGCTGGATTGCCAACAGACAGAGTGAAAAGATGTCAAATCCCCACTAATTTTCCGGGCGCCCCGCTCCTAATAAGTTTCGTTAGAACTCCAGAGCCTTGCAAGAGCAAATTGTGGTCACTTCTGGAGGCAGCTGAAGGAGCCTCTCCGGGAATGGAACTATTTATGAAAAACGAATCTTCCATTGACGAACTGTCAAAACAATGCAAGGGAACAGTCCCAGTGTGGGTCCATACGTCTCTCTACAGGGCCCTAAAGTTGACCTTTCCCCTAGACGTCGTCGGCATTGGGAGATAAGGCCAGGAGCTGAAATACCTGACCTCCTTTAGCATCACGTACAATGTCGGCGTCCTTCTGCCAAGCGACTTCGGAGCCATGTGCAACACACCTTAAGATAGGTATCATGTCTTTGAATTTGGCCAATTTGAATGTGAGGGGTTTGAGATCATCGGACCGGGCGGCTCGCTTCTGGCACGACATCTTATCTCTGTGAGTGGGGGTTGCTGCGATCCAGGAGACGCATTTCGTTTCTTCTGTGGACTGTTAGGTGCTGAACCGGAATTTCGGAGTTTTCTCGGCATATCGCAGCCCGCGGAGGAAGGGAGTCTCCTTGCTTGTGAAACGAACTCTGTCCACGACGGTCGACGTTGTTCATAGCGATGCAGTGGGCAGGCTGGTCGTGGCCGAGGTTGCCGTAAAAGTTCCGTGTTTCGGGTGGTTGCAGTTCACGCGCCCAGCACCGCTCGCGAGAACGTCTCATTCTTCAGTCAGCTTGACGCGTTTCTAGATCATCGGAAGCGGGTAATGCTAATTCCCATCTTAGACCCAGAGTTAGATAAGGTAGGAGGCGAAGCTAGAGCGTCGGAGGGGTGCGAGCCCATCTTTGCTGACCTAATGGCTAGATGCGATCTGGTCGGAGGTTTCGGGTCGAGCATCCAGGGTGGGAGGTGTGGACGCGGACTAATAGCGTTTATTCCTATCCGAATACCTATTTGAGCAGGATACTAGTAAAAAGTTTACCTAGCTTGCCCCACGTTCAGTTGGTCGGGTCAGCCAGACCATAAATTACTTATGGGCGGGCTGAAGCTAGGAAATATGCCCAAGTTAGCGGGGTACTGAAATTTAATCACCTCCCTACTGAAGATACAAGATTTCCGAGATCAGTTAAGAGAACTAATTAAAAAGGAACAAGTGGGGCGGTACCGGGAGTAAGTGATAGCTAGGTCTAAAAGCCATTAGAAGCTTCTCCGTCAAGTATGCCCAGTGCCTCGCACTAGATAAGGTCAAGACAAAGAAGCAGCTAGAGCAGAAACTAACCCGGGCTACGGAGGAGGATGATAGGGTTAGTCAGGAACTAGCTAAGCAGGACTTTCTGCTCAAGACTAGCGAGCATTAAGAATGTCAAGTAGTCAGAACTAGGCTTAGAAATATAGGAAACGAAGCAGTCAACTTACGCTGTCGCGCGTCGTGAGATTTCTAGGTGTGGCTCGGACAAATACATTGAAAAAGTTAGACATCCGGATGGAGGCACCCTTGAATCTACTCGGGAGATCTGCGAGGGGTTTCGAGAACATTTCGAGGAGCGTTTTACGCAACAGCCCGATCTTTCGGTCCTTGAGTTTTACGACTATTTGGCCACTCTCCCAGTCTTGACGCGGCTATGTTTCTGCCTCTTCTGACGGATGTGTTCAACCATTGGTTTGCTCAGGGATCCATCCCGGGGCAGGAAACCATGGGAGTGATCACATTGCTGAGGAAAGGTGATGGGCATGGCGGGGAAGAGTTATACCACGACAGGTCCATAACTCTGCTTAACACAGAGTTGAAGATTTTGGCCAAGGTCCTGTCGAATCAGCTGCAGGTTTTTATTGACGAGTTCGTTGAACCGGAACAGGACTACGGTGTGAAGGGGAGATCGATTCAGAACAACTTGCACCTGATCCGCGCGATTCTGATGTAGGGGGGGGGGAATAGATGACGACACGAAAGCCGCGCTAATCAACTTAGATCAGTTCAAAGCGTTCGATAGGGTCGACCATCGTTTCCTACCATCTGTCTTAGAGGCCGCCCATTTTAAACCGGACTTCTACAAGTGGATCTCCGTGATGTATCGACAGCTCACGGCTTTTGTGCAAGTCAATGGAAAGTGGTCGAAACCCTTTATCTCTCGGTCGGTTCCTCTCAATATGCAATGCAGTTCTGGGTTCTTGGAATCGCCGGCCTGTACTCGTTGTGAGACGACGACCGCAGAAACAACTGATCACGCATTTTTCGATTGCCGCGAACTACGCCAGTACTGGACATATGTTGGCGAGGAAACGGCTCATATCGACACCGAGCATCCTCGCCCGATTACTGTATCAAACGTAGTGGACAACCTGAGGCCGCCGTGAGATCGAGAGAGGCAAATGGTCTACATCGCAATCCTGACCGTGGCGAGAATGGTGATTTGGACGCCGAGACTACAATATGGCCGGGAGGTGCTGCCTTTTTCTGATCAGGATCTTATCGCTTTCTTTAAACACCAACTACGAGTAAAGATCAGATGCGACAGAAGAAGGCTGCTTCGCGTGGCTTTCGAAAGAAGATGGATACATGTAGCAAATCTGTGTGTGCGAAGAGGGGCCAAATTTAAATACATGTTCCCCGCCTAGGTGTTGAGCGCGCGGTTTTGAGGTTTCCGTCAGACCCCCGCCCCTTTCCAATTTTACTTCCTTCAGCCTCTCAGCCAGCCGATAAAACTTGTTTCCCTTATTAGAAAGCCTCCAAGACTCTCAACCTCCAAAATCAACATTTTTTTTTCTTTCACCCCCCCCCCCAAAACTCAACTTATTTTGGAGGAAATACAATTAAACACTAATACCGCCCGCTCTCATCGCCATTTTTTCTTTTCTCCCCTATAAAGCACACAACCCCTCCGCCTCCATTTAGAGGCTGCCCGCGAAACCCTGGTTCCTTCACAAACCAGAGTAGAAACGGGTGATCTAGCATTTCAGACAGGGTTGGGTGGAGCTTACTAACCGGGGCTTTCCCCACACGTCCCTCGACACATATGAAATTTTATTAATATTGTTATCTTTTTTGTATTTTTTGAAATAAATAAAAAATATTTTAAAATTGGGTTTAAGTAGGAACAACCCCTCTCTCCTACCACACACACATAAATACAAATTTAAAAGGGTAACCATGATAACCATGATAAAAGATGCTGGCCGAGAGAGAAATCTTTTAAAATTTTAAATAGAGACGAGATGGATCAACCAACCTCACCAGAACCCCTTCTTTTTGAGTTGGCCTTGTGCCTAAATTTTTTGTTCATTTTCCCAATTGTACATTTTTTCCTGTGAATAAAAAAATGTAATATCTCAAAGTGTAGTATCTGTTCTATAGACGCTGAACTTCAAGTAATTTGTCCTGTTCAATGGAAACATTCTAAACATTTCTTACACAGGCATCATCACATTATCAAGGCCAAGAGGTCACTCAAGGATAAGGGTTAAAGAGTGTACAGTAGAAATTGGACAATATAATAATCATTAGGAATGAAAATTTGTTAAATTTGATAACTTATATGGAACGGGTCATCAAGAACTTATTTACTTTAGACTTGGAGACAACCATATTGTAGTTAGCCGGAAAGCAGGAAAACGGAAAACAATTCCACAGGCGTGCAGTTCTAAGAAAGAAGCTTTGTTCATGGAATCTATGTTTAGTTTTAGGCCCAGATAAAGAGTGGGGGAAATTATTGATAGTGTTTTTAGCTAGACGAGTGTTTCTTTGAAAGTTTGGCGAGGGAGGACCATAGATTGAAGCTCAGTCGAACACTTTTCAGGAAAATAACGACACATCAGAGACAAACTCGCAACATCTCTTCTATGAGATAGAGGTTGCAGGGAAGAGAAAAGGACATCTCCTACGAGGCTACGAAATCTATTTTGAACTCTATCAAGGCAGGACAAGTCCTTTCTAGCAGCTCCTGCCCAGATGTGGCAACAGTATTCCATCCTTGGACGTACCTGGCTCTTATATAGATAGAGAATTGCATCAGCAGTGAGATATCTACCGGATCGATAGAAAGATCCCACCATTTTCCCTGCGGCCTTTGCAACAGATTTGATGTACGTGTTCCATTTAAGATCAGGAGTAACGGTCAAGCCCAGAAGTTTGAGGCCTCCTGAAGACGAGAGCCATTCATTTCAATTGATGCCAGATGTGGATCAGAGTACTGATGATGTAAAGAAGGAAGCTTGGTTTTAGATGCATTAAAAGTAACCAACCACTCCTTTCCCCATTGTACCACGTGCTCAAGATCAGAGGAGAGAGAATCGGAGAGAACTTGGTCGTTTTAATGTCTTAGATATGCTACCATAAATGGTAGTGTAATCAGCATAAATGTCTACAAATGATGTAAGAATGTGATTTGGAAGATCATTAATGTAGATCAGGAAAAGAGTTGGGCCCAGGATGGACCCCTGAGGGACATCAGCATTAATACTGTGAGCTTCTGATTTTTGCCCCACAACTACTACTCTTATGAACCTAAACCAGAGTGCCCCTTTTGCCTTTTTGTCGGGGAGCTGGTTTAAGCACCACATTAAAAACGACCTCGTATCACATTTTGCTTTGGTGGGAAAGCAAATAAATACTAATAGAAAAGAGGATGTTTAATATGAATATCAATAAACACAGAGAAAAACGACTTTATAGGAGTATGGATCGATATAAAAGTTAAAATATCTGTGCGTGTGTCTGTCTGTGTACATTTCCCTAACAAATAACTCCGTCAATTTTCGGTCTACAGAGATTTTACATAAGGAGTATTTCAATTTGGCAAAATCTTTGTAATCGGTTTTCGGCCAGAAATTTGGCTGTTAAGGAGCCAACGTTCAAGGAGTGGACCTTTGAGAACTCTACCAAACTCCACCGACAATTTCGGGTCTAACAACTTGAAATTTTAGATATAGGTTCCTTTGACATTGATCTAACTTAATAACTAGACTTGAGCCAAAACAATAAATGTTAAGGGGTCATAATAGGGGTCTAAGTTACACAAATTCACCGCTTTTTTTTTTGCTACACATACACCTCCAAACACCCGGGAAACGACGGACTGAAACGCTATGTATGTATGTATGTATGTATCTATCTATCTATCTATCTCTACGCATATAAATTCGTTTTCCTTTTGTGTGTACTGATATTCATATTAAAAAAAAAACTTTTCTATTTATTTACAAAGAAAATACAATTGTCTTGTATATGGTTGAGGAAATGCATTGACTAGAAAAATATCTAGCTAATTTGCATATTCTTTTAAACAATCAGTTTAATTAATTCCCTATTAGATTTTCTTATGAGATTATCATTTTTAGTTAACTATTACGTGTAATTATATGCATGCAGATATTCTACATGATCTATACTTGCATAATATTTGTGTAGAATCTTTACAGAAAACAAAATTGTTTCCATATATATATTTATGTATACGTATATATTTTTGTTTAATCTATTACTATTTCTTTCTATATATCCATAAAAGTGAACGTGTCTGTGTGCATGTCTGTGTGTATGTCTATGTGTCTAACTTAATAACTTGATTTGAGCCCAAAACAATAAATGTTAGGGGTCAAATTTTAAAAATAAATTACTTTTTTCTTTGTTTTTTGTTTTGTTTTGTTTTTTGCTCAGCATACACCGCCAAACACCCGGGCAATGCCGGGCACTCATAGTAGTCTATCTATCTATATATCTATAAAAATGAACGTGTATGTGTGGCTGTTTCTGTGTCTGTGTGTGTCTGTGTACATTTCCCTACGCAATAACTCTGTCAATTTTTAGTCTACAGACTCAAAATTTGATATACAGAGTACTGAGATTTGGGAAAATCTAAGTGATTGGTTTTCGGCCAGAAATCCTGCTGTTAAGAGATAAAAGTTCAATGATTTGTCCTTTGAGAACTCTACTAAACTGCACTGACAATTTCGGGCCCAAACACTTGAAATTTTAGATATAGGTTCCTCTGACATGGGTCTAACTAAATAACTTGCTTTGAGTCCAAAACAATAAATGGTAAGGGGTAATAATAGAGGTCAAAGTAAAAAAATTCGATCGTTTTTTTATTTTTTTATTTTTTTTTTTTTGCTCAGCATACACCTCTAAGCACCCGGGCAACGCCGGGCACCCATGCTAGTATATCTATAAAAGTGAACGTGTCTGTGTGTCTGCCTGTGTGCATTTCCTTACGAAATAACTCTGTCAATGTTTAGTCTACAGACTCGAAATTTGATATACAGAGTACGGAGATTTGGGGAAATCTACCTGAGTTGTTTCCGGTCAGAAATTTGGCATTTAAGGGATCAAAGTTCAACGATTAACTTTTAAGAACTCTACCAAACTCTTCCGAAAATTGTGGTTCTAAACACTTGAAATTTTAGTTGTAGGTTCCCTGGACAGGGATCTAACTTAATAAATTTATTTGAGCCCAAAACAATAACTGTTAAGGGGTCATAATTGAGGTCGAATTAAAAAAATTTAACGTTTTGTTTTGTTGTTTTTGTACTAAGCATACACATCCAAACACACGGGCAACGTCGGGAACCCATACTAGTATATCTATAAAAGTTAACGTGTCTTTGTGTATGTGTGTGTCTGCCTGTGTGCATATCTATAAAAGTGAATGTGTCTCTGTGTGGGGGGTGTAAATTTCTCTACGCAATAACTCTGTCAATTTAAAGTCTACAGACTCGAAATTTTATATGCAGCGTATTGAGATTTGGGAAAATCTTTGTGATTGGTTTTCAGTCAAAAATTTTGCTTTTAAGAGATCAAAGTCCATGATTTGACCTTTAAGAAATCTACCAGACTCTTCCGACAATTCTGGGTCTAAACATTTGAAATTTTAGATATAGGTTCCTTGGACATGGGTCTTACGTAATATCTGTTAAAATGTCATAAAAGGGTTCAAAGTTTAAAAAATTGACCGATTTTTTTTGCTCAACATACATCTCCAAACACCCGGGCAACGCCGAGCTGAAATGCTCGTATATCTATAAAAGTTAACTTGTCTATGTGTGTGTCTGTATGTGTGTCTGTCTGTATGTGTATTTGTACATTTTCCCTACGCAACAACTCTGTCAGTTTTCAGTTCACAGACTTGACATTTGATATACAGGATACTGAGATTTGTGAAAATCTTTGTAATCCGTTTTCGGGCAGAAATCTTGTTGTTAAGATGTCAAACTCTAACGAGTTGACCTTTGAGAACTCTACCAAACTCTTCTGACAATTTTGGGTATAAACAATTGAAAGTTCAGATAGAAGTTTCTTGTACATGGATCTAACTTAATAACTTAATTTGAGCCCAAAGCAATAAATGTCCATGGGTCATAATAAGGATCAAAGTTTTTAAAAAATTGTACCTCTGCGGACTCTACCAAATTACCCAGACAATTTCTAGTCTAAAGAGTTGAAATTTTATAAATTCAGGGTATTCAGAGATGGGACAAGCTTTTTACTCGGTTTGGGTCGAAAATTTTTAGTTACGAATATGTAAATATATGTATGTATGTTTGCATGTCTGTCTAAAGCTTTCGACAAATCGATGGATTTTACCAAGATTAGTATCGTTTTGAAGACGAAAAATATCGAAAAATTGTCTTCACCTTCAACTGGGCACTTTTCTACAGTATGGGGTGCTTTTTCGCCGATATTTTTGAAAGTCATTCTCACTTTTCGATTGTCTTGCCTTAATTTAAACTTTCGTCACTTCCGGTTTGGCCGTGGTTGTAACAGCAAAGACGTCACGTTTTTTCCTCGTTCTTTTCCTTCTTCGCGGTAAGGGTCCGAGCCTGCCTTCCTACTACCACTTTTTTTTTTGCTCAACATACACTTCTAAACACCCAATCAACGCCGGGCTGTAATGGTAGCATATATATGAAAGTGAAAGTGTCTGTCTATCTGTCTGTTTGCCTGTATGTCTGCCTGTGTACATTTCCCTACCAAACACCTTTGTCAATTTTCAGTTTATAGACTCGAAATTTGATATAAAGATTACTGAGATTTGGTAAAATCTAACGTAATCCGTTTGCGGCCAGAAATTTGGCTGTTAAAGGGTCAAAGTTCAAGGATTTGACCTTTGAGTACTCTACTGAGCTTTTTAAAAAAAGCTCTAATTAATAGAAGAACCACATGGAAGAAAGGATCAAGGACACATTTGGACGAAGAGCCATCGATTTCGTAAAGAGGTCAAATGAGACGTCGGTTTACGGTATAAGGGTGGCTGGATGAAGCAGCTGACGTGAGTTATAGGAGGTAATACCCTACACCCAAAAAGAATATGCCAGGGAGATCAGATAGAGAGTCTGGTCTAAAAAAATAAAACTATGAAGTCAGTTGGAAAAAGGCTGACTTGGAAAAAAATTGTGTGTTCTTTTTTTGTTTGTTTTATGGTGTCTGATCTTTCTTAGCCAAGTGGTTATATAGAAAAAAAATGTACTAAAATTGAAAATGCGCGCATTTGTTTTTCTTTGGACAAAATGTGATAAAGGAGTGAAACATTATAAGGGCTGTCCTCTTTTCATGTAAGTAAAAATAAAAAGAGAATTAGTTAAATGAAAATGATATCAGATAAAACGGGGATCGAACCCTGTAGATAAGTTTTAAAGAACAATAGGTTTTAAATAGAATGGCTACTTAAATTGTTAATTTTTAAAAATATTGAATTATTACAAATTTTGGGGAAAAACTATTCACAATTCTTAGAAAGAATGCACAATAAAAATATCGGTTACAGAATTAAAAAATAGGTTAAATTCCTTTGTAAAACAAAGAGAATAGAAAAAGTTTATTTTTAAGTGGGTGACGTAAAATTAGGTTGGAGAAGGCATGCCATGCCATGTGTCTGAGAGGCACGTGTTTTCAAGTTGCCGTGACGTCATGGCAGGAATGATTTCTCAATATAGGAAAGAGTTCGGAATGAATTAGGATCGGATCGGATCAGATCAGAAAGCGCAGAGAAGCAGAGAGGATCGGACCGATTCTGGGTTAGAGTCAAGCACCCTCTGGGAAGCGAGAGGTTTAGAGGTGACCATGTAAACAGCTTTGAATCCCTGAAGTGAACCAACCATTTCCGACCGGTCCAAGAATAAACGTATCATCATGTGTTTTTATAACTGCCGTCTTTCTGTGTTCATCATTTCCCGAGAAAAGGTAATGTGTTTATATCATATATGTCTTCAACATTTACCTGCTGTCACTCTGTCTCTTCTCTAAATGGATATTTAAAATATGTGTGTTGTCAACTACAAGGAACATTTAATAATATATGTACAGGCGGCCACGTAAATTATATGTACCCACTCGGTCTCTTTCTATATACCCTGTATATGTCTCCAATATGCAATCTCCACAAACATGAACATCTAAGACATATGAACACTCAACAACAGGAACACTCTAAGACTCTTACAAACATGAACGACAACAAATTTATACGTCATCCCGTCTAAAATAAAACCGATACGTAATACATATGGGGGTATCAACTTGGTTAAAGGGAAAATTTTACCAATTCGCATTTAGGTAAACATTCACTTCTGTCAATAATTTAATCAATTTTAAACGTATCAGAGAAACCAAACAAATACCACGGATGGTTTTGGCTTAATATTTTTTTTTTTTTGTAATTTTTACATTTTTCGAATGGTCATTTTTATGTCTTGGTCGAATTTGTGTGGGAAAGTTTTGTATTCGTGTTTGTCTAACTGATTTATTCTGTTGTTTTTTGCAAGCACTTTCAACTGATTTTTACAGGGATTTTTTTTTTATAACTGTTCATTTAAAATCTGGATGCTTTTATCTGCTTCAGTTAAATTAAATTAAAATTACTTAAATTAGTATAGCGTTTCGTGTGTAAAAAACAATACGCTTTAACGTGGCTAAAATAATGTAAAATGCTTTAAGTGGGATTTATAAAATGGTATTTAATTTAAAGTTTTTCATGAATTTATAAATTTAAATTACAATATATATATATATATATATATATATACGTAGGTAACTATATATAAAAATACACCCCACACAAACACACACACACACACACACACACACACACACACATATATATGTGGGTGTGTGTGTATGTGTTGGGGTGTATTTTGATATATATATATATATATATATATATATATATATATATATATATGAAATAAGAATTACAGTTAAGTGTACCAAAATGATCCATGATGGCAAAACTAAAGTATATTATAAATATTAAAGAAGTAATATTTATAAAGTAATTTCAACCAGATGTAAACGCTCAAAAGCCAAATAGGATATAGAGCTTATAATAAGAAAAAATAGTT
The DNA here is from genome assembly GCF_053919585.1 of Euprymna scolopes. Classification (NCBI taxonomy): domain Eukaryota; kingdom Metazoa; phylum Mollusca; class Cephalopoda; order Sepiida; family Sepiolidae; genus Euprymna; species Euprymna scolopes. The sequence continues at coordinate 85,831,650 of NC_136489.1, forward strand.
AATAAAACATGTTAAAAAAGACTTAGGGAAGCTGTTATTAATTAAACCATGTTTGGCATTTTTTTTAATCCACTGTAGTATATTTTATATTTGAAGACATCAATTTGGCTCGATTAATTAGATTCTTTATAATTGTGGTTTTGTATTGGTATGGACATTCACTTTTTACGTTTAAGATACAGGGATTGGTTTCAATAGGCATAAAAGAAAGACGTGATGAACTCGTATGTGTTGACATTCATTAGAACGTCAAGACGGGGAATGCTATTTTTTTATATTTAATTCACAAGTGGAAGAAAGTATGGAGTTTGTTTGAAAATAATCATTTAGTTTCTCTATTTCCTTATTATTGTCAGCAAGAAGGAAAATATTGTCAACGTACTTAATGTAAATGAACGGTTTTTTAATAGTATTAAATATTTTAATATCCAGGTTGGATATATAAAAGTTGCTAAAAGTGGATCCCAATACAGAAGTCATAGATAACCCATCGATTTGTGTCGCATTTATGATTATAAAAGGGGACTTGGTTGTAACATATAAGTAATAACATTTTCAGGATTATATTAATTTTGAAGGTGATGGAGAGATATATTATTGTATATGTTGTCCATGATAATGTGAATGATTTTGTGAACTAGGTTCTTGGTGAGAGGCTTTCTAATGTAGTGAACTTAAATAGATTCTTTATTTTTTTTATATCTTTCTGTAATTAAAACACAATCTGACTAAGATATTTGTGAACATTTTTTAAACAAAATGCAAAATTCAGACGTCTTTTTTATGAAAAAAATGCCTTTTTAATGATGCATATTTTCAATTTTGCATATCTGTGCTCTTTCAAAACATTATTGCTGACAGGTTGCAGAATCTCTGACCTGCGATTTAACTTCCTTATTTTTTCCCCCGGTGTTTCTCTTCAATTCCTGCGGAGATTGGAGTTCGTTAACATAGACTTTTTTTCTTTAAGATACACCCAAAAGAAAAGGTTGGGGCTAATAAAGTGAGGGGAACATGGTGACCATTTGACATTGAAATAGCGAGATATAATGTCACCAAAGCCTTCCCTGGTTTTGTTAAAACAATTTCGCAACTTGCTTACGTTGTTCAATGCTATACTCATCCATAATTAATTTCCAAAATATCATCTGTAAAATATTTGAAATACAGAGAAAAATAACCATTAATGATAAAATGACAAAGATTTTTAACCCTTTATATAGCTGTATAGATTCCACCCCATAAAATTCTAATTCTCCCATCTTTTTCAAAAACCTCGCTTATGGAATGTTAGGACTAAAGTACAAAATTACGAAAACCAGAGCTGTGCGGTTGTTGAAAGATAATCTAAGGTCACCTTTATACTCTATTTATTTATGTTCAAATGTGTGCTTTATGTTAAATTATGCAAAGCAATATGAATTATTTTTATGTAGTGTTTTATAAAACCATGAACATTATATATATATATATATATATATGTATGTGTGCGTGTGTATATATATCTAATACAACACACTGAACAATACCAACCCTACTTAACCTCGAAACCAAAAACACTAGGATACACCTAGAACCATAGTATAATATCTGTTCCAACACCTCGCTCCCTCCTCAGTCAGTGGAGAAGAACCCCCTCGTGACTGAAACGAGTATCATCCCTTCTATCATCCCCCTCCCATACCTATACCCCCTCCAATGCCATCCTCTGGGGAACAAAATCTTCCCCACACTAGGAACCGATCCTGGGTCTGGGCATACTCACATGGGGAGACAAATAAATAGAAACATTAAAAAATCCCCTATTTTTAATACACCCCTCTTTCTAAACAAACATAATATAAGACTAAAACGAAAAATCACAATACTAAGATCCAAGAATCCAAAAAATAAATATCAAAATAGAATGAAAGCACCCCTACCCTTATTTCAGAAGAGCCAGTCCCCCCTCCCCACACATACACATTAGTAACGACCTCGGACCACAGTCGCCTTCCTAAGGAAGCAAATTACCCCCAAAATACTATAAAACAATATACACATTCCCAAACCAATAAAAGCAAACACACACACGCACACACACATAAACACACACGCACACACACGCACACACACACACACACACACACACACACACACACACACCCTACACCAACCTAAAGGAAAAGAAAAAAACATTAGCAGGAAGAGATAGCGACTACAGCGAGGTCAACGTCTCCCTGGACAAGCCAAATAAAAAAGCAATAAAAATTCAGTATACCAATGAATAATAAACACTTACAAGCCTCCACCCCTTGGAAAAACTTCAAATTAACTACGAAAATCGCCATTTTTACACATTTGAAAATAATTTCTGACGAGGACGAATCACAGATCGTCTGAAACGCGCGTAAACGATTTCAATGACTTAAAAACATTATTACAATGATCCAAACATAATTCTCAATGGAAAACCAAGACACGGAATAATAAAATAATGTTTAAAAATACACATTGTTGGTGACTACTCCCTTATTTAAATATATATATGTATATACATATATATGTATATATACAGTTGGATATGCACGTACCAATAGAACAATAAATAGAATGATAACAAAACGATTAATTTGATAATACTAAAACTAACTCCTGAAAACGCTATAACTTTTTTTGAATTTCTGAATAGAACAAAGTCATACTTTTCACAAGAAAAATAATTTTTAAATAATGCATTTTTTTTATTTATCGATCCAGAAAAGGCCTTACAATAAAGACGAAATTTTGAAGACAGGACATATAACTTGGATTGTTCATTTTTCATCTCTCTATCTCGTTAGAATACTATTTCCATTATGTTTATTGCTTTCTTGTAAATATTCCAAGAGTAAGGTTTTTCAAGCTATAGCTAGATAGTCAATAATATATTATAAATACTACTATACCAAAGACTCTATATCTGGCTAATGCTCAATGATATTTAGAGCATATATCGATTTTTTAAAGTTCAATTCACAATTTCTGAACATTCGCGTTCTTTCATTTTCTCATAAAAGTATATGTTACGGGTATGTTTCGTTAGCAATCTTCAAAAAACAGTAAGCATATATTATCCCGGTCTGAATGTAACAAACTCTGCAGACAATTCTATTTGGGAATAACATATTCAAACACAATCTTTGCATGTCACAATCAGTCAAAATCATACCTTTGATGTCGAGGATGTAATTCTCGTTGTTAGTCAGGTCTCATTCTTTACACACACACACACACACACACGTACACACACATATATATATATATATATATATATATATATATATATATATATATATATATTAGTCCTCGCGCGAAAGAGCGGGACACAAAATGTTTTAAATAATAATAATAGAGTAACAATAACAAAGACTTTCGCTGGCGAGGACTACTATTGACCGTAAGCAGTCATACATTTCTTTTGAAATTTTCATTTTATTTTTCTCGTTATGTACTGAATATTTGTTAATGAACTCTATATGAAATATGTTCTTTATTAAATTTTAAATAGTTGGCATTCTGAAAGAAGTTGTAAAAAAAATTAATGTAAAAATTATTTTAAAGTTTTTGTTAAAAAAATTCAGATTTTCTCATTATTCAGACCTGTACTGCAAAAAATGTGTTGTGGTGTGAGGGGAAATACAAACTCAAACAGAGAGAATATTCACACCTTTAATAATACAAAGAGATGGTTTCAAAAATGAGTTGTGGTGTGAGGAGATATGCAAACTGAAATAAAGACAATATTCAAAACTGTAATAATACAAAGAGGGGGTTGTAAGAATGAGTTGTGGTGTGAGGAGCAATACAAACTGAAATAGAGAGAAGGATAGTTTTAAAATATAATCTTAAAAAGATAAGATACAAGTTAGAAAAGCATTTCATCCAAGGCATGAAAATTGTTAAACAAAATGTTTTACTATAGGTTTTAAAAATAAAGGTACAAAATTCAATTTGAAATTTTTTTATCTTCAAAATTCACTTTTATAAATTTTACAAAGTAAGGTATAAAAATTTAATGTAAATTCAATCAAAAATGACCTTTGATTTATTTTATATAATGTACATTTTGTTGCAATTTAAAAACATTATGTTTTATCTATCAATTAATGATATAGATATAACATTTTCAATGATATTTTAAGGTGCAACAGAATGCACATTATATCAAATAAATCCAAGGTAATTTTTTTGATTTTATTTAAATTAAATTTTTATACCTTACTTTGTAAAATTTATAAAAGTACTCTTTGAAGATAAATAAATTTCAAATTGAATACTGTACCTTTGTTTTTAAAGACTATAGTAAAAACATTTCGTTTAACAATTTTCATGCCTTGGATGAAATGCTTTTCAAAGTTATATATATATATATATAATGATTAAAGTTCAATTTTATTTATTAAAATATATATGAAAATATATTCAAGTTAAGAATTTATTGTTTGAAACAAGGAATATATGAAGAAGAATTACATTTATTTCTTTAATCCATGGATTTTCAATAATGGATACTATCATCAGAGGAAATGAAATGCAATTAGCAAAATGTTCAGCTATGAATAAACAAATATTTTGCTTATCAGCACATATATTGAAAATGTTATTTAAAAGGTATTTAAATGGTGCTTAAAAGTCATAGAAAAATGATATCATACAACCTGGGCAGTCCAATATCAGAAGGAGTTCAATAGTTTCCGAGATATTACTGCCAGGTCGAACAAGTAGTGATCCAAGAGAGAAATTAGAGGTGATCAAGTAATCCGATCGATTTGAAGCATGTACCAAATTTGAGGTGATATCCAGAATGTTTGCTTGTCCCATACCGTTATTTGGAAAGGCATATGCGATGGTCGCCCCCTTCGGTAATGTAAAGAACCGTTGATCTTGAGGTTTAGAACAAATCCAAAGTTCTTTATGGTGTGGGGATATTACATCAAATAGTGAATCAATATTCAATCCCATTGCATATTTTCAGTCGATAATAGCAATACGTATATGGCTGTGTAAATTTCCAAAGCTTTATACGTTGAGTCATATATGCAAAGTTAGAGTGAGAGAATCGCCGAATTTAGCAGGTCTTGCATTGGTAAATATTCGGAAAATATTTTTCCAGTCTGATATCCAGAAATATGGCCCTAATATGGGCCAATTTACCTGATTTGCTTTTGGGTAATTTTCAGCAAAATTTAAAGGTCGGAAAAGATTATATCAAAAAGATCCAAACAATCAAAATTAATATGAATACTCGTCTAAAAAAAAATGTAAAACAATTTATCTAACCGGGCAAAACTCTAGAAAAAGCGTGAATTCGAATTAGTAGAAAAAAAGTTCTTTTAGATTTCGATGTGCTATAAAAGAATCTAGAAACCGTATCCGTCGCAATTTTATCGTTTCAGAGATATTAATATTTTTCTAATGGATTAATTTCTTTATAAAATCAAATAAAGTCAGCTGATTGTGGATGCGCACAGAGGCCGTATTACTGACTTCATTTACGCTACGCTTGAGCGGTAGTCACGTGACATTTCACAAGACGCATGTATACGTGGCGGACATTTTAAATTACAAGAAATGTTTTCATGAAATAAAAAAAAAGATTTTCACCTCATTTTATAGTAAAAATAATGCTGTTAGTAAGTTTCCACGAGGAAGTTACAAAAAACATATATTTATGCTTTTCGTTCATTTTTTTTAGGGGGGTAATCATATATATAATTTGTATAACTTAACAGGTGTTTCTGAACCTGTTAAGCTATAAAACACCGCCGCCCCGCCAATGTTAACACAGAATTTTTGTGAAATGTTAATCATTACTCTGCTCGATAAATTTCGGCACGTTACTTACGGAAAAACGGTTATGTTTTTGTAAACTGCTCATGAAAAATGAACTTTTTTGATCAATTAAAAAGCATTAAAAACTACGTAACACACAAAATGAACCACATTATTTAAATGCCCGCTAAACATTCCTCCGCAATGTGGCAAGTCATTTTACGCTCGTGCGCACGTGAACGCAAAAACCGAAACTACGTGAACAACGGTGCGTTGTGATATTTAATTTTTTACTTAGGGAAACTAATAAAATGCGGATAAAATGTGATTTCTCTTCGGTTTGTGTGCATGCGTAATCAGCCGACTTACGCCATCATAGCTGATTTTATAAAGAAAATAATCCATTGGAAAAATATTAATATCTCCGAAACTTAATTTGCGACAGATACGGGTTTCAGATTAGTTTTTAGCACACAGAAATCTACAAAAAAATCTTTATCTTTATCTAGTAGTTCGAGTTCACGCCTTTTCTAAAATAATACCTTTAACCGGAATGCATCAAATTTATAGAAATTTTATGCAAAAGAAAAAGAAATAAAATTTAAACTTTATAAAACTGAGTATTGCTAATAATTTCTGTTATTAAATGAAAAAAGAATTAGACGGATTACCTCATTACTCTTTCCGTATAATGCATAAGTGCGAAAAAAATAATTTCGTTCAAATTCAACGTAGAAAAAATATCCTTCTAGATTGAGGCAATTTTTATATTTATTTCTGTCCAGAGTAACCTTTTTTTCGAGAGCTAGACTTTCGCTACTTTAATAAACGACCTTGTGCCTTACTCTGTCTTTGTGGGGGAGGCAAGTAAATAGAAACAATATTTAAAAAAAAAATAAAACTTTACAAACAAAGGGAAATAACCTTAAAATGTTATCTAAGGCAGATGGACAAAAATCGGAGGCCTGCAATATACATGCTGGAGTCCCTCAGGGGTCAATCTCCCTTCCTGATCTACATCAATGACCTCCCTAAACACATACTTAAATCATTCGTTGACATCTATGTTGATGATACGACCATCTACGGCAACACATCAAAGGCTGTGAATGAGAAAGTTCTTTCTGATTCTCTCTCCTCTGATCTCGAGCGAGTGGTTCAGTCGGGGAAGACGTTGCTGGTTACCTTTAATGCATCTAACACCAAACTCCTATCCTTACATCATCAACGCTTTGATCCCCATCTGGCATCAATTGTGATGGATGGCTCTCGTCTGGGTTAGGCCCCGTGTTTTGACAAGCTTCTGGGTTTGACCTTTACTCCTGATCTGAAATGGTACATCAAGTATGTTGCCAAGGTCGCTGGAAAGATGGTGGGATCCTTCTACCGCTCCAGAAGATATCTCACTACTGATGCAATTCTCTATCTATATAAAAGCCAACTACGTCCAAGGATGGAATACTGTTGCCATATGTGGGCAGGAGCTGCTAAAAACAGCCTATCCTGCCTTGACAGAGTACAAAATAGACTTCGTGGCTTAGTGGGGGATGCCCTTTTCTCTACCCTGCTACCTATCTCCCACAGAAGAGACGTTGCGAGCCTATCCTTGTTTTATCGTTATTTCCATGGCAGGTGCTCGTCTGAACTCCAATCCCTGGTCCCCCTCGCCAATCTTTCACGAAAAACACCCCTCTAGATGAATCAACTGTAAAAAATTTTCCCCACTCTTTATCTTTGCCTAAATCTTCTTTCTTAGAACAGCACGCCTGTGGAACTCTATTCCGTCTGCCTGATTTCCACCGGACTACAACTTGGATGTCTTCAAGTCCAACGTTAACAAATTCCTAATGAACCGCCCCCTTAAGTAAACACTTCATAAAATCTCCACACGTAACGTAATGTACTTGCAATAACCCTTATCCCTGAGTGGCTTCCGGGCCTTGATAAGTGGTGATCACTGTGTAAAAAAAAAACTAAAAAAAACAAAACAAATAAAGCTGAATTGTTCATTTTGATTTAAATATCGACATGTTTAACTCCTTTTTACCCCTAGGGAGGAAACCAGAATTTTTCCAGGATCAAATATTACGTGTCCAGATGTATATCACGTGGTCTTGATTTTGGATAATTTACCGCAAAATCAAGTCATCGGAAAAGATAATCCCGAAAAGTGTTATTTTTGCGATTTTGGACTAAAAAATAACATTATTTATCGCTTTTGACCCCTTAGAGATGCAATCAGAATTTTCCCAGGGTCAAATATGACGTTTCCCGATGTATATCCACATGGTTTTACTTTTGAGTAATTTCCAGCAAAATAAAATGGTCGGGAAATTGTTTATGTCTTGAAAAGTGCTATTTTTGGCCATTTTGAACACTTTTGACCCTCTGGGGATGTAACCAAAATGTTTATCAAAAATTCGAGAATGTCACCTTTTCTCCATTGCCTAGTTGTAACTTCATGCAAGATTTCAGAAAAATGTAATGAGTAGACTTTGAGATTTTTTTTCAACCAACGGACGAACGAGCGAACGGATGAGAATGAATTCTAAGATCCAGATCCGACTCAGTCAGTGAACTCATAAATATAAATGAAAACTTTGAATGATAAACTCGATGAACACATTTTCAACTGTGTTAAAATACCGCTGAAGTGTTAATTTGATTAAAACCAAATTTATAATAGAAATCCTGCGTGTTAAGTTAGGTAATAATATGTTTCTTCACATTTCATTTAAACTTTTCCGTTTTGGTACAGTCGGGTAGATAAAGTGCGGGAAGGCAGTTCCAAAATAAAATGTTCGGAAAAAGAATATCCTAGAGTAGAATAGGCTTTCGAGGTCTTCTATGATGAACGGATTTGATTTATTTATTAGTCGGTTTCATGATCGAATTTTTTATTTGGAACATTGGTTTTGTCTGTGTTAAATGACTATGTTGTGTGTACAGGGAAATAATTTTGATAGAGATGTGCACCTGTTTACAAATGCTATAAAACAATAATTGAATGTATGAAAATATAATTTTTTATAAAAATTATGAGCTTATCATCATGTTTAATACTTACGCCGTGTATACGGAGAAAGTATTTTGACAACGGCGTGCATTAGGCGAAAAATGCGAGAAACGACATAAAACAATATTCAAATTTACCAAAAAATCGTTTGAAAAACAAAATATTATCTTGACAACAGACACACTGTGAGGAAACAACAAACTTGATCAATTGTCAAAAAAGAAAAGAAGTTAAATGTATGAAGGCCAAGTACGTTCTGAAATGGAATACGGTCGGCACGTCCTATCCTATCTTCATAGAGTTTAAATCCTAGTAGATGATGCGCTTTTCCCTTCCTTGTAACCCCTTTTCCACTGAAGAGACATGGCTGAACTCTCTCTACTCTATCGTTATTTTCTGGCAAGTGTTTGCCTGACCTCCAATCTATTGCCCCCTTGCCAAATTTTCACGAAACAATACTCGACTAGCTACAACCTATATCAACAATTTCCTACAGCCTCTATATGTGCAGTTATCTTAGTGCACATTCCATGAACAAAGCTCCTTTCTCAGAGTTGACCGACTGGTTTCCACTGGCCTGCTTCCCGGTCGATTACTAATTACTTATTAATAGTCTCCAAGTCAAATGTTAACGCATTCTTTTTGAGCCGTCCGCTTAAATAATCCAGATTCTACTCGATCTACATCATTAGCGATTGCTACACGACCATGTTACATTATCCTTGAGTTGCTTTCAAGCCTTGATAAGTGCTGATTCTCTTGTCAAAACAATCATACTTGAAGGGTCATTGTCGGCGAAATTTTTGCAGGAGTGTAATAAAGTTACCCATAGTCGGATCAATTCATTAAAACGCCTAAGATTGGATAAACACCCCTTTGGGGGTGTTGCTGCAGTTATAATGCTATGTAAATAAGCGGTCCAGGTAAATCATGAATAGATATATCTTTTTTATTATTAAAAGTATATCGCGGCTTTTGTTGACGATTTGGGTGGGAGAAAAATCAACTCTTCAAATTCCCTCTAAATCAATAACACTGGTCAACAAAAAGAAACTTTTTAAAAGGTGTCTGACATTTTTTAACTGATTTACTATATTTTTGCCATGCTAAATCTACAAATAACATCCATTTTGCTATCGGAGGTCAAATATTTTTGTAAATTTGAATTTAAAATTATGCGAATTATATTTTTTAAAACAATGTTTTTAAGATTTACTAATGATGTTTCAATGGCAAAATATCAGTTGTTTCATGATAAAATTGCTGTATTCTAACAAAGAATCATGTACACTTCATGTACAGTACATGTAACTAAAAATGAAAACTTAATGTTTGCATTATTACGGTCTAAATTTTCGTTTTTTTTTTATTGTCGCGAATGTTTTGGTGCTTGCACATCTTTTTTTAAATTCCAACAGTAGTCCGCCATCATCACCATGTCCCACCTTCCCTAGTAGCGTGATTTCATTTCTCTCAAGTCCTGGTGAAAGCGCTCTCCATGCTCATCGCTTAAAGAGCCAAGATTTTCGGGAAAGCAGTCCATGTGCGAGTACAGGTAGTGCATTTTTATGCTCATATTGTAGCCAAGGTTCCTAAAGGCCACTAACATGTTTGCTACTAGATCTTTATAGTTCTCTGCTTTTGTGTTGCCTAGGAAATTCATCACGACCTGAACAAAGCAATTGCACGCTTGTTGCTCAACAGGATTCATGGTCTCCTCAAACGCGGGAGAGTTTTGATCAGCTGCCTAATTTAAGGACTATCAAAAATACCAGCTTTTAATTTTTCAGTTGACAAATTGGGGAAGGTTTTACACAGAAACTGAAAACACCGTCCATCTTTATCCAGGGCTTTTGTGAATTGCTTCATCAAACCGAGCTTTATGTGCAGTGGAGGAAATAAAATACGTCCCCTGTCAACTAGAGGCTTGTTTATCAGATTTTTTGCTCTGCAAATTGCAAGCTCTTCACGTACTGGTCATTCTTTTTTCTCGTAATGTTGAGTACGATCCCTACTATCCCAGAGACATAAAAAGCATGAGTATTTGGTAAATCCAGACTGTTGACCAAGCAAGAAGTTGACCAATTTTAAGTCAACGCAAATCAGCCATTTATGTTGGTCATAAGAATTTTTTTCTAGGACGTACTTAATTGCTTCATGCTGTTCTTTTAATGTTGTCGAATGTGCCAATGGCACAGATGCAAATTGATTTCCATTGTGTAACAACACACATTTCAAAGCCCTTTTGCTGCTGTCGATAAAAAGTCGCCAGTCCTCTGATTTGTATTCAGGTACGCCGAGATGTTTCAGTAGTTCTACTATGTCATTGCAATAGACTAATTCTTTTTCTTGAGCAAAATATCTTAAAAATTCCTGGTGCCTGGTACGGAAGAAACTTACCTTAACTTTACCATTTAGCATGTTCTTGTCCTTTAAACGAGATGCAAGAAGTTCGGCAGAGTCGTTTGGCAAATTTAAATCGCGAACAAGATCGTTTAGTTCGTTTTGGGAAAACAATTTTGGCTGCTCATCATTGTCATCGGGAAAGTATGGATTATGATGATCATCGGTGGTGGTAATGCTTTGAATTTCATCCTGGCTACTGCTGCTTTCTTCAATATTTGTATCTTCAACTACAGGTACGGGAATTTCTTCACTATGAGGAGTAGGGCGCATAGCTGACGACAGATTGGGATACTCCAGTGTTGTGCGATCTTTTCTGTTAATCCCCACGACATTGATAGCACAAATGTAGCAATCGGTTGCATGATTTGAAGGCTCTCGCCAAATCATGGGGATGCCAAAGTTCATGGACCTTTGCGTGCCTTTCTTCCATTGACGGAGATGCTCTGTGCATCTTTTGCAAACCATGTGAGGTGCCCAACTTTTGTCTTGATAGCCGAGATTCATGTCAAAATATGCATAGTAAACTCGCTTGATAAAGGTGGTGACATTATTGCGATTTGGTGCAAGTGTGTATTCACCACAAACATAGCAAAAAAAAACATCTGGCTTATTTACACACATTCTTCGAGTCGCCATTGTATACCTGAAACAAATTAAAAATTAAATTTGTGTGCATTGTCTCCATGAAATTTAAAGTTTGTAGAAAAAACATTCGGCACAATTATAGCTATGTCCTGCGAACAGTTTTAATCGCATAGTAATGAAATAATTTGACTCTGAAACACACAGAACCAATACGTAAGACTTACCTTCTCGTCTGCTTTCATATGTTGGTGTGTTTTAATAACAAGTTTGACCATTGAATTCCCGTATGGGCCAAATAAAGTCTTATCTTATCTTTAAATATCGCATAATAATTGCAAAACTTAGAATCCCTAATTAAAATTTAATCAAAAATTGTTTATTCAAATGCTTTCTTCTTTGTATTGCTAGTGCTAAAAAATGTTAATTTGTTCAGGTAATAGAACTTTAAACGGTAAATGGTTAATATTTCTGTTGTACCTTTCTCGGGTATTTAAAAGTTAAAAAATAGAAAATTAACGATAGCTTAAAATGTTTACCTGACCCAGCAAAAAGAGTGTTATTTTTGGATTCAGCACATCGAAATTGTCCAAAATCAGCTTACAAAACTGAGACACCAAATTTGCTGTTGACCAGTGTAATCACCGATTATAAAGTGATGTTATATTTTCATATATCATTGTGTCGTTATTCTTTAAACACAACAGAAAAAAACATATGTAAATATTTTTCAATACTAAGAAATTGGATTTATTGCATTCCGCATTCGAACTCCTAATACTAATGTCAGAGGTTTTTACAAATTAAAACGTATTAATAAAATGTATTAATTCTTTATCTGATAGAGAATTTGTATTTGTGAAATAAACGTTGTTTCGCACTATTTACAAACAAAAGATACATGCAATTGTTTAGAAAGAACGTTGTTCAGGGTCTGCTAGCCCGGATCTCGCCTTGCCTCTGTCTAAAAACAACTACTGACGTGGTTGACCACAACAGTTCCGGCCAATTCTTCTGGGCTGTCAACTTTGGTCAGCATCTGTTGAGTGAACAACTGACAAACGTGTGTCTACATTTCAAGCGTACAATCTAAACGCGAGCGAAACTCTACGCAATTCAAGTCGCTTCGTTTTCATCATTATCCCAAGTGAAGCGAATAAAGTGCTGTCTTTGATATCATTGATTCATTTCCCAGTGGACTTGAACAGATACGTCGATGAGTCGCTGCTCTGTTCGCAGTCTGATTGTTTCTCGAACGATGGCAGATTTTCTTCATCTTCATCTTTTCAAATTTATTTATTTATTTGATTATTATTTTCTCTTCTTATTTATATGCTATAAATTTGACTTCGGAACTAATCGCATTAAAAGTATACGTATGTATGCATATATATATATATATATATATATATATATATATATATATATATATATATATATATATATATTGCTTATCGTTATTTATTATTAATTTCTATTCGAGAAGTACTTTATGAGACGAATCAGCATGAGGTCAATATTTTCCGGATATATGGATTATTAATTCTTTTTTATTATGTACTATGCGTTAACGTCTTGACAGATCGGTAAGTCAGATATAGACATTTAATACAGAGAGGAACGATAAAATTGTCGCCCTAGAAAAATAGACATGATTTTATTTCCGTTTGATGAAAACCAGTTTTGTTTTTTGTTTTGTTTTCAGAACATCTACTAATCGTCCACTTCTCTACAAATCCCTAAGAGAGATAGGAGCCTTCTCTTATGTATGGAAATGACACAATGTTCAGCGAGCGAGATTGAAGATACGGAGCTGTACAACTCATGCTCTCTACTGATCCCAATTATGAAAACAGGACTATTTCCCACGCGACCTGAATCCGCTGGACGACGTTGTTTTGTCAAACGTCAAGACCATCATCAACTTGACCTCCAACAACACCACACAGCCAGCCTGATTGCCGCCATTCGCAGAGTATTCTCCGAGCTCCATCCGGCGCATGTGGAAAAGGCATGCTCCTAGTTCCGGACCCGTATCGCGGCGGTGAGAACGACTGAAGGCGGATACAATGAATAGATGTCAGCTCTACTACATGATCAATTTATCTGAATTAATTTTTTTATCAATAAAAGAATTTTAGTGTTGTTTTCTTAGGGTGATAAATTTATCGTTCCACCTTTTATATTATTTTCGTTACGTATTATACATTAGCAGGCCGCCTAACGTAGTCCGGTCCTAATAAGCTTCAATATGATTTGTTAATTCATGCATTTTCTTATTACTTTTTATAAAGTTAATTCTCTATAGATTATTATAGTGTACCGAATATATAATAGTGATTTTTTAAAAAAATGACTTCGGAGCCAGAAGCCTGCATCGAAAACAAAACATTTAGCATTCATCCTTTTGTCATTACCGCTTGAGCTATGTCAAACGGATAAACCTGGACTAATCTCAACGTATGGACCGACATATGCGCATGCATAGAAGAGCAATTTAAGTCGACTTCCGCCTACAAAGTTTCGTTTATTATTATTTTTTTTTTAATTTTTACACATAAACTCATAAAATAACGGTTAATAAAAATGCAACTATTTGACCCGTCTCGCCTCTCAATTGAGATGCAGTTTGAAAAACTAAGGGCGTAAAATATAGTGATGTTTTCTAAATAAATAAATACTTTAAAAGGAGTATAATATGTGGCACTCAGATCTAGAAAATATATTACAATTAATTTACGTATGGAATACTTAGAAAAAGAAAATATGTTCATTTATTCAAAGGAGTATCACCAAGAAGAAAATACTGTATGATACAAGATTTCCATTCGCTTTATATAAGCTATTGCACAACGACGTATATTGGCTAAGTTTGATAGACTTTTCTATGACTTAAAGTGGGTATTTTTCCAAGCTCTAATCAACAAACAATTAATAATTTTATTTGTTATTTCACTTATTTGTGTATATACATACATATATATATATATATATATCGTTCCACAATAAAAAGCACAGTTGTGTTAATGTATAATATTTGTGTAATTATATACCTCTTGTTCGTGTGGCACACCTCCTAATATCTGGTATAAATCAATATGTTCAATGTTTCATCGATAAAGAGGTTATTATTTAAGTCAGTTCTTTTTTTGTTAATTTCCATTAATTTTTTTATGTCGTGCCGCATTGTTAACATAAAACGGACATTTGTACAATAACTCTAATCGTTATGCATTATGTATTTGTATGTGAAACAATTTATATGAGATCGATATTTAAAAGAGATTTTATCAGGATTTAATTCGACGCTTAAGATAAAACGAGCCGTCTATCGGCCAGCCCATGTCTTTTGATCAGTGAAGCTTGAATTTAAAATATTTATTTTATCCTGCATATATGTAAGCGATTATTTCTAACTATCGCATGTAACTATGAAATAGCATATTAAGCTTCGTCCACATATCAATCGGACATTTCTTTTCGTTAATGGGTTTGCGACGCTTAAGGATATAAAGTGAAATACAGATTATGCATTTTTTTCTTAAACAACTACAGCCACAAGTCGCCATGACAACTAAAACCCTTCCTGAGGGCTCATCTTAACATTCACAGGCAACATAAGTTGGGACAAATATACTGAGGACATTGCCAAACCTGCTTAAAGAAATTTTCTTCTTCTCCTTCCGTGATAGAAAATTTCTTATATTAGAGAATTTTCTATAACTTCACAAAGCCTCAAATCCACAAGCCTTTGTTATTGTTACTGCATCTGAACTGGTACATCTAACACTAATTTCTGGCTATTAGACAATATCCCAAAATAGCCTTAGATTAAACAGATCCGGAACTATCGATTAAGATCAATCCTCTGTCACATCGCCGCAAGATTGCATTAATTCGCCTGTTTTACAAGTACTTTAATGAAATATCTTCTGATGAACTCATAGCATTTGTGTCTCCTCGGCATAATTCTCGGGACTAACCCCACACGCATAAAAATCTAACGCTTAGATTGTTAAGGTGTATAAATGCCGGAAACCTATCGCACTAATTATGTATATCCTCGGGTTGCTAGACTTTGAAATTCCATCCATGTTTGTACTTTCCTGACTACACTAATACGCCAAATTTCAAATGTAATGTAAGCAGACATCTCGCTGCCCAGCCCCCTACCGTCTCACATTAGTCCAAATAGTCGCAGTTTATAAGTGTCATTGTACCTTGTTTGATGTAAAGAAGAGTTTTTAAAAAACTGAAAACATCATGTTTAAATGCGCGAACACAATTCTAGAATAGGTTCAGTCTAACTACTGAGCTGTGGAACTAAATTATGCAATAGCATGTTTTTATGATTCTACAATTCTCTAGATGTTAAGTCTGAATATCTGTCAGTACTGCTTAATAATGGACGAGCATGTTTCATACATCAAGTTATTTAGACCCGAACGTATGTCTATTCATCAATCTATACAACTTTAATGAGATTAAGCATGTTAAAATGCGTTCCAGCATCTCTAAAACCAAATACTATCTAACATTTAGTCTATAACACTAAAAATACACAACAGCTACTATACTATATATATATATATATATATATATATATATTCAAGGGAGTGTTGGCTCTGTAATAATAAATACATGTACCAGAAAGAACAGTTAGAAGTCACACAACATCAACTATGACTACGCAGTTCGTACAGTTACATGCGTAGAAAAATGGAGCCATAAAAGCTGACATAGAGATATGGGACAAGAAGGAGAAAGAAGCATTTTTTTTGATGCTCGGTTAAACAGAGCTTAGAGGGGAAAAGATAAGAATACTCTGATCTTATGTATGAAATGAAAAGAAACTGGAATCTTAGGAAGATCTTTATCATTTAAGTAATCATACGAACAACTGGACTCCTGAAAATTAATTTAAAAAAATATCTGGCAAATATACTCGGGGAACTAAGTGCAAAAGATATTTTTAAAAATTGCAAGTAAAGGCACGGACAAAATCTTTTAACAAAAATCTCCCGCTTTGAATATTATTTCAGCAGGTGAATTCAGTAGGATGCCCCATCCCCAGTTTCAACACGCTGATTAGAAAATAAAAAAATCGGACTATGGAACTTAAGTATGAAATAACATGTTTCGATGCGTCTATGTATTTCGAGAGAGCCCCTCTAACTTTCTCCGACAATGAATAATAAAATAGTACATTATCATTTGTTTTAAGAATTCGCCCGATTATACTCCTCTGCGGCTTAAATATTAACTAGTACGTCTTAATGTGTTTACGTAGCTCTAAAAGAGTTTCGTCTTACTATCGATCTCAGACCATGTTTTATGTAATCAACTATGCGTAGAAAGTTTCTTATCGGAGATGCATTTCTGATATGAAATAAAGAATAAGCATTCTATAATATCTCAACCCGATTTTCAATATAAGACGCGTAAGTATAAAATTACATCTTTTGGTGCTTTCGTCCGTCTTTATAAGATTCTGATCGGCTATAATTTAGAATGTTTTGATGTGTCTGATCGTATCGATGAAACAGAGTGGGTATGAGCGTAAATAAAAGACATGCACATTAGTAAGTATGCGCAAGTTAGCGTCTGACGAAGGAGGGGGAAAAGAGACAGTACGTGCTCGACAGAAAAAAAGTCAACATCGAAGAAAATCGACGGGTAAATGCGAATGCGAGAAATGGCTGGTAAAAAACAGCATGCGGTCGGAAGAAATAGAAACGCGCACCTGTTTAAATAGGCATGTGGCATCGAGAAACCTTTTAAGTGGTGCCGAAAATAACAGGAATAAAAATGTTTTGTTTTTTTTTAAATAAAAACTGTCTATCCGAATTTTATTTATTTCCAGTTGAATTTTAGGAACTGCTGAAGTAAATTGTAACGGTCACGTTATATCTATACACAGTTCTGCTCCTCTATCGATTTGTGATGCTTAGGTATGAAATAGCATGAGTAAATACGCGCAGACATCTCACAAGGTCTAACCGTCTTAATATCGGTATGCACACGCTTAGTTTGGCATAGGATTTGTTGTTTTTTACTTCTAAGCGAAGAAATTGAAACGGGACGATTTACAACATCAATTTCTTGTTTATTTTTAGCACTTGAATTACTTTATTACTGAATTAGTAAAGCTAATTCTGTTTCCCACTTCAGACAAATCATATAAGGAATAAAGAAATCCGGGAAGATGGCGAAAACTAGAAGATAAAGAAATATATCCCAAAGTCCGTAAGTGTATTTTCTTGAAGGCTTTGATAAAAAGTAACATTGATTCATTTATTCTATTTTGTTTTCTAGTGTTTTTCATATGTTATGAGTCATCTAATGGCTTTAATCATTAGCAGACCTATTTCGGTTTCTATCAAATCAGTGGTAATATGAGTGGCCACATTTCCCGTTTAGATTTATTTTGCTTTTCTTTTTTTTTTTTAAGTGGAATTATAATGATTATGCTGATGCGGTTATTATTGATGATGCTAATGCTTCTGATGATGATGATGATATAAATAAATAAATAAAAAACTTAATGGATGTCTACGTTTAGACTTAAAATAGCTGGCGGGTTTTATTCTTAGCAGTAAGGTTACCTTTAAAAGGCGATTGTTATAAATAGAATATAAATAGAATTTCCGGGGCGTATTTCTTCATCACATTAATTAACTGCCACTTTAGATTTTGTCAGGATTGAGCGAACCGTCACTTTGGATCTCAGATAAAAACGGATCAATAATATTGCTTTTTTTATATTTTATTGCATAATTTAAGCAAAATATCAATTTTATAACCTTCACAGAAATTAAAAGTTTTTTTTTTTTTTTAATATTAGAGAAGGTCTGATCAACAACACCAAAAATCTAATTAAAAAGATTGTTCATGTAGAAAACTTCTTTTGATAAAATTAGATTCTTTGTTAACTACAAAACAATATTCAAATTCCTCTGTAATTATGGTCATACCTGCTAGATTATTTTTCATAAAGGACTAGTTATGCTAGTTATGGCATAACGAGTCGCGCATTTTGTTTTAGTCTTTTTTACCCCCAACGAGGCACATTGCAACTTATACTTGTACTATTTGGAATCGTATCTAACAAGAGACAGTGGGGAGTCAAGCAGCGAAATATCCGTTTACGTTACTTTTAAACTTCTGCAGTTTATTAGTCATGGGAACAGAGTATCAGAGAGGGATTTCCAAAGTCTACCAGTTCGCAGGAAGAAACTATTAGCGTAAAAACTTTCCCGGCATCCAAAACCCTCACAAGTAAAAGGATGGGATTTTTCTGTTTCTCAGGTAAATAGGGAATATTTACGGCGATGGAGCCGTAGTGCTATGATTTCGTCAGATCATAGTCAATTATAATATTAGTATTAAAAAAAACCCACAGGGATGCGCCGTTACATATTTATAGTCCATAATACTCATTCAGTAAAGGGAAAATCAGACAATACAAACAAATATATGTTTAGTACTGTGACGTAGTTTTGGTTACAGAATAGCAAATTTAAATCTACATTACATCTTTTCTGCAAGTTTTAATTTTTTTTCATTATGTATGTCCATGTGAGTGTGTGTGTAGTCATACAATATTATTTCAGCCTATGTTTGGGAGACTTAAACGACACATATTAAGAGTCTTAAACCTTACTTCCACTTATGGTCATAACGTTCCAATGTCACTTCTATTCATAGTTAGCTGTCTTAAATGTAAAATCTGCCTGTTTAAGAGACTTGAACATAAACTATTTATTTTGAGGAGGCTTAAATATCATTATTTATGTCTTTAGAACTGGCACCAGTAACACAACAAACATTACCTTGTTTAATTTAGAAGATAGAAATCCCAGTTCCTTTTTGACTTTAAATATACACCAACTTTAATTTGGAAGACATTAACGTCAATTCTACTTAAACATGGACTACTTAAACGTCACTAAAGTTTGGTAGACATAATAATCACTTTCGTTTATATTTTAATGGCGTAGCAATCACGTTTACATTATTTTAAATGAAGCAATCCGACATTTACTCATTGGTGTTTGGAAGACCTAAGAATCATTTTGACGTTTATTAGAAACCGAAAATCGTATATTTATTGAAGCTCTAAGTAAGATAAATGTGCCTGCAGAACTTCAAACGTATATCAATAAGTGGATTTCTATTAGGTTTAGAACACTTAAACTTCTACACCGTTTATAAGTCATAAAAGTCACCTCTACTTGTGACCAATACTTAAACGTCAACTCTAATTTGGATTTGAAAACTTATATTCATTTCTGCATAAGCTTTCAAGATCTATATACACCACTTATTTGGTTATATAGGGAAGAATTTCACGTGACATCACCCTCAGTTTGACAGACTAAAAAGTCATTACTACTTACATTTAAAATGGTTAAACATAATCTCTAGTGTTCAGTTTTTAATAGTTCAAATTAGGTATTGGTGAGTTTAGTAGCTATTTGGGAGTAGAATGTTACCTTTAAATGTGTCCTTGTATGGAAGATTTACACGTCACGTTTACTTAAATGTCGGCGTCAGGAACAACTTTACTTATTTGGAAATGATACCCCTCATATCTATTGCGTGTTATGAAACTTAGATGCCACTTTTAATTCAATTTGAAACATGTCAAATTTTGCTACTTGTTAATTTATGTTTGGAAAATTAAATTAAGATCTGTGTAATCTTATAAGATATACAAGTCAGCTTTGAATATTAGAGAAAGTTTGATTAGTATCTTTACCGCTTTTATCTAACTTTTACTTTTTTTGTATGTTATTACATTTCCAACACAGACAAGGCACATTGCCACTTTGGTGTAGGGGGATACTATTAGGGATATAAGCTACTAGAGTACTATGTAGGGATTTGGGCAGCAAGATGTCGGTTCACGTTACACTTGAATTCTGCATGTCAGTACAGTTGGGGAATCAGGGACCCGGAAGGGAATTCCAAAGTCTAGCGGTTCTGGGGAAGAAACTACTGGAGTATAAAGCTTTCTTACGTCTAGGGATCTCTACTGTGTAAGGGTGGGATTTAGCTGCTTGTCGGGTTTTTCGAGGGTATTTACGTCGAGGGGGCACAAGTGATGCAGCTGGTCAGGGCATTTACTATTAAAATATGTGTGCTGCATGCCTGGTATTCTGCATGCCCACTTGTTCAGCACCCCTTACCTAAACGGACACCCTTAAAAAAGTGACAGTACAATCAAAAACATTAAGCTTAAACCAGGCTTAGATTAAAAAGATAAACTTGGCTCCTCCCTTGAGGCTGGCATTTACGAACATCTGTGGGATTAGAACTAATTTAGATGATGTTGAAACATTTCTTCGGATATCTTAGCACTGTGAGACTAGCCTACACTCCTCCATCCCCTCTAACTACTTTAACATACCTGGATACCTCCCACTCTGCCGTAAGGTCTCTGACAGACATATGGACGGACTTGGGTTCTATATTCGTAACACTCACCCCTTGACTAAATAAATAAACCTAGAGGCGGACGATCAAGCCTTTATGTGCTTTAGAGTTAACATGCAACATAACATTGGATCTCCCTCGACTCAAATCTGCACCTAAATAAACTTAATTTAAAAAATTCAAACAGTTTTACTAATATTTGAAAGATATTTAAACTAAAGTTTAGAATAAGTAAATCTCATCTCCTGATGATAAATAGACATTTATATCACTTTTATTTAAGTATCGATGAGACAGCTCCCATTCAAATCCGGTGAGAACATAAGCAAGATTTACTGTGAGTTGGAAAATTTAACGGTTATCTCTTTATTCACCATATTGTGATGAGAAGTTATTTTTACGTAGACGTAGATGTCAATGTTACCTTTACTTGCGTTAGAAATACGTAAAATTAATTCTGCTTCATTTTGGAATAGTTAAACTTTACATCTGTGCAGGTGTTCAGGAGAAACGTTCATAAGTCTGAAACGCCATTACTTCTGGTTTGAAGACTTCAAAGCGCATTTTTTAAAGACGAATAATTTAATTGCCATTTTAATCCAGGTTGAAAGCATTTTATAGAATGAATATTTAGTATACAGTCATATCAAATAATTCTTCGAAAATATAACTCTCTCTTATACTTATGTTTTGCGTGCTTAAAAGCTTTATCCATTTATGTTTGGTTGGCTTAAAACCTGCTCTGATTATTGTTAGAGCATTTGAAAAAGATCTACTCAATGTAGCGTCCATAGTATTAAGTAAAGCCAGGGATATAGAATCAGAAGTAGGTGATTTCTGCTCCTCAACGATTACGCTTATGAGTCTACCCGAGAGAAGGATTAACAATTGAGAGGACATTCCCAGCTATTCTATAGTTAGCGTTCTTGTGATGTAGACCTTTATGCCACTCTCTATCAAAAGTTTTTGAGGTGTCAGGTATTGCTCTAGAGATGAAGCCCCCATTGAGAGATTTACTTATCCTGTGTGATATAACAGTTAGTATATCAGTTGTCAATTTCACAAAACGGAAACAATACTACCTGTCATTAAGCCGGGTTTTTTTTTTTTTTTTTTTTTTTTCCTGAAGCGGTCGATAACTTCTCTGTTAGTCACAGATTCTAGCAACTTAATCATAACGCACTGGAGACTTATTAGTCTTGCTTTGTTTTCTTTTTCCTTTTGCTTTTCTGATTTTCCTCCTTCCTTTTTATACCTCTCCTCTTCTCTCCGTATGCTTATCCATTGCCGCTCACTCCTCTCGCTAGTCAAGCTGTATTTTTCTTCTCCTTCCTTTTCTGAAGATTTTGGTACTATGTTCCTAATGATATGACCCCCTCCGTCCCCCTTTTTTTCTTACTTTACTTATTCTAATAAATACAAATATTTGTAGTGAATTTGTACATTGTGGGCGTTGGAGTCGTTCTCTTCGTTTGAAAATGCCTATTTTGAATTGAAATAAATTTATGGATTGGGATAAGTTTGTGTTGTGTCTTTTCCTGTTACTCATTATGTATGTATATATATATATGTGTATATATATATATATATATTAATCGTTTATCAAACACTCATTTCTGATAAAAGTAACAAATTAAAATAAACATACATATATATCTATGCATGTATATGCTTTTTTTCAATCTTATATATGTGTGTATTCTTATTTATATTTTAAATTGAAATGCGTATGAAATACGTTCGAGAGCCGAATTACAACGTAATCCGTATTTTGCAAGTATTTTATGCGTCATTTAAAATTCCAATTCAATCAACGCTTCTAACACGGTAAACACTATCCTGAATATATATTTATATACTACGGCATCTGTTTTCATGCAGAGATTATCAATTCTCTTACAGATCCGCGTTCTTGTACTTCGTACGGCTATTGAGAAGAAAAATGTCACTTTTACTCAAAAACAAATACTTACAAGATTTTGTCCTTTTCTTGTTTCATTTTATTTATTTCGAAAACTTGCAAACAAACTCATGTCTGACGGTGAATCAAACACACAAAAAAAAACTAAATATTTCAAAGAACCAAAGAAGAACATTAACTATAAAACATGCTGCTATTCAATTCTATCTCGTGTGACTTTTATAAATGGGTTGGACTCCCCCTTTTGTGTAAAGCACAAAAGTTATCTCCCGTGGTCCTATCAAAATGTCAACAGTCCAACCGGCTTGCGGCGCCACAAGGAAAATGTTGCGCATGCGTCGATAGCAAGAGAGAGAACAGAAAGAAAAGATTGTCTGCTTAGTGTCATCTATGCTATTTGAATATAAAACTAAAGTCTTCGTATGTGTCCGTGTATCTATATCATCGCATAATAAATGCATTTTACTGGATTAGTAAAAAAGTGTTTGTGATAGTATATAAGGTCATAGCTGACTACATATATGCTGGTGAATAAACATATGTACAATATCTATATATATATATATATATATAAATATATATATGTATATATATATATATATATAAATGTAGATTTGAAAGCCATTTTATATGTACAAATTTTCATGTCTCTATTTATATTAAGTAGGTAATGAGTAAATATTTTACATTTATCTTATGATTCCATCATGAACGAATTAGCCGATCATTATCTATTTCAAAACATATTTACTGAAGGTGTGCATTAAGTTTTATTTAGAAATAGAAATGCATATTTGAAAACCCATCGGAAATATTAAGACACCCCCGATCTGTGTAATATTTATGTGCTATAAATTTCGTATCTGTTCATATTAGAGTATTTTACATTTTTAACGGGGAAAACCTTGACAAAACCTTCATTTGAAAGTTAGGCTATTTCGAATCGCCATTAATTGGAAAAATTCATTAAACTTCAATGAAGCAATATTACCCAGATTTCAATTTTTCTGAGACGAGATGTAGAAACATGTAATAAATGTTGATCAAAATTGGAAGAAGGTCGTTGATATAAGTTTACTTAGCATTATATATTGACTATGCTTTTCGCAATTTCATTAGTCGTGGAAATTGTTAGAGGGAAATGTTCCGTTAGGTCACCTGGTGAGCTCGGGTTAGATTTTTTCTTAAATCTGGAAAAAAATAAGTTTTCATTCGCAGTCAAATAGAAATCAAGTGTGTCTTCTTTCGTCCAAATAGAACAATGCATATTCACATATTTTAAACCTTACATCTGTCTCATCGCTTCAAAAATTTACCGACAAACAACATTTTGAAAATCATTATTCAAGGATCATTGTAAAATTGGTAATTATTTTTTCATTTCAAGAGAATTTGACATATTTGAGCAGAAATACAATGATCTCCCCTCGTGTCGCTCTCCTTGCATTTATTGAATTTCAGTATTGCTAAACATGAGCGATCATTTTCATTAAATTTATTTAATATTCTGTTTATGTAATTCAAAATCTGTTGCTTAAACGGTGGAAAGATAAATTTTCCGTCCTGGAAAAAACGACATGATTCTTTATCGTTCCACACTATAATATAAACAGATTTGCCACTACTTCCTATTTTTTTCTATTAAGCGAAAACAATAGGTTAATTATTAGCGTCACAACATTTTGCAAGCAATGATAATTGGATGGTTATTAGTTTACAAAGATCATACTCATTTTTTATTTTAAAATATTTCATATTTATTCCAGAAAAAAAAAACAATTAGCTTATTCCTTCTTTCTGGCGTTTCCCACTTCATTATATCATAGAATAATTTTTCTTCTATATCTTGCGAATTACTTTATTGTTAAATCCTGCTTTGATATACGATTAGGGTTGTGCAAGTAAACGAGTCCGGTTGTTGTTGTTATTATTATTATTATTATTATTATTATTATTATTATTATTATTATTATTATTATTATTATCGTTGTTGTTAGTGGTGTTGGTGTTGTTGTTGTTGTTGTTGTTGTTGTTGTTGTTGTTGTTGTTGTTGGTGGTGGTGGTTGTGGTGCTATTGTTATCGTTATTATTATTGTTGTTGTACACACAATCCATGTATACATATATATTCACACACACAAACACACGTATATATATATATATATATATATATATATATATATATATATATATACTCGTATTAGGACATAAATAATTCAGTGATAGTGCATTTCTATAATAATAATATGTATTTTGAATGGGTTGAGACAGTGATAATAATGATGGGAATACTCATGATAACAGAGAAAATAAAAATATTATTAATATGATAACAAAAATGATGATAAGCATGAGGTGGACGACGATGAATACGAAGATGGCGATGAGTGCGTTTTATAAGAAAACGTGTTAAACAAAATAACGTTGAAAAATCGATTGAATATAATGAGATGTGATTTCATTCAGAATTCAAGGTATATCTAATTTTAAAAAGTAAAATTATTACATAGGCAAATGAAATATATTTTGGGTGTATTGTTTAGGAAGGAATTACAAAAAATATATAAAATTCTGCTGATAAATACAAGGGACCGATAAAGAACTTTGCCCACAATTGTCAACAATCAAATAGTACGTGTCATTTGTTCATCCCTCCAGGAGCATTATCTAAAGAAGGTTACTAAAATAGCTATATGTGTGGGGCAGTATGAATTAGTCCACATACAAATATTGCAGCGAAAATAATTTTATTATCGTTTTGTCTTTCTAATGAAACTTACTGTAAATGCTACTTAAATTGTGAAGTTTGCAAATATATTTTTAAGGTTAAATTGTTTTAGTATATAGATTCAATCGGTTCTATGTTAAAAAGTCTCGGACAGACAGAATTCCTAATGCATACATTTATTTTGATGCTACAGGAGAATATGCTGTTTAAACGGTATCATTATTTCACATTTTATTTTTCTTTATTTAATATATGATTTCTAAAACTTTAGCCCAAAACAATATACCAACGGTATTCATAAGAATTTGTGTTACAAATATATCATTAAATTCAATAACAAAAACGTTTTTTATGGGAATGGCTCCATGGAGAGCTTGATCGTACGTGATGCTATAAGCTAAATGTCCAATGTAAAAACTTGTTATAATTGCGAGCTGAACAGATCCTGAGCGGGAAATGTATTTCTCTCTATTAACATTTATTATATTTTCTCATGGAATGAGAGGATAAAATGACTAAATGAAAGAAGTGTGTTTTAAGAACCTACGTAACGCAATAACTATGTTATTTAAAATACTACTGGGTTATGGCAATAACCGGAACAATTATTACAATTACTGTTGATGTTTAGAAAATAGAATTTTATAAAATGCGTTTCGGGAATGTTTACGTAAGAAAGTTAAAATAAATAACAATATAAGCTAAATAAACAAAATACGTGACACAGGTGGATCAGCTTATTTGTGTTATTAGTTACGTGAGTTAATGACGTAATGAGATAGTATTAAAAAAGACTCGTAGAGTTTAGTTTAATTTAGGACTGTGTCAGACTGGGAGAGCTGGATGTTAGCATGGAAGATATCGTCTCTGCGATTGAAAGATAGGAGGAACGCAACCTTAGAATAGTATAGGAATCAAAAGGGGACACACCACAGACAATGAAATGCAAATAAGGTTTTAACAAAGATATAACCCATTGTTGCTGATTTCCTTCAAAAGAAGATAAACTTGGATAATGAAGAGAAAAGTCGACACAACGAAGAGAGGTGTGTTACTTGCCTGTTTGCCACAGAGACTGAGGTTAATGAACTGTTTTATTGTATGCATTGCACACTCACACTCACATTGCACAAAATAGATGGCCCATGCACACAATCATTGACCATGATATACGTTTTTTATACATACAATAACACACACAGTATATATAAGATTATGCAAGAATAGATTAATAACAAATTGCAATAATGAAACGATGGAATGCGAAAATATGGTTGAACGTGCTATTCATAAACTTTTCAAAAAAATAGAAAACCAGATTACAAATCATAATAAACAAACAACATATATAACTAAAGCTATGAATAATGGGGAACTTTGCAATATGTGTAATAAAAATAATTTTAAACAAAGAACATGAATATCTAAAAGGAATTTAGTTAAAAAGGGAAGATTTTGAGAATATATATATATATATATATATATATATATATATATATATACATTTATATATATATATAAGCAGTACAGACAAAACAGGACTTGTAAATACTAGTAGCCCATTTTTACTAGAAAATAAACGAAGTAAGAATAGAACTGAAGCAACAGATCCAGCACAAATAAAACACTTCTCAACAAATGTCAGAAAACGACAATACCATATTTCTAATATTGAATTATTGAAAACAACAAACGATATATTTACGAAATTAATGACGGAGAGAAATTGAAATTGATGAAGGATCATTCAAAATGATCGAAAAAATGGTCAATTGGAAATCTCCAATACACAAAAAATGCACTCAATCTAGTCTTACAAATTCGTGATCTTCAACGTTTTTATAATACAAACGTAATATGTATATCCAAAACGAACGGACGTGAGTTGATGAATGAACTACATATAAAAGCAAAGCGAAAACAAAGATTAATCGCAAGTACAGAGTGATAACACAGATATCAAGCATTTGAAATATTTTGATTTTCCATTTTCAGGTTATTGTTCGAGTTCTTATATCATACCAACCAGAGTGTTACATACTTACGACATCCTTCCCTAATATTTCTTATGTAAATGAGTCGTTTTATATTATTTTTCGCTTCCATTTAATCATATATCGTCAATAAATTCCTAGATTTCTGGGTTCCATTTTTATAACCTATAAAATGTTTGAATTGTTGTAATATGAATATTGCATAATTATTTTTATTGTATTTCCTTGTATTAACCCATGAATAAATTGCTTTCAATGGCGTGTTCCACTTTTAATGATTTTAAAAAAAAATTGTTTCCTGCTTATTGAGTTAATAGTATACGTTTCTAGAACATTGGTTTCCATTAATAATTACTAGAAACTTTCTCTGCCACCAATAGCAATAGCCAGTGTCTGAGAATACATCTTTCAAACTGCTTGGTCTAGCGTTCACAGGAAACATGAGTTGGAACAAATATATTGAAACATGAGTTGCAACAAATATATTGAAAACATTGCCAGGGCCGCTGCGAAAAAGGTAGGCTCTCTCTACCGTGCTAGAAAATTACTGACACCTGAAAGTATCCTGTATCTCTATAAGGCCACCATTCGCCAATGTATGGAGTATTGTTGTCACATTTGGGCTGGTGCATCTGCTGCTAGTCTCTCGCTCCTAGACAAGTTTCAAAAGAGAGTCGCCAATCTGATAGGCCCTGAACTGGCATCTAAGCTTCAGCCTCTGTCCCATCGACGAAACGTTGCATCCCTCTGCCTGTTCTACACGTATTTTAATGGTGAATGCTCTGACGAACTGCAGACACTTGTGTCCCCACGACGTAGACACCCTCGACAAACCCGACAAGCAGCTAAATCTAACCCCCACACAGTAGAGATCCCTAGATGTAAAAGATCTTTCTACTCCAATAGTTTCTTCCCCAGAACCGCTAGACTCTGGAATTCAATTCCAGGTCCCTGCTTCCCTAACTATACTGGCATGCAGAAGTTCAAGTATAACGTGAACCGACATCTTGCTGCCCAAATCCCAACATAGTGCCCCAGTGGTTGCTGCCCCTGATAGTAGCCCTCTACACCAAAGTGGCAATGTGCCTTGTTTGGGGTGAAAATATAATTTTCAAAAAACACTAAAATACTTATACTTATTTTGTCAACAAACGATCTAATGTTCGCCTTATACAACACCACAAGCATCTTTCCTCCTTCTTACTATACCATTTATTGTAAATAATAGAGCCAAATCCTCACTTGCAATTCCAATACAAATATATTAGCTAAGATGTTCCGTTCTGTTTATTCGTATTTCTAGTTTTCTTTCTTTGAAAATAGTTGAAAATGCTTCATATACATTGAAATTCACATTTGCACTTCCTGCACAGAGGGGAGTGTAATAATGATTGTGATAAAACTTAGTGGACATTTTTCCTAGGAAATGCCTATATATTTTTATCCTCATCAGTTTTTCTTTCAGTTGTCGGGTTAAAAAACAGATCGTTTTCGTCAGTAAGTAAATAACTTGAGAAAATAATATTTGCATGATTTAACATTCAATAATTCTTTCCTGGGGAGATTATTCAGAGCTATTATTGTTGTGAATCGAGGAAATCGCCATATTTTTTTATTTTACTTTTACTTTTAATGCTATTTCGTCGACGTACAGCATTGGGTTTATCCTTTCTTATTGTACTGTGGAATTTTTCTATCACGTGACGACGAATAGTTAAAGTTTGTTAAATAAGTGAGAGAGGCAAGCTGTTTGTCGGTAGTTGCTTTGAATTACCTCCTATTACCTATCTAGTTGGACTAATCTAACTTCCATTTAGTCATCAACTATTATAGGTATTCCCTTTAGTTATACATTTCTAAATTATTCTTCTCCTGTTACTTCCTCATCTCTTTTGTTTATTATTGAATCACATGGAGCTTTCACACAAGTCACCAAGTTAGGGATTGGAAACCTGTGGTGTTCTCTGGAAGTTGAGTTGTTATTATTATTATTATTATTATTATTATTATTATTATTATTATTCATGAGGAGTTTTAAAACATTTTTTGTCAACAACATGTGGTGTTCTCTGGAGTCTGAGTAACAATATATTTCTT
Source organism: Euprymna scolopes (assembly GCF_053919585.1). Taxonomy (NCBI): domain Eukaryota; kingdom Metazoa; phylum Mollusca; class Cephalopoda; order Sepiida; family Sepiolidae; genus Euprymna; species Euprymna scolopes. The sequence goes on from NC_136489.1 coordinate 85,861,625, forward strand.
CATATTTCCAATATTTTTCATTTCTTCTGAGTACTTTTGCGTTATCGCAGTAGAAGTGTACTATTGATTTTTCACTGGTAACGACAATTGGTCTTCGCTGGAATTTAGGTGGTAATAAGACTCCCAAAGGTGTCATTCGTCTACGTACTTATCAAGTGGAATCTGTTAAATACTTCTCCTTGATCTTTCTATTCTCCTTGATTCTTCACGATTTCTTAGTGGGATGGCAGTTTACGCCGACACTATTTCGTGTGAGTGGGGAATTACAATTATACGTTTTCAGTTTACTCTGTTTACGTGTGGTACTTTTGTGCGCTTTTTTTACTTCTAGTGGAGTTTCTATTTGTCTGGTTCGTGTGTGTAGTTCATGCGTATTACTCTTTGCATTTAAGGTTTTATTTTTAGTATTTCAGCCATTTTTATTATTAGTATCCGTTTTATCTCCTCAGTCATCAGTCTGATTCCAATCTCTTCTATTTTTTTTACTGAAGTTTTTCTGGATTGTTTCTAGTTCTCCTAATATTATTACTGTTATCTTGACTTTCTTCATCTTCCATGTCCCTTGGTGTTCTCTGGCCACTTCCGTATATTTGTTTCGCTTCTTCATCCCATTGGTTTGCTGGAACGACGAAGGACTTTTCATGATTATTATTTTTGTTTTAATCGTAGTCACCACTTATCAAGGTTCGGAAGGCACTCGGGGATAAGTGTTATTGCGTGTACAGTAATCAATGGGATAATATCGTAGTAATCGTTAGTAATGGAGATTTGACACAGTGTCTTACTTAAGGGGGCGGTTTATTAGGAATTTGTTTATGCTGGACTTGAAGACATCCAAGTTGTAGTCAGGTGGGAAACAGGCAAACGGAACAGAGTTCCACAGGCGTGCGCTTCTAAGAAAGAAGATTTGCCCATGGAATCTACGTTTTGATTTAGGTACAGATAAAGAGTAGGAAAAATTATGTACAGTGGTTTCAGCTATACGCCTGTTTTTCGAGAAATATTGGCGCGGGAGGACCAGAGATTGGAGCTTGGACGAGCACCTGTCATGGAAATAACGATAAAACAAAGACATTATTATTATTATTATTATTATTATTATTATTATTATTATCAAGTGAGAATAAGTTAGGTATGTACCGGTATGGGGGGTATAAAAGTGTCATAACGACCAAGCAATTGAGACATAATCGTCCGGATTTGATCGTCATGTACAAGCTCTCAAAGAAATTGCAAATTGTATACTTCTCATTACCCTGGGACAGAAACGTGAGAGAGAAGAAGAACGAGAAGTGGAGCAATTATGCTCCATTGACCTTGAAGATAAAGGCGTTAAATCCCAAGTAATCTAGGTCGTAGCTGTAACGCTAGGAGTAGTATTAAGTCGCCTGGAAGGACAATTGAAAAAAAACTACGAATACTCGATGTTTTAGGTGGCCTTCAGCGTTGCTTTCCTTATAAGACGGTCTTGCCTTCAGACCTCTGCTATTGTAACTACCACGTAGTATCCTTAGGAAAACCCTTGATCTTTTAAGCTCCTGGTTTGGAGCTGAGATTGAGGGAAATCCTCTGGAAATGAATCCCATCTCTTTTCAGGGAGACGATGATAAACGAAATTATTATTATTATTATTATTATTATTATTATTATTATTATTATTATTATTATTATTATTATTATTATTAATTACTAAGAGTTCACACAGCTCATCGTCAGAGATTGTTCACTGACAACAACCGGTGACGTTCAGAGGAGTCAGGGTAACAACAAGTCTCCCCAGATTTCGATGTTTTCAACCTATTTCGATAACATTTGCACATAAATTTACATCATCGCAACGGTCGTTTGCCATTCTCAGTGGCAACGGATATTACTTATCATTAAAATAAAGTAATACTCCTCAAATGTTCAGTTCTCTTCGCTCTCATCCAGTGAAGGTCTGGCTAGTGTTTTCTCTACTCAGTATTTAGATTCTCCTCGACTATTTGTTGTAGAGTCTGTTAACGCCAACACTATAATCATATTATTTCGGGGGACAGGATAATTAACTGATAGTTTTGTCTCAGTTTTCTTTATTTCAGGTGGTATTTCTCAATCTTTTTTTTTTTTTTTTTTTACTTTTCCTGCAGATTCTATAAGACCTGCTGACGTGTGCGTTGTATTTTCGTGGGTGTGTTTGTATATATATATATATATATATATATATATATATATATATATATATATATATATATATTTATATATATATATATATATATATATATATATATATATATATATACTAGCAAAAGTACCCGTCGTTGACTGGGTTCAAACACAGCTTACAGAAAATGGACTCTGATTTATGAACGTATGATAGGTTATGAAACGGAAGGGTTGTAAAGAGGTAGCTTCGAATTTGGGGGTATCAAAACCAAAGCAAAGTATGATGAAAGTAAAAATAAAATAGATAAACTGCATAATTTATTATACCATACATGTTCACACTGAAACACTTCTCACAATATTCTGTTAATCTATATTAAAAAAACCTTGTTAAACTTTGTGACATATTTCCATTCTTTGGAGATCAGGTGCGAACGGACATTCCATAATTTTATTATAACATATTTATCCAAACTGAAACATGATTATCAAAGTATACTTACGCAGATAGATATGAAAAGCCTTTATTAAAGTTTGACCCTAATTCCATTCCATGGAGGCCAGGCGCGACCACAGACCCCACAATTTTATTATACCATCCCTTTTTAAGTTAAAACATACTTATCAAAGTATTCTTATGTACATCTATATCAAAAACACCTTTAAACGTTTTTTTTTTATTTTTTTATTTCCATACTTTGTGGACCAGGCGCGAATGCAGACCCCACAATTTTAATGAACCACCGTTCTGCCAGATCAAACATACCCATTCCTTTGTCTCGATAATCTTCTATCATTATATGTAATCAGTTTTTAAAAATAGTCAACCATATAGGAGCCTATTCGTGACAAGACATACGCACACAGACACACACACACAGACAGTCAGCTTTATATTATAGATATACGTGTATATATATATACGTATCTCTGAGATGCATGTGTAATGTAAATGCTCATCTAATAATTATGTATATAAAACTTATCACACAACATTTATATAGAGTTCTTTAAACATCTGCAAATAACATGTTCTGTCTGCTTGGCACCAGACAAATCACATAGTTTATTTTATACTCCGTCTCTTCTAGTGGTGAGCACCTAAAATGAATGCATTCTCTTCCACATGGAAATACTAAAATGCGGAGTCAAAATTTATAAATCTTTATTTGTAATCAGATGGTGGACCTTGCAACGCCGAATGGCCTTGCTTTCTGGGTTAGGGAGCAGTTAGCGTCTGGGTGGTCCTTTTGACACAAGTTGAGGGGATTCAACATTGTTGGATGTAACAGCGATGATGATGATGATGATGATGATGATGATGATGATGATGATGATGATTAGAAGAAATCTGTTTTAAAAGATAATCAAAATGACTCATTTCCCCACAAGCTAGATAGCTGAAGGATCTAAGTTGGGATCATAAAATGTTTTCAGGCTGTAAAGATTGGCACTTAAGTGTTATTTGACCACCAGAAAATCAAGTCAAGTAGATAAATTGTCAAGTGAGGTTTATTATTGGATTGACCGTGTAATCACTTTGGAATGAGGGTCAACTATGATGACCGATTCACTTACTTTACCTAGTACATATGGCTTTTGGAAAACGCTCCCACAAGTGATAGAAAAAAGATAAAGACTTAATGGGGGTTTTGACCTTCCCCGCCACAAAGCTTGAAAAAATGTTAACGATTACATTTTTCGTTTATCACTACTTGGCCAAGAAACGGGTGTTCATTTTACGTTAAATTTATATAGGAAAGTGATTGCTTATTTTAAAATGTTATTTTTTTTCTTATTTTATTTTAAAAAAATGTTTGTATATTATCTTTAAAGGCTCATGAACCGTATTAGCGAACAAAACTAAATTTGGAGTACTTTTAGGGGGTAAACTAGAGTTAATTAGGTCGTAATAATACCAAATATTTTTTTAATATATGAATTGATGAAGTAGTGTTTTGTTTTATTATATTTATATGTTAGAGATATATTTTTCTTGAAAACGATTCCAACTTGCAATGAAAATATAATCGGAATAATTATTTTAAAAATTAGGGACGATGAAATGCATTTCAAAAACAGCACTGCAGATAACAGCACACGGAATCTTTAATATTTTCTTCAATTTACGATCATGGCGAAGAAAAAAAATAAAAATTAAAGAATACTCTCAAAGGAGTATAACTCCGAAATATATCAATTTTAAGCAACTAACTATTTGTTTATTTTCATAATATTGTGTTGTAATTCGGCCTTCAAACTTATTCGATACGTATTTCAATTAAAAATGCAATACAATCAAAGCTTTTAACAAGGAAAACACTACCCTGGCTTCTTCTTCTTCTTCTTCTTCTTCTTCTTCGTCTTCTTCTTCTTCTTCTTCTTATTATTATTATTATTATTGTTATTATTATTATTGTTATTATTATTATTATTATTATATACACTTTTGTGATTATTTACGCGTTTTCCCTAAAGAATGGGCACAACAATAAATCAGAGAGAGAGAGAAAGGGAGAGAGAAACGCTTTTCCTTTCAATGGCCCGGATGTCAGTAGGGACTCGATTGATCGATACTCGACGGAGACAATTTCCAATCACTCTTCGATAGCGACAGGAGTGGGTAGCTCTGTCTGTCTATCTGTCTCTGTAGACCCTGATAACCCCGGAACTCAACAGATAGTTTTCAAAATATTTTTTTTTCTCAGAAAAGTATACAAATATAAAAATATTACAACATTTTTTTTATGTTTTCTTTGATTTATTCTTATTATTTTATAGCTTTTTGTATTACACACGCCTGCACACAAACACACACACACACACACACATATATATATATATATATATATATATACATATATATATATATATATACAGAGAGAGAAAGAGATATATATATATATATATATATATACAGAGAGAGAAAGAGAGGGAGAGAGAGAGAAAAAAGGAGAGAGAAAGGGAGAAAGAGACGGACTGGTGGACAGACAGGCAGACAGAAAGACAGATAGACAGAGAGAATGAAAGAACAAATTAAAAATATTTATCTATATAATACATAATATCAAAAAAACAATAGTAAATATTGATAATAAAATAAAATAAAGGAGATAACACCCTTAAAAGAATAATGAACACGTTTAGGGAAAGAAGAAGATATAAAGCATGTAATCAACTTGAATTATATAGTTCGTTCTCAAAAGAACAATTTATGGAAGCCATCTATAGGAACCGACTTTCAAAGCAATTATAGTTACTACTAATGGGGTATATATATATATATATATATATATATATATATATATATATATATATATATATATATATAGCTACTTCATTTCTTCACATAAATTAATATACGAAAGTATAAATGTATGCGTAAACTTTAAGTATTTACTTCAACAGTGCTCAATACGTAGGAAGAGCTAGTTAGTTATAAAATATAAGTGGAAATTAAGCTACATGAAACGCGGAGTATTCAGTGTAGTAGCGTAATCTCCATATATAATTTATAACTTACTATATGCATATATATAGTAGCGTTCGTGGGTCACTGTCTGTGTGTACAACTCTCTTACAGCCCACATTACAACTTAATCGATCATAACCAAAACATCGCATGACGATGGTCCACCACCTACGGATGGTGCACACTAGTTTTCAAGATTAAGGTCGAAAATCAATGTTATAGCGTATATATATATACTCCCGTACAGCACACACCACTGGACTTATCATAGCAAATCCTGGCATTATGATGCCTCTTCACCAAGTTACGGATTGTGCACATCATTTATCAAAGTTAAAGTAAAAGGTCAACTACATAGCCTATGTATACTCTCCTACAGCCCGCACTACTGGAGTGCTGATGACCAAAACTGACATGATAATGATCTCCGACTTAAGAGATTTTGCGTACCGTTTTAAAAGATAAAGGTCAAAGGTTGGGATTTTGCTGTACGCACGGAGACCTGCTATTCGGTTATATATATATATATATATATATATATATATATATATATATATATATATATATATATATATATAGTCTCTCGAATTGCGTTCATCGTGACACCCGGCACTGATGATTCCCGAAAGGATGAAACACTAGTGTCTGTAGGTATTTAATAATTATTATAGTAAATAATAATGTCAGACCCTTTAAGAAATTCATTTCTTATCGTTGAGCACTTTCAGTTGTAATAAAGTCGGTCAAGTTAGCTAATACGAGCAGATCGTCATTTAGATCACTCTCTGACTGATGTTAAAAAAAAAACATTTAATACGGATAAATGTTAAATTTCAACTTGTATCTCTCGCGGTCCGTGGTAGGCTAGTGATTCGGGTCCTTGCCAATGAAGCCAGACATGACTTCTGTTGCCGGGGTTCGAGTTCGACTGAAGTTAATCATGACACCATGCACTGATTATTCCCGAAAGGTTGAAACACTAGTATCTGTTGGCATTTAATAATTATTGGAGTAAATAATAATTGTATGTATATGTATATATATATAATTATTATTATATATATATATATAATTATTATATATATATAATTTTTATTATATATATATATATATATATATATATATATGTATATATATATGGGGTGGCTGAGTGCGTGTTTGTATGCCTAAACGTATAGATAAATGTGTGTGTGAATAGGTGTGTAGACAAGTGACTTGCTCTTTCCAGCGATGTAACTCTAAGTAAGAATGAGAATGAATTATGTTTTTTTTATGTTTTTATTATCATTATTTCGTCTTGTTTTCATTTCATTTTTCCACCGTCGTATCTTACTGTTTCTATTCTTTCCCCTTGCGTCTTCCAATTTTGTTTGCGGTTTCGTAGATAAAGATACGTTACTTATGTCAAAACAACTGAGACGTCTACAGTAATGGAGAATGTATTTCTTATCTTTTTTTGTGTGTGTGTAAATTCTTTGCTAAAATATTTCATACCTCATTATGAAAGATATGTTAAAACCGACGAAGACGAGTACATTGTGTCCCGCCCTGGAATTTTTAGAGGTTTTACGTATGCTTTCTCCTTTCGGTCTAACCATCCTTCCTTACACTCCTGATTATTTAGTGTAGCCCCAATCTATTCCGACACTCCAAATGTTCTTGGAAGGTTCGTAGTTAACTTTCAATTTTGTGATTTCAGTTTTGTAGGGTCAGTGTTGGGGTTTTGCTATATTTTTGCATATTATTGCAGTTTTCGTTATATATGATCAGGTAGCGTTTGTAGCTCCTGCGTGATCGTTTCTACAGTAGTCAAATGAAATCAGTTATATATATATTTTTAAATAGCAAGCTGCATCCAGCATATGCAGTCATCGCATTGTATTAGCTTGTTGTAAAGAGTAGAAACACCAACAGAGAATGCGGCATTTAACCTGTTGAGACAAACGCGACTGTATTGCACATTTTGCGAGTGACCGAAGACTTCCATTGGACAATGAAATGAAAAACTCATCAAAATGTAGATTTATACTTACAGTTGATAATGTCATCCACCAAAATTAAGTATCTTCGAATCCTCCGCTGTTCAACTGAAAATATATTTATTCCTTCGGGTCGCTCTTTGAAGGTTGTTGTGGAGAGTCCCCCTCACAATCCTGGTTGCCGAGTGTTAAAATCCTTTTGTATATTGTTGCAATTACATTTTACCTGTTGAGTGATATATAGCTTTTACACTGCGCAGTTCTCTCAAAATCGAAATTAACTTATTTCTAATCGCCTGAGCTGTCCCTACCAAAAAAATGCCGACGTAATTACGCAGTTTTTTTTAGAGTAGGGTCTTCTTCATCGTGGGCGTTGGTTATACAAATCCTACTTTTCGAACCTTGTGTCATAGCATTCAGCCGTGGGAGGAAGATAAATAACTTGAACACGCTGTAGTAGTACCTATGAGAGCAGTGATTAACTTCTTTTTATATTGGAAGAGTAGCTTATCTTTTAAAAGGTATTTACCTTTTTTTTCTTTTTTTTTCATAGGCATCACCACTTATCAAGGCCAAGAGGTCACTCGAGGATAAGAGTTAAAGAGTGTAAAGTAGAAATTGGACAATATAGTAATCATTAGTAATGGAAATTTGGTAAATTTGTTAACAAGGAGACGGCTCATCAAGAACTTGTTTACGTTAGACTTGAAGACAACCATATTGTAGTCAGCTGGAAAGCAGAAGAACGAAAGGAAATTCCACAGGTGTTCAGTTCTAAGAAAGAAGCTTTGTTCATGGAATATACATTTAGGATTAGGCACAGATAACGAGTGGGGGAATTATTGATAGTGTTTTCAGGTAAACAAGTGTTTCTTGTGAAGGTTTGGCGAAGGGGGCATAGACTGAAGCTCAGTCGAACACTTTCCATGAAAATAAGGATACATCAGAGACAAACTCGCAACATCTCTTCTGTGAGATAGAGGTTACATGGAAGAGAAAGGGATATCTCCTACGAGACTACGAAGTTTATTTTGAACTCTATCAAGGCACGGCAAGTCCTTTCTAACAGCTGCTGCTCAGATGTGGCAACAGTATTCCATCCTTGGACGTACCTGGCTCTTATATAGATAGAAAATTGCACCAGCACTAAGATATCTACTGGATCGATAGAAGGATCCCACAATTTTTCCGGCGGCCTTTGCAACAGATTTGATGTACCTGTTCCATTTAAGATCAGGAGTAAAGGTCAAGACGAGATCCATTCATTTCAACTGATGCCAGATGGGGATCAGAACGTTGATGATGTAAAGAGAGAAGCTTAACCAGACATTCCTTTCCCCATTGTACCACGTGCTCAAGATCAGAGGAGAGAGAATTGGAGAGAACTTGCTCGTTTACTGACTTAGATGTGCTACCATAGAGATGGTAGTGTCATCAGCATAAATGTCTACACATGACGTAAGGATGTTATTTGGAAGATCATTAATGTATATCAGGAGAAGATTTGGGCCCAGGATGGACCCCTGAGGGACTCCAGCATTTATACTGTGAGATTCTGAGTGTTGCCCATCAACTACTACTCTTATGAACCTGATTACGTATATATACTGAATAGTAGCTCACTCTATAATACTGCTTAAATATTATACTAAAAAGAACTCAAATAATACCAGAAAGAGGGTGTAATTTTGTCGTTTGTATTCAACTAGGCTATGCATCAAGGTTTAAAAATGTTATTTTACCTTAAAATGTCTCTTAAAACTATACAAGCACAAATGCATTTATACATTTTATGATGACATTAGGAAATGTTAACTATACAGTTTCTCTTTGGTGACGTTTTGCGTTTTATAAACGGTGAATTAATTAGGTACTGAACGGTTTCAACGTCATTTAAATTAAAATATTGGTCTTTACATATTATGTGGCCGCAGTAGCAATGGAGTAGTAGTTACTATGTTAACATCTAATAATCGTTTTTAAATCAAATTTCAAATAAAATGCATACACAAGACTCTTCTTACTATTTGTTTACAATGGCAATATTAGTTTATGAGATACAAAGAAACATCCATTTTTCTAACACAAAACCATAGTGTGAATAATGTTTCAAGTGTGGCAAACAACACAATAATCAACAGCAATATTAAAACAAAGTTCCAAACTACACAATCAAAACACATCTCACAAAATCTTTTGTAAATAGCTCAGTAACGCCCAGTAAGTTTTAAATTTCCTCCCCATCGGGAAAGCTTATTATGTAAAACCCGAAATAATATAATTCTCACTAATTGTAACTCTAATGAATTTCAGGATGTTTATAGTATTTTATCTATCGACAGTAGTATAATTTTCAAAAATCGATTTCATACACTCTTTGTATCCCGACACTAAAAATAAACGAGCTACCAAAATTTATAGTGCAAATAATTGCTCTACATACAAAGATGATCCATATTTAATAATAGAAAATGTTTTCGGAGCAGATCCGGCCTACGTTTCACCAATATGCATGTGCGAGTTAAAATCCTTATGTAGGCATAGCATCATCATCCTCATCATCATCGTCGTCGTCATCATAATCATCACATTGTATTATTATTGTTGTTGTTTTATTATCATTATTATTGTTGTTATTATTATTATTGTTATTATTATTATCATTATTATTATTATCATTATTATTATTATTATTATTATTGTTGGCTCACAAGGAGCTTTCACACAGGTCCTCAGAGATCTCTCTCTGAAAACAGCATGTGGTGTTCCCTGGAGGCTGAGTGGCAACAAGTCTTTATTAATCAATTAATTCATTAATTAATTAGTCTAAAATTTAGTGAAGTGGAACTTCGTTCGGATCACCGCGTTCGGCAGAAAGCGTGTCCAGGGATGCGGCGTAGACCGAAATAATCAAACACCTGCAGTCTACAAAGAGCAACAGCCTTCATCGGCCAGGACTCACAACCGTAGAGGAGAATGGCGCTAACGAGTTCTTGCTAGACACTGATCACTTTGTCTAGCTTGAGTTCCCCTCTGGGCCACAAAAAGAAATGAAGACGAGGTGCTCGCTAGCGATACGGCTATCAATATCAAATGTTCAATAGCAGTAATTCCTGAACCTAGATACGTGAAGCAATTAGCTCCCTCCAGCGGGCTCTTCTCAAAAGACACCTTCACTGTGCTGGGAACGCCCTCCGCTGTCAATCAGGCAATCTAATCAGAGAAGCCATCAAACCGGTTCTTCCTCGGAGCTGGACGAAGCGATGCGGCGGCTAGCTTAAAACGTGGCTAAGAACAGTTAAGCATAATACCGAACTGGTTCCGAGTCCGACAATCTACAGTGTTCGCCCTTGGAAACGTGACTGACTACCGATAGTGTCAGCATTGACGATGGATTTCATAACTTAAACAGCGTTCCTGCGAGATGCGATGAATTCATTAGAAGAACCCGAATTTACCGATCCGGTGTGAATGGCACCTCAAGACAAGAAGAAGACTAGTATTCAATGAGTGTGCCATAGAAATCGCGCCCCTACCACAGAAAATAAAATTAAAAACGAATGCTATACATATTGCTTATATTGGGGCGTTCTGATTGTATATATAATAAACGATCTGACACAACCATCAATGATCCCCAATACACACCGCTTAAATATATAAAATATATATAAAATAATACTGTCTGCATATCTTTTGATGATCAACCGATTGTGTTACTATCAAGACACTTCCTAGTACTATTTACAGACTCTGTTTGCAATTAATAGGACAAAAATAGATAGAAGGGGAGAGGAAGAGCGTATATATAAAACCAAGTAACAGGCTCTTATAAGATATTTCCACTGTTTTTTTTTGTTTTTATTTTTTTTTTTACACAGAGATCACCACTTATCAAGGCCCGGAAGCCACTCAGGGATAAGGGTTATTGCAAGTACATCACGTTAGTGAGGATATTTTATGAAGTGTTTAATTAGGGGGGGGCGGTTCATTAGGAATTTGTTAACATTAGACTTGAAGACATCCAAGTTGTAGTCCGGAGGGAAGCAGGCAGACGGAACAGAGTTCCACAGGCGTGCAGTTCTAATAAAGAAGCTTTGCTCATGAAATCCGCGTTTTAATTTAGGCACAGATATAGAGTGGGGGAATGTAATGGTGTTATCTTATAACTATGTATCATTGTCTTTTTAGAGCCTAACCATAAATAACCATTCGTATTTCATTTCAAATATTTTCAATAAACTAACGTAAACAGTTCATATTTGTTGCTTAGGGATGTGTAGCATGGTTATCTGTCTAACATCAAAGCAGCAGACAAGTAGAAAACTATATATACAAGCGTAACGTGATCGTAATATTTGCTTAAATATCATGAATTAATTTATTCAAATTCCGTAATTATTATACTGTCAATTCTCTATTGATTATTATATTGCCCATCTGTTCTCTATCTATGTATATTGTACTATATCATATATCTAGTCGTGATTAATTTTTTTTAATATGACTAGAATTTTACTAGGTAGAATCGAAACCAAAACGTTTAGCTCTCCACCGGTATTCGATACCGTATGATCTATAACGTTGCCGCGGTTTAACGTACAAATGTGTATGTGATAATGCGAAGAGGGCAGTTAAAGTCAGCGTAAGTCCGTCAAATTCCTATTTTCATCAATTTTGACCACTAATCAGCTATATTTACCGGCTAAAAACAGTTTCGCATCCCCCTATATATTCTGTCCAATTCTTTTGGGCAGACATTAACTGAGTAGTTTAGTAGAGACTGTTCTGCACACGCAGAGACAACGTAATTTGGACTTCATTTGGAATATTTTCTGAACTCGGACATTTTTGCATTATTATCGATTTTCATAGAAATATGACTTTTTAAATAATTCATAGTTATCAATTCATGTACTAACTAGCGAGATTTATAGCCTGCATAGAAGTAGACTTTTACTAAGTCTTCTCTAAGAGTACAAATCAGTCTTTGAAACTCCATGGATTACAGGAAATGTTAAAAGGTTTTTATGCCATATAGATTAATAAATTGTCGTTATTTCTGGTTTAGAGAGGTTTTACTGAATTCCTCATGTGTTATATAATAATCGACGCCTCGGCTCAGTCTCGAAAGACAAAGAATACCTCCTGTAGGAGCAGGGGCGCGTATTATTGTAAGGTAAGGGTAGCACAATCCCCACCCACAATTCTCTTGAATCGCCACTGTTTGAGTCTATTGGCAAGGAGCAGTCCAGAACGACTGGAAACAATGCCGAGATAAGCGGGAGAGCACATACAGCACCTGGAAGTCCCAAATGGTCACACATTTACTACTTACGAGATTCAAGGTTGCTTGACTTCGGTGTGTACACGTGGTTTTGCCGTACATATATATATATATATATATATATATATATATATATATATATATATATATATATATATATATATATCAGTCATATGATGTCAATTATAAAGTCAGGAGAATGTTTCATTTAACTTCAAAGTATTACATAAGAGCAGAAGGATAATGAAAATGAAGTGATATGGTGGTCAACACTAATAGGAATGTTACTAACTTTACAATGATTTTCAGCAGCACAGTTCCGCGCCAAAATAGTCATAACGCATGTTATTCCATACAGTGTTTTCCGATCTCATACACAAATGAAAACTAATCCAGATTCCCTTTTATTCGTATAGAATTTATCCCCGTGTGGTCTTTTATGCTGTTCCTTTGAACATGAAAATTTAGATAGAGTCGAAATGCTGATAACTCAACAATTAACCACTCTGGACGCTGTAAGTCATAACGTTAGTGTTTGTGGTCGAAGCCTTTGAACAAATCGCTGAGATTGGGGAGGGGGTCTATTACCGTTGAGGGGAAAGTTATCGCAGAAAGGTGAACGAGTGAACGTAAATGAAGAAGAGCGCTAATTAAATCGCTCTGCTGCTTTATCTATGCATTTACATTTGCAGGTGCCAGAGTGAGTAGGTCCTGCGGCCGCGTGGAAACTGAACACTTGTTAAATCAATCAGATCATTTGCACGGGATACAAAGGCAAGTAAATGGCATTAAAATAAAATGGTTCTGTGTTTCGCAGACGGGAGTTTCTAGGAAATAAAAATTGAAATACTGCTCATTGGAATGTATGTTTTGTTTTAGGCATAAATAAATAATAATAGATGATATATGATATTTTGGTTATCAGTTTCTGTATTTAGTTCAATATACATCAGAGCGTGAGTACAGCTAGGTATAGCTAAATTGTGAAAATATATGGCAATTTAGCTACACAGATCCTACGCATTTTATTCTCGCAGCGTGAGGATTTCCTATGTGGTTTAAACGGGAATAATTATGTGTAGATTAATTACATTATATTTTAGAAATATAAATATATATATATATATATATATATATATATATATATATATATATATATATATATATATATATAAGTAAATTTTTGGTATAACAGAATGGAAGGAGAAATTTCAGAGGAAACATAATTAATTTAAATACCAAAAAAAAACAAAGAAATGGGCAGGTGAAATTAAATTTTTTTTTTTTTCCTTAAGGCCTTATCGTCTGACCCTCTAAGAGGAAACGTCAGAATGATAGATTAAAAACTAAGAAAACGAATGAGGGAAGAGGGGAATTTTGGTTACAGTTGGAAGAACAGTGGAGAAAAAAATAAAAAATAAAAAAAATAAAAAATAAAAAAAAATAAAATCTCACTGTTCAGGTGGTTTTAAATCAATAAATATCTCCAACTGATGTCTAAGAATCTTTTGTCTACACAGGCTAGGTCGAGAGTTGTTAATAACTAACGCCTCAATGATATTGAGATGATAGTTCGACCTAGCACTGTATAAAACAGAAAACCACCCATCGGAATATTGATCGGCACACCTATTTATACTCAACAGGTGATCGCCGATTGCAGACTCATGAGCCTGGGAGTGCCCGGATGCTCTCGAAACCTGGTGTAGTCGAATATCCCGAGGGATATGTTGGGATATTCTCATTTCTAATCTTTGGGACGTTTTGCCAACGTAGTCAGCTCCACACTGACAAACGAATTTATAAACAACAGAGTTCTTTTGAATGGTTGGCAAAACATCTTTACGAAAAGAAGAGAAAAAGGTTCGAGTTGTGTAAACTACTCTAAGCATAGTAGCTGGAAAACATCGTTGAGTAACAGAAGAAATCCTTTTAACAATATGAAGGCCATCAGGACCCAACCATGGTAATTTTAGATAAATGGGACAACGTGATGGACCAATATGTTTACCGCTATTAAATGTAGTAATTTTACGTTCAATAGTAGATTTTATTATATTAATGGGATATCCATTATTAAGAAAAATAGTTGTAATTTCACTAAGTTCCGTATCAAGACGGTTTGGTGAACAAATCATAAGTGCACGATGCGTAAGAGCGCTAATGAGGTTTATTTTTTTTTTTTCTAGACTGAGGGGCAAAAGAAAACCAATTAAGATAGAGCCCTGTAAATGTAGGTTTTCTATAAACAGAGGTCTCAAACGTAGTACCAACTTTAGAAACACGAACGTCGAGGAATGGGAGAGAGCTACAGTCTTCAACCTCCATAGTAAATTGTAAAGATGGATGCAGGTTGCAAAGAAGACGAAGAAACTGTTCAGCTTCGCTCCGAGAGGGAAAGCATGCAAAAGTATCATCAACGTAGCGTGTGTAGAATGCTGGCTTAATAATTTTGGAAAATAATTCGTTTTCCAAAAATCCAACGAAAATGTTGGCTAACGAAGGACCAAGAGGGCTACCCATTGATATCCCATCAATTTGACGGTACATAATGTTGTTGAAACTAAAGGAGACTGATTTAGTAGCAAGTTCCATTAGTTCAACAAAAATTCGTTCAGGAAATTGTGGAGATTTTAAGGGGCCACGGTATAGATAGTCAGCACAAATACCAATGGTTTCATCCAAAGGTATATTAGTATAAAGACTATTAATATCAAAGGAAGCCAAGAACTCGGTATTTTTAGATAAAGGTAATTTTTGTATCTGAGATACGAATTGAAAAGAATCAGAGATACAATGGACCGAATAAAAAGAAAGCACATGTTTAAGAAGGTCAACTAGCCATTTACCAAGTTCGTGTTGTGCAGAACCCAACATAGATAAAATGGGTCGCAAAGGAATGTTGGGTTTATGGACCTTGGGTAAACCGTACATTCTAGGCCTTTGAGAACCGATGGGTCGGATTCTATCATAGATCTCCTTAGAAATAAATCCGCTTTTATGAAGTTGAAGAAATCTTTTCTGGATTTTTATTTCCATACGAAAAGTATCATGATGGCATAAATCACCCAAACGGAGAAACTTACTTTTATCGTCCAAGATTTGTAACATTTTGGAGATATAATCCGTTTTGTTAAGTATAACAACGCCCGATCCTTTATCCGGGCGAGAAAGGTAAATGTCGGGATTAGACCTAATTAATTTTGCAGCTTCAAAATGATTTTTCTGCCAAATAAAATCACTAGATTTAGTATTTATGGCAGAAAACCTCCGACCTAATTCGCCTAACTGAATTTTAACACTAGTTAATTCATCAGTAGAGATAGGCGAATGGTGTTTTAATTGAGTATACAATAATTCAATTTCACTAAATACTGAGATTTTATCAACAGAAGGGGGAGGAATGCAAAATTGTAAGCCAGCAGATAAAACAAATTCTTCTGTAGTGGACAAAACATGAGAAGAATAATTAAATATATGTTTATCCAATATATATATATATATGTGTGTGTGTGTGTGTGTACTAGGAGAGTGATTCTAGGTTTCCGAGAATGGAATGGTGATCACTCACATATGTTTTTTGTCATGAAAATCGATGAAATATCCCATTTTTCAATCAAATCGATTGATTTCCTCATCTAATTGGAGACATGCGATGCACTTGGAGAAGGTTTCACATGCTACTCACAGTGACTAATTTCATAATATTTTGTTGTCGACATTGCACTGGAGGGAACCTACTGTTGATTTTATAAAATTATTTACATACATAATGGCTTGCATTAAAGTTTAAAATATAAAAGCCGAATAGCATGATTCAATTGCGCTTTACACAGGAGCATTCATTACAAACGGACCCTAGTCATATCAAAGATACTATTGATTGTATATGCCTGGCTTACTGTTTGTGCGGTGATAATGGATTGAATTTAAGTTTAAAATAAAAAACGCAAGTATTATTGTGAAACTGTGCGTTAAACAAAGACATTCATATCGAAGTGCTTCTGTTGTATAAAAGAGCATACTGTTGATTTTATGTACCGGGCCTTTCGGCTTGTGTGGTAATAGCACTTCTCAAAAGCCTTTGTGATGTTAAGCAGTATAAAATGTTTACTTTGGTCAAAATAGGCTTTTCATTCTTTCATCGGATTATTTCGATTATTGATTATCAATACTTATGGAAGACATGCCGATAGAGCCTAGATAGCCTTTCTGTCGGTATGTCTTGATAATTTTATAATTTACATAAAAATGAATTAAATGATCCTAATTATGATATAATAAAATTATCAATTTTTATGTAAATTATAAAATTATTAATTCCATCTATTAACTAACTAACTAATGAATTAATTTTATTCAAACAATTTTCACTACATAAATATATGCAAATAATAGTGGGGAAATAAGTTCAATCCAGCGACTGACACCCTTTCTAACTCAACAATAAACAACAACATATGCAAATAATAAATAAAATATTTATCAATATTCAAATTTTACGTTTTAGCTGCAATATTTTAAGTCTAAAAAATTCTTATTTTTTACTTTACTAGAATATCTTGTTCTTTACTTTTTCAGGTTGAATTTCTTGTCCTTTACTTTTCCAGGTTTAATAAAATCTTAAGAATACTACTTTTCATGCGCGCATTTTTCCATATAATCCATGATTCTTCCAGGCATTGCTATTGTATTTATTAATTACGTTTAAAAAAAATCTCCTTCAGACGATTTTTTTCTTTTTTTTTTTTGTAAATAAATATATATTTATTATCATGATTATTCCAAGTTCGTTGTTAATAATATATATATAAATACACACAAAGAAAAATACAGGAATAATCGACAATGTTGTCTGTTTTTCTAAAAAAAACATTTCTCTTTCATTCCCTGAATGAATGAGATAAATGAATAATAAAATAAAAATTCAACAATCTTTAAACTATTTTCAGTATTTCCGAGTCAGTTTAAATAAAGTTGTGTTGTTTTTCTTTCATTTCTTCTAATAAAATGAAATAAAAACTAAACCTTTTATTTTATCCAAGTTTCATTGTCATCGACATTTAAAGTGACGTCTGCTTTTATCCTTTTTTTAATTTACCTTTAAAAATCTTTAAACTATTTTCAGTATTTCCTAGTAAGTTTAAATAAAGTTGTGTTGTTTTTTCTTTCATTTCTTCTAATAAAATAAAATAAAAACTAAACCTTTTATTTTATCCAAGTGTCCTTGTCATCGAAATTTAAAGTGACGTCTGCTGTTATCCTTTTTTTTAATTTACCTTTAAAAATCTTTAAACTATTTTCAGTATTTCCAAGTCAGTTTAAATAAAGTTGTGTTGTTTTTTCTTTCATTTCTTCTACTAAAATAAAATAAAAACTAAACCTTTTATTTTATCCATTTTTTTCTGGCTTCTTCTGATTGTCTCTGCCACTCTCACTAGTATTTTCTTCTTTTTATTCTTTTAAGTTCACATGTATTATTCGACTTATTTGCTTCCGAAACTAGGCAAGCAGGTTCACTGATACTGATGATAATATGGACAAGACACGATCTCACAGCAGCAGCAGCAGCTCTAAGAGTAGTAGTTATAATAATAACTTGGAACCGGCGAATTATTAGCATATTAATAGTTCGATTTTTATCGGTTTTTATTTTAAAAAAACATTACACGGGATTAAACCTAAAATCTTTCCACCAATCCCGGCTCTGTCCCCGTTACGGTAACATATAACATTTTCAATTTAATTTCGAATCACAGTAGTTGTTATGAAATGACTACATTTTTCATCAAATGTGATAACGAAAAATTTGAGTTCATTCAAAGAATATGTATATCATAGAATTCACTAATATTTTTAATCGATAAATTCACCATTTTTTGCTATAAAATCATAAGGAGAGTTAAAAAAAATTAGTTATAAAAAAAACGTTCGTTTTTTTAATTATAAAAAAACCGATACACGGGATTGAACCTAAAATCTTTCCACCGGTACTCTAACCGTTACGCTAACATGTCATATTGGCAAAATCGCAGTAAAAAATATTTATATACAAAAAAAAAGTTATGCAAAATAAAAAAAGCGTTAGTCACTTATGTATGTACTTACTCTCCTGTTTGTGAACCCACATATTTTGTTGTAACTTTTTTCTACTGAGCCAATTTTCGAATTTTTTTTTTCAAAATGTCGCTAATGAGGTGTTCTATCCAACTATATAATCTGTTTGAAATTTGGTTGCGAACGGAATTAGTGGTGGGGGTTTGAATGTGTCTCGATTCATTCAATTTCGGACTTAAGCATGTATTCAACCACTACCGTGGTTGAATGATATATATATATATATATATATATATATATATATATATATATAGAGAGAGAGAGAGAGAGAGAGAGAGAGAGATCTTATTTATTTTTGCGATACGTTTTGAATGAATTTAATTATTTACGAAAGTGCATTTTTTACCTAAATGCGAACTGGGAATACTTTTCCCAATTTGGTACCCACATATGCGAAGCGGCATATATATTGTTTTATTTTTAAATATAATTATCCACTTACACGTGATTCGTCGTCTACGACTCATCAAAATGGCTGAATCTAGCGAGATTCGAAACCCGGACCCCAGCGTAAGGAACCTAACCCCTTGCTGCTAGTCCATCTCGCTCGACTGTTTGTATATATCGCGATTTACTTAGATGTTATTTGTTTTTGTTTTTTGTTTTTGCGGTTTAGGCTCCTTACCGTGGGATCCTGATTTCGAATCTCGCTAGATTCAGCCACTCTGATGAGTCGTAGACGATGAAACACATGCCAGTGGATCGATACTGTCTGAAATCGTATGCATTGAATAAGGTGTCCATGTTATGAATAACTTAAAATTTACGCAAATACAAATGCATGAATTATTTATTCAGCGTCACGTCGAGTGTATAATACGACCAACTTACGCTGTCTCTTCTTCACAAATGTTTAGTTTACAAAACTTATCCGTACAATTTATGTGGTTGCTTGTCAGACGACCTTATGGTAACTAGTCACATGGACGAGAAACGAGTGGATTGAGTAACTTAACGGCGTGCAAATTATGTGAAAAGGCCGTGAGTTAAATATACCTAGTAACTTGTCCTCATAAAAAAAACAGAAGAGTGTGACAGAAAGTGGAGATATTTTCAGTAATGAATCACATTTAGATGGCGCAGATTATTCTTAAAAAATAAGGATGTAGGAATAAAGTCGTTCAATTTTATTTGCCCTTTCTTTTTTCGTTACATTTTCCAATTGGTTTGTGGTGTCTGCTTTAATTTAGTAGAAAAGAAATATGTTGTCTTTTTTATTTTTGTTTTATCCCAATCAAAATTGAATATATATCTTAACATTGTATATTTTTCGTTAATATGTGACTTTCCTGTCTCTCTATCGCTCACTTTATTTCAAAATTGTTCAACACGTAATTAGCCTTTGGTAATAAGTTATGAAAATATATATGGAAATTCGGCTACAGATTGTTCCGCATTTCATCACAGTAGGGAATATTTACTTTCAATTATTACCATACGATTCCAAAGAAGGATGATAATGGGTAGATTCTGTGTAACTTAATTATGATATATATGTATATATATATATATATATATATATATATATATATAACTTACATTATATATGTGTGTGTACGTATGTATGTGTGTTTTTGTATTTTGTATGTGGGCATGTGTGTGTGCATATATATATATATATATATATATATATATATATATATATATATATATATATACATAGTGAGAGAGAGAGAGAGAGAAACCGAGAGGAAAAGAAAGAGAGATGTCAATATTATGAACTTTGGGAAATTAGCAGAGTGATGCTTAACCCAAAGCGGCGATTACCACATAATAATATGCGCATACAGTCGAATACACTCATATATACACACACACAGAGAAACACACACACACACACACACACAGAAACACACACACACATAGCACACTTTTTCTTTATCTCTTATTCTATTTCACTCTCTTTCTTTGCTTCCATCCCTCACTGTATATATATATAAATGTATATTAAAAAAAAAATCATGTTCACTCTTACAAATACATACAGATACACATAATTTAAGAATATTAAAAAAAAAAACGTATATGCATATTTATATACGTGCACGTGTTTTGTACACACACAATCTATATATCATGTGTTTACTATCTTTTGTGTGGTACACACGCATCGTTGTGTGCTTATTCCTTAGGTATACAGGTTCAATTTATATTAATGACATTAAATCTCTTAATGTTAGGGTAAAAGTCCTTTTTGCAAATTTTATGGCCCTTTCAATACACTCTTCTAATTTTGAAAGTAGAAAATGTCTGTGTTAATTTGCAGCTAATGATTCTCTAAATACAATTCCGAGCAAAACACGTGCGAAATAATTTACTGAAACAGACTGGATTTGATTTTCATTGAACGCTTTTAGACAACCGGTTATTATCGCTCGAGGAATGGCCTTTCTCATCGCTATGATTCGCATTCTGATAAATTCTGTTTTTTGTTATCTTTTTTAACGTGGTTATTTAAATGAAATAAAAACGAAACAGAACAAAACGAAATAGCAGCTGGAGAGCTTAATTTGTTAAAAGAGTTTATAATACTATTCTCTTTTATTAGTCATTTCGGTTTGGCATTATTTTTTTTGTTTTTTTTTTATTTAATTTTTTTTCTTTTGAAAACAAAAAAAAGGCAAAACAATGGGAAATCGTCGTAATAATTCAGTAAGTAGTTTCTTTATACTGTAGTTTGGACACACTATTTACGGATTCTGAGTACAACTTTGCTGCATTCTCTAACCCCCTTTATTCTTTCTCCCTCATTCTAGTTCTCTCTCTTGTTTTAATTCCGCCCCTCTCTATATACCTATACACAGATAAAGAGAGAGAGAGAGAGGGAAAGAGAGAGAGAGAGAGGGGAGACAGAGAAATAGAGAGAGAGAGAGAGAGAGAATACAGTGTCAGGATAAAAAGTACTTTCCTAAACATAAAAGTTGGCACAAACTTTATATTTCTTTACATAGATTAAAACAAACATAAAATAATAATCATCCTTAAGGTTAGAATCTGCATTCTATTGGGATAAAAATGTATTATTGCATTTTGATTATAGAGAAGACATGAATTTCAGATTTAAGTAAGGCATCTTACTTGATGTTTGTCTAACGCTTGTGGATAAAATTCCATGCAAACTTGTTATATTTGAAGATTTAAATGAAAGGCTCATAACGAATTATGGTTGCTAATTTATTTTAAATTGCTTAAAAAACTTAAATCAGGAGAAGTTTTTTTAGACATGTTTTTTACGCATTTTTTTATATTTCCAAAAAAAGGAAGACATGAATCTGCACAACAAACTATCAGTCTGTATTAATTCTTGCGCATTCAACTAAATCAGACTTAATTTAGTACATGACTAAGGTTTTACGCTTGTGTTTAAAACATCCGAATCCTCAGTTAATACACGCATGGATTCAATCCTGTGCATACAAATAAAAAATATGTGAACTTATCAACATTTATAATTGTAAAATTCAAATTTTGTAAATAGCTTATTAATATAAGTCTGGCATAAAGCACTTATACGAAATGATACAAAAGTGATAATCTTAAATTTTGAACTTTTAAATTCGGATCCATACGTAAATCGAATTTTTGGATTTGTTTAATATACATGAATAGTGTATATATTGAAATGAGTCAATAAAATGTTCTTAAACGTCATATTGAATGTTTACACAGTGTCGAACAGTTATTTTTCTTCTTGCTTGCTTATTTTATTTATAAGTTTTCAAACATGACACTAAGTGATATAAGCATAATATTCATAAATCTATGTAATTAACACCTTAATTTTACACTAGTTTTATGAGATATATGCCAATAAAAGCAATTTATAGTGTAATCGCTGTTCATTTCGCTGCCCTTTACGTCACATAAATTTAAGTAAATATCCATTGAAATTGTAGTCTATGAATTGTATTGATTTGTGCAGTATTAAGCAGCGGATAAATTGATATTGCTACACACTGATAGTATATATCTGAATTTAGTAAGAGTCGGATCAATACATTGAAAATTAAACTGTAATGTAAACTATTAAAATACGAGAAAAGTAATTAATTCTCACCTTGAACAAGGGTTAATAATGTCCAGGATATTATGCATTTCGGGAAATATTGATTGATTTCGGAATCATTTAATTTTATTTATAAAATTCGCAAGTTTAACTATTTCAACAATCGCCGTTGTGAAATCTCCTTTTGAGAGTTGTTGTTTTCAAGTAGCCATGAACTCGTCGTCGCTTCCAAATCTTATTTCGACGATCGTCAATTTTAAAATCGGGTTAAAAGTAAGCTGTTACAAGTAAGACGTGCGTAAACGACACAGGTGATCCATGACCAATACGTCAATGGAATACGCACTGTAAAGTATATTCTTTTTCATAATTCAGATTATAATATTGGACTACGATTTTCATCTTGATACTAAAGTGTCAATATTAGTTGGAATAATCCAAATATTACAAATCATCATTAGTTTAAAGTTTTCGAAATATAAACATTTTTAGTATACTAACACGTAACCTAATTATTAAGTCTTTCGCCCTACAAATTTTCGAGGATCATTTTTCTGAAACTCTAACCAGCGATTTTTTCAACGATTTTGATATCCGAGAGAATATTGCGCCAGCGAACTCAGAGAATTTAGCAGAAACAGTTTAGTTCAAACATTGCCAATCTTTTGACATCCGCAGTTCTCATCGTCCAAGGTCTGCTATCGTTGAGTAGGATCGTCCCGCCGTGCTCTGGATAAATCTGGATTTTCGTGTCTATTGTTATCTCGTGACGAGACCACAGACGGTGTTGTAGGGGACTGAAAGCATATCGTGCATTGTTGATTCAAACGCCTATGTCATCATATTCCTCGTTAGAACAAACAGTGAGTCAAGGTATTCGAAGTGATAGAAATCCTCCAGAGTATCCCCGGTGAGAATAATTGTGCAGGAAGGATTTTTGATTTCGTAGAATTTAACTTTATTCCAATCTTAGATACGAAATGGTACAGTTTGCCGATTTTATCTGATTGAATATCGATCAAGTTTTCTCTGAGAATGGCCATGTCAGCTGCTTAGTCAAGACTAATAAGGACGGGGTTGCGGTCACCAGAGACATCAGAAACTCGGCAAGTGCTTTGCATGTGATCCAGTCAAATACATAGTTAAGCAGTGTAGTCGAACGAACATGTACTTTTCTAACTAACCTGAAACAGTCCCTTCGAGATTACTTGATACCATTAGCTCTCAAATTACTAGAAAATTCAAAGTGATGAGCGAACTAGCACTATTTCTAATTACAAAAATGATAACGATCATGATCAATAATAAGATTAAGGAACATGAGACTTTTTGTAAAAACGAAAAAACAACGAATACTAGACTAAAATGGATAAATGTTATACCCATTAGCACATAAAATATAAGATACATTAAACACGGTTATAAAATATACTAAAGTTAAGTTTTCAACTTGAGTAAAACGAAGAAAAAACAAGAAATGGTGCACATAAACATGAATGATCAAATCACACGAACGAATCTATATAACTTTTGGCGCTTTCACGATTTATAAATAAATAGATTATATAATCGAAAAAGTATAACAGTCCATATAGACTGACCTAAGTTGTTACGAATGCTATTATGAGCATCCAAAAGAAATAGGTAGCAATACAATTTTTAAAAATTAGAATAAAATGAACCGAACATAAGAAATTTATATGCTTATTGTATTTATTTGCTTCCCCACCAATCAAATTAGGCACAAGGCCGTTTTTAATGTGGGGGATAAATAGCTCCCCTAAAAGTAGGCAAAAGGGGGGCACTCTGGTTATCAAAAATAATAATTGTCCCAGTATAGAGGGTCTCCCCTCCATTGGTTGGGACAAATTATCTTAAGTGCAGCATATGCAGAACAGATACTACAATTTGATCACGGCCCGAAGGCCAAATTCCCAAATTCTAATGCATTAAATATTAAATTTGATGTTATATTTCAACGTCCGTCATATATATATATATATATATATATATATATATATATATATATACGTGTGTGTGTCCGTATCTGTGTATGTATGCATAATTATGTGTGTGTGTTTGTGTACTCCTGTACTCACAATTATTCGTGAGGAACTGGAGATGCGGAAGATTTGCGCGAAGACACACAGAGAAGAGCAGAAAGAAAGACGTTGTAAAAACAGCAGAGAGATGGTCAAGCGGATCAATTCAGATCCCGCAATTGTTGATATTCTGGCGAGCTGAGATAGAAGCTAAATCTACTCTATGACTCAGAGTCTAAGAGACAGGGTTCCCAGTGGAAGCATGCTGGCCCTCCTAGACTCAAAAAGGCCAGACAGATCTAATCCACCCAGAAACTTATGTGGATCTTTTTTTACAGCAAGAGTAAGATCTATATGAACTATTGTATCTTGTGTCTATATAGGTCTAGTGTATATAAGGTATACTGCTATCGATGCTCGTGTATCGTCTAACGGTTAGAATTATAAGGGCAATTACTTTTCTTTGTTTATGGGGTGTTACGTGTTTCGCGTATATTTAATAGCCGTGTGTGTGTGGGTATTTTCACATATTCACGACGAACAGGACAACGAAACGGATAGTTTTTTTAATAATTATGAGTAACACCCCTGTCTCCTTGACACCAGACATAGCCACATACCTTATTTATTGTACCCGTCTCCGATGGCAGTGGGCACCTGAAATGAAGGCATTTTCTGATTAATGGACCACCCAAAACCCCAGATCTTTATTTCCAAATCTTTCATGTACAGAGTTTGGAGTTCTTAATCTTCTCCCTTACATTATATTTAGTTGGTCCGTAGATGCTTCTATCGGCTCGATGCTTCTAATTTTGATTTCTTTTGGCTTACGTGTCTCTGATGTCATCCAGGGTGTCAATCTGATTTGTAACGCAAACCACATCGTTGTTTACTAAAGAAAATTCAAAACTTGCTTTGTTTAAGCCGTTTCCCGATTTATAAGGTTTCCTTGAGCCAAAACTCCCCAGTTTAATATTTAACATAACTATTGTAACTAACATTCTTTTCTCATAAACATTCTTCTGAATATCATTTTAATCTAACTAATTTAAAAGTTAATCATTATAATCGTTCTTACCCTTGGCACCGCTCGTTACAAGATAACACAAATACTACGCATGGTCATAGCCAAACGGTCACATCCCAACACTACCGGACAGACATTCAAGAAGTAATACTATATTGAGGTTTTAAAGAAGTTCAGGAAGAGATTCTGCCGGAAGATGGCAGTACACTTCAACGCGGATCAGTAGCATTTCCACCAGGACAATGTACAAGACTACAACTCCATACGTGACTATTTGACCAAGTTACTCACTTTCCTTACAGTCCAGACATTGGTCCCTGTCACATTTGCTTATTCCTTTAGCTCAAGAAAATAGTAGACTGTCCTTATGAAGCAACTGAGAAAATGAAATAGGCTATGACGAAGGTCATTGTCATGTTCACGCAAGAGGAATTACATTGGACCTTCTAGATGTTGCAACGGAACAACAGGTGTATTGCAGCCGGTGAAGATTACTTGGAAGGGGACTAGAGTATCATGTGTGTACTATCAATAAAAGTGGTCATAGGAAAAGTGCCTGGAAACTAATTTAAGCCACCTCGTACCTATACCTTTCATTGTTGCGGTATACGCACGTTTGGAGAAAACTGTTCAACCACTTTCTCACCAAACGACCTTCAACCGAAAATCATTCAGCAGTAAATACAGGGGATAAGTTAAGACTGAGCATTCTTATCCCATCGCGGTTAATCATCTGAAGAAGATCAGAAGATGAGTTGGCTGAAACGTAGTTAAACAACAATTATTAAGATGAGGAAAACAGTTCGTAAAACGAGTGAATGTGCAAATTATGATGTCCCATCTCAAAAGGTTTCCAAAAATAAAAAACAAACCATAACTCAAAAGATAAGTAATCTTTAACTCAATTTCGAACACTCTAACAAATGAGATTTATTCTAACCTTACTACGACGAGATAAGAAATAAATCCTACTTATGTCAAGCAGTCAGGCAACCACATTAAGTCATATTAATGCTAATCAACAAAAAGCAATTTACATTTATAGCTTAGATTAAACGGCTTATATTATTTCTAATTCATGGGGAAAGGCGACTACAAATATATATATATATATATATATATATATGTGTGTGTGTGTGTGTGTGTGTGTGTACGTGTGTGTGTACGTGTGTGTGCGTGCGTGTGTGCGTGCGTGTGTGTGTGAGTGGGTGAGATTGGATGTTCTCCGAGATTTAATGAGGATCAACGAAAGTTCTATTCTTTTATAATTTGTCTTCGAAATCGGTGAAATGTACTATTTTTTACTCAAATGTATTGATTGCCTGCTCTAGTCTGGGCCATTCCACAGTGTACTTTGAGGAAGATTCACATGCCTCCTCGTATTTATCTAGTGCACAATGCATTGCAATCTACATTGCACTGAAGAGAATATACTGTGGATTTTATAAAATGCATTTGTTAATAATGGCATCAATTAAAGTTTAAAAGTTACAAAAGTGAAGTACCATAGCCCAGTTGTGCTCCAAACAGAAATATAAATTTCAACCGCGCCCCTGTCTTTACAAAGAAACAACTTCTTATTGAATGAAATTGTTTTTAGGTAATCACCTGAATTAAAGTTAACCATACGAAAGTAAAGTATCAGGATTCAATTTTGCTATAAAAAGAAACATTAATTTCGAACGTGCCACCGACTCAAAAAGATGTTACAGTTTATTTTATAGGCTGGGCTTTTGTGCTCGTGCAATATTAAAACGTCTTAAATGCACTCGTGATGTTAGGTTGTATAAAATGTTAACTTTGATCGAAATCGAACTTCATTCTTTAATCAGATTTTTTTCAATACTTATTAGACCCATTTCGATGCAAAGGCTAGGGAAGATTACTCACAAACACATCGAGTAGCTTTGTGTGAAATGTCAAAACAACCAGCCCGGTCGCTGCCGAGTATACAGGGCACTAACTCACATACATAAATTTCCTTTTATGAACAGGGTGATTAGTAAGTAACTCCCTATTCTAAAATACCTGTAATTTATTCAAATGCTGTGATATGTTTCTCAATTTTTGTTTGCATGTTACTTAATGTGTGGTAATTAAATTTGTACTTTTCATATCTGTTATATGAATTTGGCTTTGAATCTTGTTAAGTTGCTTAAAATTTCAAAAATGTCTGGCCGTCGTATTGTATAGAAAAATCAGTTGATGAAATCGGTTGATGCGGTTTAGGGTCGAGTTGAAAAGCTGGTGGCGAATGGTGGTGCCCATATTGAAATTTAAATAAAAGTCTATGTAATTTACTTTCTTCTCATGCTCATTAATTTGGTAAATTATTTTTTCCAAAACATGTTATAGTTATTTTAGAACAGGGAGTTACTTTCGAATCACCCTATGGGTCTCTCTATATGTGGGTCTATGTGTGCGTGTGTGCGTGTATACGTGCAGAGTAACATATGGAGAGTTGGTTTTCCCGATTTACTAACCTATTAAAGCTTTGACCTCTGATCGTCAGCCTCCGCAGGTGCTATGAATATGTCAACAATATTTTGACAGAGGAAATATAAAATATATCTGCGAACTTCAGGAACGTACTTAGAATACATTAGTTATGATTATTGCCTAAAAGCTAGTGTCGATGCAGGCATCAGTGTTGTCATCTGCTCGGCTCCAAGATTTGAATATAAATATAAACTTTACAAACACATTAAACTAGTAACGATATTTTTGTTCGACGTGCACAGCCATACCTTTCGTTATTTACCTGGTGATTGTCAGTTCGAGGAAGCCGAAAATAGCTCAGTGTCAGACTTGACCTGATCGATAATATCGATTGATTTTCACCGAAGACGACTGGCATTCCAGAAACAAGGCTAAGGATATTGGCGTGAAACGGGAAGGATGGTTATGATGTGTGTCGCCGGAGAAGGGTGGGCGTAGCTGGTGATGGAAGAAGAGAACGATGATGAAAGAAACGGTTGCGGTAGTAGGTGCTTATTTGAGGGTTTAGGTTTTCTGCAGCGATGACTAAAAGAGAAACACGAGCGAACAAGGTTGAAATAGAGGATATATATATATATATATATATATATATATATATATATATATATATATCCTTTATTTCATATATATATATATATATATATATATGCACTCCTATGAATTCGTTTTTCTTTTGTGTGTCTTGATATTCATATTAAAAACACTGTTTTTATATTTATTTTAAAAGAAAATACAATTTTCTTATATATGGTTTGTGGAAATGCATTCATTAGCAAAAGATCTAGCTAATGTACATGTTCTTTTAGTCCAATGTTAACAAATTCCTAATGAACCGCCCCCTTAAGTAAACACTTCAGCAAATCTCCTCACTAACTTAATGTACTTGCAATAACCCTTATCCCTGAGTGACTTCCGGGCCTTGATAAGTGGTTATCACTGTGTAAAAAAAAACAAAAAACAACAACATTCCTTTTAATTAATTCCCTATTAGTTTTTTCGGTCTTCTGATGGGATGGTCATCTTTAGTTAACTATTACGTGTAATTATATTCACGCAGATATTTTACATGATTTTTCCTTGTATATTTGCGTAAAATCTTTACAGTAAACAAAAAATTGTTTCCATATAATTTATGTAAACGTATATATTTTTGTTTAATCTATTAGTCTATTTATCTATCTATTTATTTATCTATAAAAGTGAACGTGTCTGTGTGGCTGTCTGTCTATGTGCGGTGTACATTTCCCTACGGAATAACTGTCAATTTTTAGTCTACAGACTCGAAATTTGATATACAGGGTACAGAGATTTGGGAAAATCTGTTTAATCCGTTTTCGGCCAGAAATTTAGCTGTTAAGGGGTCAAAGTTCAAGGAACTGACCTTTGGGAACTATACCAAACTCCTCCGACAATATTTGGTATAAACACTTGAAATTTTAAATAGAGGTTCCTTGGACAAGGATCTGACTTAATAACTTGATGTCAGCCCAATACAGTAAATGTTAAGGGGTCATAATAGGAGTCAAAGTTTTAAAAAATTTACATTTTTTTTGCTCAGCATACACCTCCAAACACCCAGGCAACGCGGGCTAAAATGCTAGTATATCTATAAAAGTGAACGTGACTGTCTGTCTGTGTGTTGTGTGCACATTTCCCTACGCAATAACTCTGTCAATTTTTAGTCTACAGACGCGAAATTTGATATAGAGGATACTGAGATTTGGGATAATTACGAAATTCGTTTTCGGCCAGAAATTTGGCTGTTAAGGGGTCAAAGTTCAACAATTTAACCTTTAAGAACTCTGCCAAACTCTTCCGACAATTTTGGGTATACACAATTGAAATTTTAGATATATGTTTCTTGGACATGGATCTAACTTAATAACATAATTTGACCCCAAAACAATAAATGTAATGCGGTAACTATAGCGGTTAAAGTTTAAAAAATTGGACGCTTTTTTTTTTTTTTTTTTTTGCTCAACATACACCTTCAAACACCCGGGAGACGCCGGGCAAAATGCTAGTATATATATATATATATATATATATATATATATATATATATATATATATATATATATATATATATATATAAGTAAACGTGTCTGTCTGTGTTTCTTCTACGCAATAACTGTCAATTTTTAGTCTATAGACTCGAAATTTGATATAGAGGATACTGAGATTTGAGAAAATCTTTGTAATCATTTTTTACTAGAAATTTGGCTGTTAAAGAGGGAAAGTGAAACGCTATGTCCTGTAAAAACTCTGCCAAACTCCTCCGCTAATTTTAAGTCTAAACACTTTAAACTTTAGATATAGGTTCATTGAACATGGATCTAACTTAATAACTTGATTTGAGCCCAAAGCGATAAATGTTAATGGGTCATAATAGGGGTCAAAGTAAAAAAAATAATTGACAGTTTTTTTTTTGCTCAACATACACTTCTAAACACCCGGGCAACGCAGGGCTGAAATGCTAGTATAGATATGAATGAAATATTATGAATTAACTATAAAAAAAGGTATGATTGAGAAGATAATTCTGTTTCTTTAGTCAATGTCTGCTGAAATGAAAAATATACTGAACACAAATATTTAAATTATAATTTACAGGAATTTATTGTTCGATGGAATACTCCAAAATAGATTCAAATTACCGTAATTCGCGGAGTTTTAAAAAAATGCGTCCTTTCATCAGATGCAAGATTTTATCGAATAATTATTATACTGATTTTGCTAATTACTATTATAGTATTTGCTGATACTGACATAAAATGAAACTGCCTTATATGAAAAAATAAATATATTTGCCAGCCCTGTAATTTTATATATATATATATATATATATATATATATATATATATATATATATATATATATATATAGATATATATATATATACTAGGCTTGCTTTCAGCCAGGCGTTTTCCGGGTTTTTTTTTGGGGGGGGGGTTGGATGTGTATGTTGAGCAAAAACAAAAGTGGTAGTAGGAAGGAAGGGTCGAAACTGTAACTCGAACGAGGAAAATTACTGGAAAACCCCCAGACGTCTTTGCTGTTACGACCACCGCCAAAGCGAAAGTGAATTATGTTTAAATTAAGGCTGGACAATTGAAAGGAGAGGATGAGTTTAAAATATATCGGCGAAAAAAAGCGATTCCCCTGTAGAAAAGTGCCCAGTTGAAGGTGAAAATCTTAACGTTTTTAACCAATTATCTGATATTTGGCGTCTGAAAGCTCGAACTTCAAAACGTTAAATCTTTCGCCTCTGTCGAAGTTTTTAGGCAGACATGCAAACATATACATACATACATTTAAGTATAGGTAATTAACAATTTTCAACCCAAACCGATTAAAAAGCTTTCCCTATCTCTGAATATCCTGAATTAATAAAATTTAATTCTTTAGACAGGAAATTGTCTGGGTAATTTGGTAGAGACCGCAGAGATACACATTTTTTAAAACTTTGACCCTTATTATGACCCCTGAAGATTTATTGTTTTGGGGTAAAATCAAGTTATTAAGTTAGATTCATGTCCAAGGAACCTATATCTAAAATTTCAAGTGTTTGAACCCAAAATTGTCGGAGGTGTTTGGTAGAGTTCTCCAAGGTAAAATCGTTAAACTTTAATGCCTTAATAGCAAAATTTCTGGCTGAAACCGAATTACAAAGATTTTCCTTAATCTCAGTACTCTGTATGTCACATTTCGAGTCTGTACTAAAAATTGACAGATTATTTATTATTTATTATTATTGCGGTGGAAAATGTACATAGGTACACACGTTCTCTTTTATATATATATACTAGCATTTTAGCTCGGCGTGGCCCGGGTGTTTGGAGGTGTATGTTGAGCAAAAAAACAAAAAAAAAAACAGAAAATGTGTCAATTTTTTTAACTTTGACCCTTATTATGACCGGTTTACATGTATTGCTTTGACTCAATTACAGTTATTAAGTTAGATCCGTATCCGTGGAACCTCTATTAAACATTTCAAGTGTTTAGACCAAAAATTCTCGGAAGAGTTTGGTAGAGTTCTCAAAGGCTAAATCGTTGAACTCTGACCCATTAAAAGCAAAATTTCGGTCCCAAAACCGACCACACAGATGTTCCCTAATCTCAGTAACCTGTATATCAAATTTCGAGTCGGTAAACTTAAAATTGACAGAGTTATTTCGTAGGAAAATGTACACAGGCAGACAGACAGACAGACAGACAGACGGACACACAGACACGTTCAATTTCAGAGATTAAACAAAAATATATACGCGCTAGCATGGACGCCCGGTATTGCCCGGCTCTTTGGATGTGTATGTTGAGCAAAAAAAAAAAGTGGTAGTAGGAAGGCAGGCTCGAACCCGTACCGCAAAGGAGGAAAAGAACGGAGTAAAGTCTAACGTTTATGCTGTTACAACCACTGCCAAACCGGAAGCGGCATTTTTAAAAATTAAGGCTCGACAATCTAAAGTAGAGGGCCACTTTCAAAAATATCGACGAAAAAAGTGCCCCCTATAGAAAAGTGTCTAGTTGAAGGGGAAGACATTAATGTTTTAGCCAATTTTTCGATATTTGTCGTATGAAAGATCGAACTTTAAAACGATACTGATCTTGGTAAAATCCGTCGCATCTATTGAAAGTTTAAGGCTGACATGCAAACAGACATACACACATACATTTATATATTGGTAACTAAAAATTTTCGACCCAAACTGATGAAAAAGCTTGCCCTATCTCTGAATACCCTTTATGTAAAATTTCAAATATTTAGACCAGAAATTGTCTGAGTAATTTTGAAGAGACCGCAGAGGTCAATTTTTTTAAAATTCGACTCCTATTACGACCCCTTAAATTTATTGTTTTGGGCTCAAATCAAGTTATTAAATTAGATCCATGTCCAAGGAACCTATATCTAAAATTTCAAGTGCGTAGACCCAAAATTGTCTGAGGAGTTTTGTAGAGTTCTCAAAGGTAAAATCGTTGAACTTTGACCCCTTAATCGCCAAATTTCTGGCCACAAACCGATCACATCGGTTTTCCCAAATCTCAGTACACTGTATATCAAATTTCGAGACTGTAGACTAAAAATACTAAGTAAATGGAGTAAAGTTAGGATAAATAAATTGGTGTAGTTAATAATGAGAGGTTAGGTAGACGCATGATAAAATATGTTCCAATACATGTTGCTGGTTTAATATTTAGGGCTCTGTATGTGTTTGCCTTGCTCATTAAGTAAGGTTTAAGTTATATTGGCTTGCAAAAAAACAATTTAGAGATAAAAATAAAAATAAAGATGAATAAAACAAGATAGAAATAGAATAAATTAAAAGGTAAAAATGATAAGGATTATAGAAGTAGGGGAGAGAATGATGATTATAAATTAAATGCGTGAAGGTGTAAATAGGGATCAAATTTTTTTTCCTTAAGTAGTTTTTTTGTATATATTGGTTAAATGTATATGCATTGGGGATATAAATGTAAGTAGTAAGAGTTATTAGTAAGACTAGGATATTCAGAATTAGGTCTAGCTATATTTATAGTTATATGGTTAGTAGGATGTCTAGGAGTTTAAATGTGGTTTCACCGATACAGCGGGCCTGAAGTTTTAACGGTTAAAGATTATGAAGGTTGTGGTTAAGTTCTAATGAGTCAGGGTTCTTGTAGTTCCGTTACGTTCATATATATATATATATATATATATATATATATATATATATATATATATATATATATATAGCTAAACAACAAAAAACAGACAAATCTTAAAACCCAAAATTGAAATTCCTCCCCCTCCTCTCCTTGCCCTCGCTTTTATCTCGCTCTCTCCCCCTTCCTCTCTCTATATCGCTATATCTCCACCCACGCCTAGCTGAATTTGCTAACCCCCTACATACACTACAATATAATGCATTTTAAATTTCAAAACTTAACTATTTTCGATCTATGCCCCTCCCCCTTATTATCTTTTTCCCCGTTTTTTTTTTTCTGCTTGTATTTCCTCTAAAATCGTTCTTCAAAATAATAATAGTCATTTCTGTAAGGGCAGATGCGGCTGCTGGATCGTAGATATTGTCCGGCAATCGAAACATTAGTAACTAAACAGATAAAACGGTAATAAAAAAATAAAACGCATATATATATATATATATATATATATATATATATATACATGTGTGTGTATATGTGTATATATATATATATATATATATATATATATATATATATTCATGTGTATTTGTTCATCATGCACTCTTGATTCTATATGCAAACATAAATATCCGTATGCTTTTTCCGCATTGGTTCTGTCTATATATGCACGCACACACACACACACACACACACACACACACACACACATATATATATATATATATATATATATATATATATATGAGAGAGAGAGAGAGGGAGACAGACAGTCAGACAGACAGACAGAAGAACCCGGGATACGGAATTAAAAATTAATAGCAAAATATAGTACTGAATATAATACACATGTATATAATCAACTAATAACACAGTAAGGCGGGGCAAATACCGTAACCAGGGACCGGTAATTTATCGTATTCCACATCGTAACCTTAAAAAATTATGTCATAGGGCTACTGTATCTAGGAGTTCTAATATATGTATATATATATATATATATATATATATATATATATATATATATATATATATATGTGTGCGTGTGTGTGTGTGTGTGTGTGTGTCTGTGGGGGGGGTGTAAAAATATTATTTAATAATAAAAATACATACGTCCTATAAAAAATTAGGGCGATCTATGAATTAAAAAAAAACAGTTTATAGCTCTTAAAAACCGATAAGGTAGCGGAATAAAATAAAAAATAACCACGTTTCGAAGTTGTCATTATCGCAAAAAAAAATGCCAATAATAAGTCTTAACTTGATAAGCGATAAAAAAACCATGTTTAAAGTGGTGATCGACTATGGTACATCAGTTAAGTATCCGAATGCGAATACTGATATCATAAGTTCGATCCTGACCTGTGCTGACGAAGTCTAAAGGCCAGAAACATATGTGGTCATAGATATACTTCTACGCACGTAAAATATTAATTAATAATAAAAATAAATACGTCCCCCCCCCAATAAACTAAGGGCAATTCTATATGCAAACTTTAGATATTAACGTTGGCATATACAATCAAGTGTGCATGATTAACACATACTACTATCACATAAATATTAATATTCATAGGAACATGTTTCGTATTTTTAATATTATTAGCGTGTCTTTATTTAACCGACGCACCGAACACGAGATTCGATCTTCGAACCTTCAGTTACGGTCTGTTTCTCTCTCAATTGCAAGATGTAATCCTGCAACCGAATGTATAGTTATATATATATATTCTTGCACTGATGATTGCTGGTTAAGATGAGACCTCTCTGAATACGCTTATTGTCAAATAGATATTAGTAATTATCACATTACTCCGCAATGCAGTCTACCAGGAAATTAAAAACAGACCTTTAACTCAAGAATATTAAAATGTTTCCTCCCCTTAAATGAGCTCTCTGCGAAGTTAGCTATATTTCTTTTACGGAAAAAAATATATATTCCCTTGCTTCTGTCTTAATGGCCGCGGAGAGAAAGGATATGAGATAGAAGTCAAAGATCACGTTACTCTGAATGAAATTCAAATCCGACTATTGGTGGTAAAGTTATATCTAGATAGTCAAAAGGATGGTTATTGCTTGTGGATATTGAAAGATATTTATTATAAATAATCAATTAAGTCTATCTTCACTCTGTAGCGGAAATGTAAAACACGTCTACTGAAGTCAATTACAGATTGCATTCGATTACAGAATAGACGTATATTTCGCTGTCTCTGTTTCTGTGTCAAAGAAGATGTAAAGGTGATATTAATCTTGCATTCACATACTACAACCGATTGTGTTGTACATTTATACATAGCACTACGAACTTCCAAAACAAGGAAATATGTGTATTAATATATATATATATATATATATATATATATATAAATTGCTATATATTTTTTCTAACTTACTACCTAGATCTACCTATGTATTGAGCACTGTTGAAGTAAATACTTAGTTTACACATAAAATTATAATTTCATATATCAATTTATGTGATTAAATGAAGTAGTCACACACACGCACATATATATATATATATATATATATATATATATATATATATTACATGGTAAAACTTTTAACAGAGATCGAACTCGTAACAACTCGATAAGTAACCTGATGTTTTACTACCAGACCACGGTACCTCGGCAAATTTGACTTACGATTTTTATCGCCTTTAAATGTAAGATCTACTAATAGTTTAATTATTATTTTATTGACGAATCCGTGGTATTTAATTGTTACGCTCCTATACGTGTTTGGAGTGAGTCACATGTCCCTTGTTTATATTTACGTCGCCTCTCTAATTTGGGACGCATCTTTTTGTTGTTATTATTAAATTTATTTATTTATACATTTGAATATTTTATTCAAATATCTATTAAGGATTCTCACGTGCATAAAAGTTATCCATAAACACGTGCTTCTGCGTATCAGCCTGGCTAAAATGTTAACAAAGTTCGAACACGTAACAGCTCGATATTCAGCCTGATATCTTATCACCAGCTACGGTACCTCGTTAAATTATATATATATATATATATATATATATATATATATATATATATATATATAAAACATATATATTATTCCAAGTATGCTTCTTGAAATGTGATTGCAAGATTTTTATATTTAATATTTTATTTTGATATTTCACGCTGCCATCCACTCTTAGTCATAAAATGAAGCGAAATAGGAATAAAAGACGTTGGAAAAGCTGGAAATTTATTTTTAAGCTGCGTTCATTTTTTTTTTGCAAAATCTCTCGATATAGTTCACGTGAATTTTTGTAATGTTTTTTAAAAGGGAATATTATATATTTTTATTTTCTTTTAATTTTAGAAAAATGAGTTAAAACCCAAAACTAATACATCACCGACATACCATACGCCCCATCCCAACTTCCCCCTTGTTCCCTTCCTCTCTTTCTTCCGCCTTCCTCGCACCACCTGGCCTCATTCACTCTTTCACTCTTTCATCCCAAAATAGCTAACATTTCTGTAAAAGTTTGAGGAAGCTACAGACGGCCAAAAAAAACGGCCGAGTAGCTGAAACAATAATGTACCTTAACAGAAAGATACGGTAATAAAAAATAAAACATATATATATATATATATATATATATATATATATATATATATAGAGAGAGAGAGAGAGAGAGAGAGAGAGAGAGCAGAGTATATTTTAATGTATTAGTAAATTTATTAATACAATTAAAATAAAAGAATATAAAATAGTGCTCGTTGTAATGTAGACACCTAATAAGCTCGATAGGCATATATATTCTAGAGTTATTTAAATAATAAGTAATATGACTGATCATTTTTAATTAAAATTAAAAATGTAAAATCGGTTTCATAAGGAAGAACAAACAAAATAAATAAATTGTACGATCTTTTCGGAAAAGATGTTTTAATTGTGATAGACAATTATTCTTCGGCAATAATTTTATCATATAGTTTTTTAAAGTAAGTCTCTTCATCAGCAAAAATATTGGGTGAGGGTTTTATTCTAAAGATTTTTTTCTAAAGACACCAATAATAACCCTAGCATTTGTTTAGTAAGTTAGATGTATCGGGAAAAACATGGAATATAAACGAAAATAGTTACTTTTTTCATGTTGATAAAAAAGTAAGATAAAATGAAAATAAAAATAAAGCAGAATAAAATCTGGTTGAATGGTATGGTTAAGAGAGTGTAAATTTTAAATAGTTTTTACAAAAATCTAAATAACTTTTAATGGTTCGCCTTCTAAATTCGTACGTATCATCATCAATGCATTCATTAAGATGGTAAATGTAGTTTATCAATGCTTGAAAATGATATATACACACTCTCAAAGGAGACGCTAATGAAATAATATTAACAGTTAAAATCATTAGTGACCTGAAATTTAAAATCAACTGAAATATTTACATTACAAAGGGAGATAATTTTATCCAAATAGAAACATAACGGAATTAACTGTTCAAGGGGCGATAACAACTAATTAGTTAATAGTGGAATTGTTTATAACAAATGAATCCTAATGAAAGTGATTAAATAAAAATAATATTTTTAAATTAGTAATTATAATATCTTTAGAACTCACATTAATAAAAAAATAGTAACATAAATTCAAAGTGAAATAGATAATAAAATAAAATAAAATAGAAAATAATGGTAATATATCAGATAATAATAATAATAATAATAATAATAATAATAATAATAATAATAATAATAATAATAATAATAATAGTTATTATTTTATAAATTATAAATTTTAAGATAGATTAGTCATAAGATAATAATATGATTTATGGTGGCTTAAATATGTCGAATCTAAACCAATGTTTATGAATGCATCCGGAATAATTTCGTGTTTTAAGTTTAAGAGAATGGTTTTATTTTTATTATATATTAAAATCTTAAGGGCTTCATATCTACAAAGTGCACGAAATCTGTCCCCCGACATATATGCTTTATAAGATCCTATTATTTCCCATTTTAAATTGAAGGGAATATTTCTATCATTGAGTCACCATATAAGTTTAGATAAAGCAGTCTGGTTTCTCAAGTAAGGATTTTTAAAAGAGTGCTTATGCGTTAAAATCCTATGCTTAATAAGTCCAGGTGTGGAAGCAAAGTAGATTACATTTTGTTTAATATAGTTGTTGTCAGTTAGATTAAGAGTGGTATTAGTATGTAATAGGTTTGATTGCATTTGATTGGTAGATTAGTTAATGGGGGTGGTGTTATTGAATAACTGTGTGGGAGAGTTACAATGTGAGAAAGAATTTATATGATTGCTATTAACATAATTTATATTTGGGGTTTGTGACACTGTGCAGCTATAAATCACATTTTTTATCTTGCAGGTACCTTGTAGAGAGTATTTATTTTTTCTTCTACAGTTACAGCCTGGTATAGTTTCTATACTTGAATTTTGTATCTTTTTCATTTTCTTTATTGTTAGAACTAATTATTTTTGACGTAGGTTTGGCATAGTTGAGTAAGACACTTTGACCGTGTTCTTATTAAAGATTTTATTGTATCTATGAGGGGTCTTAAAGTTTTTATCTAATGTTTTAAAGAATTCCCTGGCTATGTTTACCTCAAGATTTTTAGAATATGGAGGGTTGGACCGTAGGATTTTTCTATGACTGCTTTACGCTTTAAAACAGATTTTATTTTATTTTTATTTTTATTTTATCTTACTTTATTTATTAACATCAAAAAAGTAACTATTTTCCTATATATTTTAAATTTTTCGCAGATATATCTGCCTTACTTAAAAAATGCTATGTTTATTTTTGATGTCTTTGAAAAAAATACCCAATATATTTGCTGATGAGGAGACTTTATTTCCAAAAACTATATGATAAAATTATTTTCCAAGACTCATTGTCTATCACAATAAAAACATTGTTTCCGAAACGATCGTACAATATATTGACTTTGTTTGTTCTTCCTTATGAACCCGATTTTTAATTTTTACTTTTTAATTTTAATTATAAATTATCAATCATTAATCATCTTAATATATATATATACGTGTTTTTGTGTGTCTATGTGTGTATTTGTGTGTGTATATATGTGTGTGTGTGTCCATAAGTACAACTATTACAACAATACAATTTGCACTCCATTCAGATATTCTCGGCCGAAAATAAATTATTAGAATTCATTTCTTTTTAAAATCCTGATATATATATATATATATAATATATATTATATATATATATAACTACTTAATTTACTCACATAAAATTAATATACGAAAGTATAGATTTATGCGTAAACTTTAAGTATTTACTTCAAAAGTGTTCAAAACGTAGTAGAGCTCGTTCGTAATTTATAAAATATATATGGTGATTAAGCTACACTGAATATTCCGCGTTTGCAGGCTGTAACTGTAGAAGAAAAATAAATGTCCCCTACAAGGCTCATGTAAAATAAAAAATGTAGTCTATAGCTGCACAGTATCAAAAACTCCAAATCTTAATGAAGTTATTAGCAAGCATAACTCAACCACCCGATTAAATAATGACACCAACTTCAACCAATCTACCAATCAAATACAGACCAACCCACCATATAATAATCCAACACCTAATCTACCGGAAAATAATTACACTAAACAAGAGCTAATATATTTTGGTTCTACATCTGGCTTAATAAACATAGAATTTCAACGCACAAATATTATTTTAAAAATAACTCCCTGTTAAACGAAACTACCCTATCCAAGCATATTTGGCGACTCAAAGATAACAATATTTCTTTCAATTTGAAATGGCAAATAATAGGATCTTACAAAGCATACAAGCCAGGAGATAAATTCTGTGCACTTTGTACAAAAGAGACCATAAAAATTAAAAATATGAAGATATAAAAAATAGAACCACTGTCTTAAATTCAAGAGAAGAACTTATATTCGCATGCAGTCATAAACGTTGGTTAAAATTTAATAAATATAAACCAACTTAAATCATGAAAAATGTTACTTATTAATATTCAATATTAAAATTAAACTATAACTTGTCATGCTTATTAATAATAATTTTTGATCATCAATATTATTGTTATTATTAATTTATCTGATATATCAACCATTATTATATATTATTAAAATATATTATTAACCTTAACCTATGATATATTTTTTAATTTCAGTAAATAAATAAATTATCAGATATTAAATTCAATAATTTTAAAATAGATTATAATATATTGTTTGCTTGATTTATTATTCCTTAATAATAAATTAAGTTAAATACTAATTATCTTCCTTGCATTGTTTTAATTAAAGAAATAATATTATCTTCCCCTTTCTTTTTTTAATTTTAAATTCAGCGTTTTCGATCAAACGTATTCTACCCGATATAAAATATTCCATTAGCCTTCTTTTCAAAACTTAGCATTTCATAAGTTGAAAAGCTACAATTAACATCCATATGAATGCTTTGTCGTAAATTACTGATTTCAAAAGGAGTAGAATTAAAAGGTAAATAATTATATATATATATATATATATATGTGTGTATGCGTGTGTATGTATATATATATGCATATATATGTATATATATGTGTATATATATATGCATATATGTGTGTGTCTTGGCATTTAATTTTTAAGTTTTATTAGAAATATATTATCATAATGTTATATTTAAACCAAATTAAGATTTATAATTTTATTCTATTTTATTTCTATCTTTAACCCATATTAATTTACTTATCAAATAAATACATACCTTTTAATTTTTTTCCAGATACATCTGCCTTACTTTAAATGCTAGGTTCATTTATAGTATCTTTTACATATACTGGAAACCCTCTCCAATACTTTTGATGATGAAGAAACTTTGTTTTTTTTAAATACTATATGTAAAAATTATTGAAATTAAACTATAACTTGATATGCTTATTAATAAACATTTTGATCATCAATATTATTGTTAATATTAATTGATCTGATATATCGAGCATTATTATATATTATTAAAATATATTCTTAGTCTTAACCTATGATATTTTTGATTTCAATAAATAAATAAATTATCAAATATTAAATTCAGTAATTTCAAAATAGATTATAATATTTTGTTTGCTTGATTTATTATTCCTTAATAATTAATTAAATTAAATACTAATTGTCTCCCTTGCATTGTTTTATTAAAGAAATAAGATTATCTTCCCCTTTATTTCTTCAGTTTTAAATTTAGCGTTTTAATCAAACGTATGCTAACCGATATAAAATATTCCATTAGCGTTCTTTTTAAAAATTTATCATTTCATGAGTTAAAAAGCTACAATAAACATCCATATGAATACTTTGACCTTAATTGTTGATTTCAAAAGGTAAAGAATTAAAAGGTAAATAAATATATATATATGTATGTGTGTATGTGTGTGTATGTATATATATACATATGTCTGTGTATATATGTATATATATATATGTATATGTGTGTGTCTATGAATTTTATTAGTAATATATTATTATAATATTATATTTAAACCAAATTCAGATTTATAATTTTCTTCTTTTTTTTACACAGTGATCACCACTTATCAAGGCCCGGAAGCCACTCAGGGATAAGGTTTATTGCAAGTACATTACGTTAGTGTGGAGATTTGATGAAGTGTTTAATTAAGGGGGCGGTCCATTAGGAATTTGTTAACATTGGACTTGAAGACATCCAAGTTGTAGTCCCGAGGGAAGCAGGAAGACGGAACAGAGTTCCACAGGCGTGCAGTTCTAAGAAAGAAGCTTTGTTCATGGAATCCGCGTTTTGATTTTTGATTTAGGCACAAATATAGAGTGGGGGAAATTTTTCACAGTGGATTCAACTAGACGGGTGTTTTTCGTGAAAGATTGGCGAGGGGGGACCAGGGATTGAAGTTCAGACGAGCACCTGCCATGAAAATAACGATAAAACAAGGATAGGCTCGCAATGTCTCTTCTGTGGGAGAGGGTAGAGAAAATGACATCCCCCACTAAGCCACGAAGTCTATTTTGTACTCTGTAAAGACATGATAGGCTGTTTTTGGCCGCTCCTGCCCAGATATGGCAACAATATTCCATCCTTGGACGTACTTGGCTTTTATATAGATAGAGAATTGCATCAGTAGTGAGATATCTTCTGGAGCGGTAGAAGGATCCCACCATCTTTCCAGCAACCTTGGCAACAGACTTGATGTACGTGTTCCATTTCAGATCAGGAGTAAAGGTCAACCCCAGAAGCTTGTCAAAACACGGGGCCTCACCCAGACGAGAGCCATCCATCACAATTGATGCCAGCTGGGGATCAGAGCGTTGATGATGTAAGGATAGGAGTTTGGTTTTAGATGCGTTAAAGGTAACCAGCCACATCTTCCCCCCACTGAACCACGCGCTCGAGATCAGAGGAGAGAGAATCAGAGAGAACTTTGTCATTTACAGCCTTTGATGTGTTGCCGTAGATGGTCGTGTCATCAGCATAGATGTCCACGAATGATTTAAGTATGTGTTTAGGGAGGTCATTGATGTAGATCAGGAAGAGTGTTGGGCCCAGGATTGACCCCTGATGGACTCCAGCATTTATATTGCAGACCTCCGATTTTTGTCCATCTGCCACTACTCTTATGAGCCTATCGGAGAGAAATGATTTAATGATTGAGAAAACACTTTCCAGTTATACCGTAGCTGGAAATCTTGTGAAGTAGACCCTTATGCCATACCTTGTCGAAGGCTTTGATATGTCAAGAGCAATTGCCCTAGAAAGGAAGCCTTTGTCAAGAGGTTCACTAATCCTGTGGGATATAACCGTCAGCACATCTGCGGTAGATCTTGCAGAGCGGAAACCATATTGTGTGTCACTAAGAAGGTTATTCCTGCTGAGGTGGTTGACTATTTCTCTATTTAATATGGATTCCAGCAACTTACTCATAACACACAGGAGACTTATTGGTCTGTACTGAGAGGGAGATGACTTATCACCTGTATTCTTAAATACAGGGCAAACTGATGAGGTCTTCCAGGGAGTCGGAAAGCACTTCTCCTTAAGGCAGCGCTTAAATAGTTTCGTAAGTATGGGAGCAAGTTCTGGTTAAAGCTTTTTTAACACTATAATTGGGGTGCCATCAGGGCCAGTTGCTTTACTGGAATCTAGGTTCTTGATTAGCTTGGCGACCTCATGCACGGATATTTGTATGTTACCTAGCTTGTTCTGTGTTATAGGAGGAAATATGGGGAGTTGATGGCCTATCGTTGCATGGGCTATAATTAGCTGCAAATTTCTGTGCAAATAGTTTGGCCTTG
The DNA here is from genome assembly GCF_053919585.1 of Euprymna scolopes. NCBI lineage: Eukaryota > Metazoa > Mollusca > Cephalopoda > Sepiida > Sepiolidae > Euprymna > Euprymna scolopes. The sequence goes on from NC_136489.1 coordinate 85,906,118, forward strand.
TCTGAAGCTGACGAGATGACCTCTGGTCCATTGATAATGGTGGGGATAGAACGCACACTTCTGTTCAGGATCCTATTTGTTGTTTGCCAAAACTGGTGGGATCCAAGCCGCTGATCAGCTACCTTGGATTTAACAGACTGGGCATATAGCTCGCTTGCATTTTTTATTACTCTTTTACAGTTGTTGTTGGCAGACCTGAAAGCAGCTTTAGTCTCAGTGCATCTATTACGTTGGTAGCTATGGAAAAAGTGATTTCTGTGCGCGATAGCAGCAGCACATTCTGGGGAGAACCATGGCTGGCTGTTAGGTTTTTGTTCGAATTTTTTTAGATGGTATGAATTGGTCTATGCCTACAATTAACCATTCGCTCAGATCTGATACTACAGAGGACACTTCCTTTTTAAACATGGAGTGCAGAGGCAAATCAGAAATGAATGTACGGAACCTATCCAAGTCAGCCATAGAGTATCGGTATACAGTACGGTGGAGGGGTACGTCTGGGGGCTTCTTACATTTCGTTTTTATCTTAACTGATACTACGGAGTGGTCGGAGGATCCTAGAAGAGAATGAACGGAACATGAACATAGCTCAGGGGAAGTTGAGAGAAAAAGGTCTAAGAGGCTTGCATATTGACCCGGTGTATCGGGCACACGTGTGAGTTCGCGAACAATCTGAGTGAGGTCATAAGCAATGGCAAAATCATGACAAAACCTCCCCTCATCATCTGTCTTATTTGAATGGGTCAGCCATTCCCCGTTATGGACGTTGAAGTCACCACAGATGTGGATGTGAAGACAGTATGTGGTCTATTTTCTCAGATATGCTCCTAAGGTGTTAGCAAGTGCAACCCTGAAGCACATATAGGGTAAATTAGGATCTTCTCTAGAGATATCCCTGCCACACGGGAAGCCATCCTTAATGTAGGCACATATTTCATGCCCATGGCGATCTTGGGTGTCAGATTTAGCTGTTAAATTGGAGTATCCGTTAATTATGAACTCATCTAGGGAAGTGGTCGGCCCTATTCCAGTTTCACATAGAAATAATGTGTCCGGTTTCGTCTCCTGTAATTGGGTTTCAACCTCTGGAAGGTTTGAACGTAGACCCTTGATGTTGGAGAAGGAGACCTGATAGTAGGGGTCTACGTTGGAAGATGGGGTTCTAGGTTTAATCGAGTTTTTATTCTGGAGATATTTCATGTTGAGGTTTGGGGATTTGTGGAATAGGTCGGCATACTTGGTTAGAGCAGTACAGAGAGGGAAAGTAAGAGAGAAAAATTCTACTTTATTTCTATCTTTAACCCATACTAATTTATTTCTATCTTTAACCCATACTAATTCCTATCTTTAACCCATACTAATTTATTTCTATCTTTAACCCATACTAATTTGCTTATCAAGTAAATACATACCTTTTATTTTATTTTCTTCCGGATACATCTGCCTTACTTTTAATGCTAGTTTTTTATGGTGTCTTTACATATATTAAAAACCCTTCTAAACACTTTTTGCTGATGAGGAAACTTTTTTTTTTAAATACTATATGTAAAAAGTATTGTCCGTGGCTTAATGTCTACCACAATAAAAACATTGTTTTCCGAAACGATCATACAAATTATTGACTTTGTTGTTGTTCCTTCTTGTGAAACGAATTTTTAATTTAATTCTAATTTGAATTTTAAATTATCAATCACATTACTGAATATATATATATATATATATATATATATATATATATATACATATATATATATATATTGTTATTGCTAAATATGATATTAGGTTATGTAGTTTATGTATCAATGTGCAGTAATTTAGTATTTTATACAAAAGTATGGCTATGTAGAAAACTATAAAGTATATACATGTCAATTAAACTTCATATAGATTTACGTGATTTATTATCTTTAGAAATCATCAAATAAAAATTCATTTGATTCTTTCGAATCTCTACGGTGATAAAACACGGAAACTTCCGGGTAATTTGATTGTCATAAATATATTTTCTTAACTTAAGTAGTAAAATCTAACTCCTATACTGTTGAGGTCCATAAATGCTGGAAATACTTATTCGCTAGTCCCCCCCAACACACAGACTGTAGATTTTTAAATTTCCTTGTGTGTATTTCATCCTTAACTGTAGAAATGTTTAAAATAACGCGAACAGACATTTCACGATTTTACCCCCCAAATTATTACGTGTAGAGACGATCCCAATACGTAGACGTCCCGTCCAAATCGCAATTCGCCTTATTATAGGCGCAAAAGCGTATAAAAGTAACATATGAAGTATCTTGGTATTTAATGAGGATCGCGTACGTCTTTAATATATTGATAACACCCATGTAGCGTTTTTCTTTTACACCCTCATCCTCCGATTTCTATTCGTTATAGAGTGTAAAAAAGCTAAAATATTGGAAATCTATTTGCATTAGTGTTCTACATATGATTTGAATTTCATAAATATCGATAAATCTGTTTAAGAAATTGCATGTGGCACTTGTGTGACTTAGAGATAGATATTAAAAAAAGCGAGGCAGATATTCAAGAAAATCTCCATTGTTTTTTCCCCCAGGATAAGCTTATGCATATGATATAAATATCAAAATAAAATATATTTTAGTTGTAAATGAAATTCGGACTCATACCTCACAGACTAGGAGTGCAGTTAGAGATTCTAGACCACTTATATTGTCTTTCCTGTTTGAAGAGTTTTGTGCTCTGATAAGCTTTTTACTGTTGCACTTACAGATATGGGAGCATCCCCCCCCCAAAAAAAAATAAATGCGAATACAGTTTTTGTTAATTTTATGTTGATTGTCAAATTTTCCTTTCTATAGAAAACCCGCAAAAAACATTTCAGTCGAATCCTAATTAAAAAGGACCACTTCATCGCACCAAAATAGGGACGATATTGAAACGAGAGTCAACATTACATTCGTTTTTTCTTTATAATATTTATATATTGGGTGTGGCTATGAAAGAAAGTGAAGTATATACTGTGACTTAAAGCAGTTGGGAATCAGGGAGGGGGTGGGGAAAAATGGGTGGAGGTGAAGAAAGTATGTTTGAATTGAGATTCCACTGAAACATGTATGCATATATGTACCCAACAATGTTTCTATAATAAGCAGACTATACCAGCGCTATCCTTCATTGAGCAATCTTAAATAATCATGCGAGTTTAGTTGGATTGCCATTAAGGAAACGAATCTATACAAGCACTATACATATATAGAGAGAGTTACAGTATGCATATTATAGACACGCTATTAAGGTTATATATATATATATATATATATATATATATATATATATATATAAAGGAAAAATATGTATTATAAAATTACTGTATACACATTATGTATATGTTATGCATATCTGTATTTATTATAAATACCTATGTAGGTAATATTTATTTATGTATAGAGAGAGGTTGAGAAGAAAAGGGAATTGAAAAGTCAAAGAGATTGCTAAATAATATATTTTACAATAATCGTCTGCCCTCCAGAAATAGATAACTTATTTTTTTTTAAATTATGTTTGTTTCCGAGTTCATTACTACGCCCATAGAAATTTTAATCTTAAAATATTAATTTAAGCAATCAATCCTTCCGTTTTTATATTCTTTAATTATTTATTTACTTTTCTTTAAATGTTTTGTTTTTTTTTACTTTAAATATTTTTGTCTTGGACTTCTTAAATTATTCACCCGACTCGTTATCGTGTTTTTAACTTAGTTTCCTTCATGTGTACCCTTACACAGACGTGCAAATATATACACATACATACATAAATACATACATATATATGTGTGTGTGTATGTGTGTGTGAATGTATTTGCGGGTGGTTAAAGTAAGACAATATTTTATATATATAGTCTTGGAAGTTTTTAACCTTTAAAACTATACAAAAAATATTTTTTATCATTCGTTAGAAAACCATCTAGTCAGTAAGTCATTTAATCACCTGCAATCACTGCATCAACTCGCTCTTGAATTTACTATAATACCAATAATTTATTTTTCAAGGGATCATCAGTTGTTTACCATGAAACACTGTTTCAGGGATATATATATATATATATATATATATATATATATATATATATAATATAATATAATATAATATAATATAAAGATGAACGTCTGTGTATGTGTCTGGTCACGAATAGGTTCCTAGACGGTTGACTATTATAGAAAACTGATAACATATAATTATAGAAGATGTATCGAGACAGAGAAACGGGTATGTTTGATCTGGCATAATGATGATTCATTAAAATTGTGGGGTCTGCGTAAGCGCCTGGTCCACAAAGTATGTAAATAAAAAAATTAAAAATTAGAAAAAAAAAACGTTTACAAGTGTTTTTGATATAGATGTACATAATAATACTTTCATAAGTATGTTTTAACTTAAATAGGGATGGTATAATAAAATTGTGGGGTCTGCGTTCGCTCCTGATTTCCATAGAATGGAAATAGGCACAAACAATAATAAAGACTTTTCGTATCTATCTGCGTAAGTATACTTTAATAATTATGTTTCAGTTTGAAGAAATATCTCTATATAAATAAAATGAACTCATTTTTTCCCGTCTGATTTTGACATTAATAGGATTAAAAATCAAGATATTTCATGCAAATATAATATGCACAAACGGCAGAACAATATCCGAGGTGTGTTATAGGCTCATTATTTCTATAATTCCCCGATAATCTTAGATTTCTATACTTTTTCTGCTGAGAAGTCACGGCCAAAATCGGTTAAGATCAATGGAAGTGGTAATATATTTTCTCTCTAATAAATTCCTCCTCCCCCTGCCAACACTTAACACCGTTAGGGGATCGTTCACAAGGAACAGTTGAGAAGAGAACACCGGTTTGGCTTCGTAGTTCTTTCATGTGAAGTTATTTAAAATCACTAAACTAAGCTACAGTGCTCTGTGGCGTAGTGGTTAGCGTGCTGGACAATTCACATTATATTTTCACGTTCGCGCCGACCTACCGTAGTCGATTTTTTTTTCCTAAACAACTGGAATGGACTTTTCTTGGTGGCCGAACTGTTAACGTTGCAGATGTTTATTTTTTTTTCACACTTTATTTTCCTACTTTTACTCATGACTCCGGGTTTGATCCTTCCTACTTACCTACCATAACATTTTTTAAAACTCCCCCCCCCGTCCCGGAAACAAACACTCGGGCAACGCCGGGTACCCCCGCTAGTGTTATAATAAAATTATGGGGTGTTCTTTCGCGCCTGACCTCCATGGAATGGAAATATGTCACAAAGGTTAACAAATTTTTTTTTAATATAGATCCACAGAATATTGTGATAAGTGTTTCAGTGTGAACAGGTATGGTATAATAAATTATGGGGTGTTTCTACTTTATTTTTACTTTCATCATATTTTGCTTTGATTTTGATACCCCCAAATTCAAAGCTATCTCTTTACAACCCTTCCGGTTCATAACCTATCATACTTTCATAAATCAGAGTCCATTTTCTGTAGGTTGTTTTTGAACCCAGTCAACGATGGGTACTTTTGCTAGTATATATATATATATATATATATATATATATATATATATATATAAATGTATGTATGTATATATATATAAATGTATGTATGTGTATATAAATATGAATGTATGTATATATATATATATATATATATATATATATATATATATATATATATATATATATATATTCTCCAACGCAAACAGTAATCCAATTTACTAAATTTACACTACTAATGTTTGTTACGCTATAATTTCATTGACTAGTGTATACCCAATAACACTTATCCTCAAGTTGCCTCCGGGCCTTGATAAGTGGTGATTCCTGTATATATACATATACTAGCAGTTCAGCCCGACTTTGATCGTTTTTGATCATCGTATATAACTTTATGTGCATATGTATATATTAAAAGTGTGAATATGTACGGTAATGCCTTTCGATATAATAGCCTTCCTAAACGACCATAGTACTATGTTGGTAAGGATCGCAGACATCTATTTTTTAAATCTTGTCCCAATTTTGAATACTTAGCATTTATTGGTTTGTGTTCAAATCAAGTTTAAATGTTTGACCCATGTCCAGATAACCTACATCTAAAATTTCAAGTGTTTAACGCCAAAATTGATGGAGGAGTTTGGTAGAATCTGCAAAGAGCAACTCTTTCAACCTTGACCTCTTGGCAGCGAAACACTCGCCTAAAAACTGATTAAAAAGCTTGCTGCATGTCTGAATACTCTTTATGTATAATTTCAAATGTTTAGACCCAAAATTGGCTGAATAGTTTGCTAGAGACCGCAAATGTAAAATCTTTGGAACTTTGAAACCTTAGCAGTCAAATTTTCGGCCAAAAACCTATTAAAAAGCTAGCCCTAAATCTGATTAAACTTTATGTAAGATTTCAAATATTTAGATCAAAAATTGATTGAGTACTTTAGTAGAGACCGCAGGGGTCATCTGTTTAATGTAACCTAAATTTTGACCCCTTAGCCTTTAATGTTTTGGACTCAAATTGAATTATAAAGTTTTTTTCATGTCCAAAGCAACTCTATTTAAAATTTCAAGTATTTGGACCAAAAATTGGCGGAGGAGTTTGGTAGAGTTCTTAAAGGTCAAATCGTTGACCTTTGACCCCTTAACAGCCACATTTCTGGCCGAAAATTCATCAAAAAGATTTTCCCAAATCTCAATACCCCTTATGTCAAATCTCGAGTCTCTAGAGTCTGAAGAGTTATTTAGAAGGGAAATGTACACAGACAAACAGACAAACACACACACACTTTCACTTTTATAGGTATATAGATATATCACCCTCTCGTTCACTCTCACTTTCTCTCTCTCTTTTCCTATCGTTCAAATACTACCGTGTTTGAATATATAGTTAATGACTAGCTTTACTTATGTAGAACTGCTTTAAAACTTAAGCGTTTACCTATTGTGCCACCAGATTTCAAACAATTTTTACATTTCATAGATCACCTTTTCAGCTATATTTTAAAAAAAAATACAATTTTCGTTCAGAACCAAATCTGGCAAAAGATTCAGTAACAAAATGTTATAATCAAATAACTGGTGTTCAAAAGTTCTCAAAATCTGTAAGAAACGAATAGACGTTTTTCTGATTGGCTATTGATGACCATAGCAACCAAATCTATTACGCTACCTCAAATAGGCTGGGAAGGCGGAGATGGTGATGTAACGAGATATAAAACAAAAGGTAAGTTCGCCCATGTTTGTAGCAAAGTAGTAACGTAAGGAAAAATTGGGATACCAATTTGCGAAGACAACAATAAAATATGTGTATATATCGGCTCTTATATGTTGCTGTCCTTGCAATGTTTTCAATTCGTTGTTCGGCTGCATCATTCGCCCTGTCTCCACGATTACATCGATTCAGTCTTTACTGTCGCTAATAATTAACGGCTGTCTCGATCTGTCGCTCCACTGTATTATCGCTGATAGTCACCGTTGTTGTGCTCAATCTCTAACTGATATTTCGCCTTACCTTGCCGGTCAAAACTGACTGCTGACTATTTATTTACTTAATTACGTCTTTTATTTGATTTTTTTCTTTTTTAGTCAATTCATGAAGTTGATAATTTATTTAATGGATTGTTGACAAAGCAAAGCCGAGATAAAGCGCGGATTATATAGAAAATGTGACCATGAAAACTAATATAGTTAAAATTAAACTTAGAAAAGTAAAATGACTAGTTGTTAAAATTGAAAAATAACGACAAGATATTCTAGTCAAAATTATAATAAATTTATAACTTAAAATATTGAAGCATTAAGAATTATATAATCGTAAATTGATTTTTTTAATATGTGCGTGTAATGTACAACACATGTCATTCACCTGTACCTATACATTCATAGTAAATTAAGGAACTATATATGCCTGACTTTCCTTTGCGGACAGACGCCACGCTAGACGATCTAAAAATCACCCCTGTTAAGGTACACGCTATCATAAAAAACCTTGATACTTCAAAAGCATGTGGACCTGATCTCATCCCAGCTGTGCTATTAGAAAAGTGCTCAGCCGAAGTAGCTCCAGTTCTCTCCAAACTCTACAACAAATGCCTTAATGAATCATGCTTTCCGGGCTGTTGGAAAACTGCGTATGTGGTACCAATATTCAAGAATTCTGGCGAAAGAACTGACCCATCAAATTATCGCCCCATTAGCCTCCTCCCACTTTCGCCAAAATATTTGAGACCATAATTAACCATGCTCTAGTCAATCACCTTACAGATGCTAAACTTCAGACTGACAAACAATATGGATTTAGACATGCCCGTTCCACAGCTGACATCCTCACTATAATCTCTGAACGTATATACCATTCACTGGACAAAGCGGGGAGGGCAGAGCGGTAGCTCTAGATATATCTAAGGCTTTTGACAGGGTATGGCACAAGGGTCTCCTCAGGAAAATTAAATCATACGGTATCACTGGTAGAATACTTAACATAATTAAATCCTTCTTAGATAAGAGAAAAATTCAGGTTGTCCTCGACGGTCGTACGTCTAAACAGTGTGATATAAATGCGGGAGTGCCTCAGGGGTCTATCCTTGGACCTCTATTGTTCCTAATATTTATTAATGACCTCCCCGACAAAACTGCCTCTGAGATGGGTATATATGCTGAATGACACTACACTCTATAACAGGCATGAGAGGAAAACAAACGAACACATATCTAAAGAAATGGCAAAAAGACTAGAGGATGACCTCCAATCTGTAGTGGAATGGGGACATAAATGGATGGTCACATTCAATGCTGCCAAGACTAAACTGGTTTCCTTCAATAATTACAAGAAACCTTTTCTGCCACCAATAGCAATGGCCAGTGACTCCCTGTCTGAGAGTACATCTTTCAAACTGCTTGGCCTAACGTTCACAGGAAACATGAGTTGGAACAAGGTAGGCTCTCTCTACCGTGCTAGAAAACTGCTGACACCTGAAAGTATCCTGTATCTCTATAAGGCCACCATTCGCCCATGTATGGAGTATTGTTGTCACATTTGGGCCGGTGCATCTGCTAGTAGTCTCTCGCTCCTAGACAAGGTTAAAAAAAAGTCGCCAATCTAATAGGCTCTGAACTGGCATCTAAGCTTCAGCCTCTTTCCCATCGACGAAACGTTGCATCCCTCTGCCTGTTCTACAAGTATTTTAATGGTGAATGCTCTGACGAACTGCAGACACGTGTGCCCCCACGACGTAGACACCCTCGACAAACCCGACAGGCAGCTAAATCCCACCCCACACAGTAGAGATCGCTAGATGTAAAAAATAATTCTACTCCAGTAGTTTCTTCCCCAGAACCGCTAGACTCTGGAATTCCATTCCAAGTTCCTGCTTCCCCAACAGTACTGACATGCAGAAGTTCAAGTGCAACGTGAACCGACATCTTGCTGCCCAAATCCCAACATAGTGCCCCAGTAGTTGCTGTCCCTGATAGTAGCCCCCTACACCAAAGTGGCAATGCGCCTTGTTTGGGGTGAAAATGTAATTTTAAAAAAAAATATGGCAATACAGCTACGCAGAATATTCCATGTTTCATTTCCGTGAAGAATCTTCCGATTAATACTCGATGTTGTTTGTGTGCTTTATGTATACAACAGGCATTTATATATATATATATATATATATATATATACACATATATATATATATATATATATATATATATGTGTGTGTGTGTGTGTGTGTGTGCAAGAGAGAGAAAGAGAGAGGGAGAGAGAAAAAAAGAGAGGGAGAGAGATAATGCACATAAGTAATGTTGTTAATTATAGAGAAGCCCGTTTTTTTACAGCTCAGCACTAGGTTGGTTGGTTGGTTGGTTGGTTGGTTGGTTGGTTGGTTGGTTGGTTGGTTGGTTGGTTGCGTGTGTTTGTTTGACGCCATATCAACCCTTTTCAGGTTATTTAATGCCGAATCCAAATATATATTGAAGACATTTTTTTTAATATAATATATTTTTTGTTTTCAAGTCGGATTCTATTTTACCCATAGTTGGAACCCTAACAGGTACTACCACTCCGGGACAGAGAGGACCTGGGAGCAATGGCAATTAATGGGTTGCTCCACACTCCCCAAAGCCCACAAGCTGGAGCCTCACCAGGACCTTAGCACTAGAGACTTCACTACTAGTTACTATGAACATGTTTGAACTAATAGTCTTTCGTATTGTACTTCAAAGACGTGTAAATAAGTTTTTCAATAAAAATCCGTACTCTTTGAAACTATAATGATTTGTCTTTTTTCTTTCAAAAATAAATCATGCATAGAACAGAAGAAAAGAAAATGAAGGTTAAAGATGGATTAGTTAGGATGTTCTGTACAATACTCAATTATATGAACATTTATATGAAAATTTATGGTAAAAATGTATTAAGAAAACGGAAAAATTACTTTTTTCGTTTCCTTTATACAATTTTGCCATAAATGTATGAATATTTTATAATCATATCCACATTCATGCATAAACACAACAATTAATCAAGTTATCTCGGAATGGCTGAAGACTTCTGGAACTTCAGCTATCAGCCATTACCCTAGATTTTGAATTTTATTAACATTTTTTCATTTATAGAAATTTTAATTAATAAATAAAAAAAATATTATTATGGATTTACGCATCGTTTTTCAAGTTCACCAATTTATAATCAACCACCTAATGACATATTAATATCTTTAGTAGATATTTGAAAATTTCTTTTTCAAGTAATATTGTTTGAGAAATCGTTTCTGGGAAGCATAGCGACATGCAAAGCACGAAAAAACTTATGTAGTATGAGATTACGTCAGATTATACATTGCGTGTTGTACAGAGTGATCAAACATTTTTTCTTATATATTTATTGCGATGCTTATAATTTAATCCAAACGCACCGTTAACTATATACGTTTATTGTGTTCGAATTTTCTCATTCTTTTTACTATTCTATGTACCAAAGCGACCAAGAATATAAATTTAAATCACGTTCCTAAAATTATATGGAAAAAGACGAAATATAAATCAAACAGAAGTATGTTCATGTAATTCTATTATACACTTTGGGACTGTATATTTTACAATACTTTTCGCTGTATAAATATTTATAAGTAGGATCACGATATATGCTTACTTAAGCTTAGGATTATATAATAAGTGAGAATATAATTATTATTCATGAAAGTAAAATTTATCTAAAAGAAGGAAACAAGTCGAAAATATATTCAGAAATCCACAGTATATACTGGCCTAGCGTATAGTCGTCCTAGATTTTAATTTGCCGAAAGAATCGAACACTAGCAACTCAGGAAATGTTCAGTGTTTTTAGAATTGAAACGTGCAATTACTTTTTCAAAAATCCTTATAAATATTATCCATTGTCTTTCGGATCTAAAGGAGATTATTTTTAATATTAATATATAGTGCAAAGTGCACTATTTTAATCGGTGTCTTTTTGCGCAATGAAATATTATTTTTTAAATCAAACGAATAATACAAATATCTGGAGTTATAAGCAATCTGCGCGTCCAAATATTGCACTGGGTGTTCTTATATTCAAAGCAGCGCAACAAATCAAGTTGGCAGCAATATGATTATTCAAGTAAAGTAGTGTGATTTCATGTGTTACTCACAAACCGGACCGCGAGAGTGTTTACTAGTATAGTCTGTCATAAAAGGTGTATTTGACGAATACGCTGTAAATTCTGTCAAGGGACAATTATTGTCATATACAGTAAGTACGAATCGGAACATCTATAATTGATATGCTCTCCTTTACTAATGTAACCACATCAAAATCAATTAACATTCATAATTTATTAGTTCTACTTGCTCGATTGTTACGCGAGTAAATGTGATAATAAAATAATGACTGGCCTCCCCATAAATAAATAAGGACTAAATTTTGTCGCTTTTAATTTTGTAAGCAACTTATATTCAGAAAAACTAGCTGAAAATGTTACTTTTATATATATATATATATTTTTAAATATATATTTTATGATATTTAATTATGAATAATGGTTTAATTAGTTTAATTCAACAGAGACTATTCGCTGCGTAAAACAAACTTCGGACACATAAACCCATTTTAGTTAGACGAATTATTTAAAAATACAGATATTATTACTACTAACACCCGAAAGTATTCTGTACCTCTATAAGGCCACCATTCGCCCATGTATGGAGTATTGCTGCCACATCTGGGCTGGTGCATCTGCTACTAGTCTCTCTCTCCTTGACAAGGTTCAAAAGAGAGTCGCAAACCTGATAGGCCCTGAACTGGCATCTAAGCTTCAGACTCTGTCCCATCGACGAAATGTTGCATCCCTCTGCCTTTTCTACAAGTATGTTAGTGGTGAATGCTCTGACGAACTGCAATCACTTGTGCCCCCACGACGTGTGCACCCTCGACAAACCCGACAGGCTGCTAAATCCCACCCCCACACTGTAGAGATCCCTAGATGTAAAAGATCTTTTTACTCCAATAGTTTCTTCCCCAGAACCGCTAGACTCTGGAATTCCATTCCAGGTCCCTGCTTCCCCAACAGTACTGACGTGCAGAAGTTCAAGTGTAACGTGAACCGACACCTTGCTGCCCAAATCCCTACATAGTACCCCAGTAGTTGTTGCCCCTGATAGTAGCCCCCTACACCAAAGTGGCAATTTGCCTTGTTTGGGGTGAAAATGTAATAATAAAAAAAAAATATTATAATGTATTCTCACTACTGAATAGCACAAGACAAAAATAAATAGGCTACTTAAATCAAGTATCTATATGGCAGACACCAAATCGCGTTTTATTAATGATTTTAAAAATACGCATGATAACTTGATACGTAAGATTAAAATGTCTTCACGAATAAATGATTCTCCTTACATTTCCTCCTTCTATAATTCTTACTCCAAGTGAGGGTTGGAGAAAGATAGAAAATGGACAACTTCTTACCACATCTTTATCAATGTTTATATCATTTCAAATACGATGATCGTTATCTGATTGTATGATGTATTGCAGGACGTTTGTAGAGTTGCTCACTCTTCGAGCAATATTCTTGAATTATAATTCATACTTATTCCGTTTTCTATCTTACTATTTCCTTTCTTGGGGCAACGTTTTATGATTTTTCTGTATCTAACACATTTTCCAACTTTTTTTCAATTGTTGCAATTTTTCTTTTATCTTATAATTTTTTGAATCCATTTCCTATTTTTAAAGTTTTTTGGTTACTTTAATTCGACTATGTTCTTATCAATCAAAAATAGAGAATAGATTAGCATAGATACACAAGGATATCTATTTTGCACTAAACTTTATATATTATATATATATATATATATAGAGAGAGAGAGAGAGAGAGAGAGAGAGAAAAAAAATAAAAAAGGAACAAACCGTATTATGTGTTCACCAACGTTTCGTCTTTATTTCGAGACTTCCTCTGGGTGAAATAAAGACGAAACGTTGGTGAACACATGATACGGTTTGTTCCTTTTTTTATTTTCTCTATTTTGTCGGAATACTATTTCCATTATTTTCATATATATATATATATATATATATATATATATATATATATATAGAGAGAGAGAGAGAGAGAGAGAGAGAGAGACCAGCCATTATTTAATTATTAAGCAGTGTTACCTGGTGTGCCCGAGATTGAATGAAGATAAACGAATGCCCCACGCTTCAAACACATTATTGTCATCGAAATTGGTGAAATTGCCTATTTTTCAATCAAATCGATTGGTTGTCTGCTCTATTAAGAGGCTCACTGTGCTGTAATTGAAGAAGGTTTCCCATGTTTCCCCGCAATGATTATTTCACAATACGTTTTCATTGTAGAGAACTACTGTTTGTTTTTATTAATTATCTTTAATAAAGGGATTGCATTTAAGTTAAAATTGCAAAAGTCAATTATCTTTGTTCCGTTGTACATTCAACATAAACGTATTTCGAACGCGGCCCTGTCTTATCAAAGACGCTACTGTTGATTCTATGCGCTGAACCTTTCTGGCTGTGCAGTGATAACTCTTCTCATATGCACGTCTGATGTAAGTTGTAAACTTTGATCAAAATCGGACTGTTTTTCCTCTTTAATCGGATTTTGTGGATTATCGATTTTTTATACTTATCTGATGTATTTCGATAAAATTTATACAGACACAAAGTATATTTGCGAGAAAAATTTCAAACAAATTGGTCCAAACATACATCTCTTTCATAAAACTATCAAATGTAACAGACTAGATTTCCAAGGGTCACATCCTTGCCACGAAAACACCAACTGTGGTATGATGAAGACTCTGGAGCTTTCACCGGTACGTAAGTATAGTTCGAGGTGGTCCCGATTTCTGAACACACAAGAAGTTCAGTAGTGCGGTTTTGATCGCCTATACGATGACGGGGTTTGATGCGCGATTCCAGTTATTCCTCACTTTTCGAGGGGTCCTTAAGTGCAGGAACAAACTAAACAAGTAAAAACTAAAGGAAACAACTCAAAGTCTCTGAGGAGGTAGAAGTACCGCGGGCCACACTCTGGATTCGGGGTTAGGGTAGGAGCAATTCTCTACTTGATGTCTCCTGAAAAAAATCAATTCAAGTGGATGGTTTTCCTTTGGTAGTTAAGTCACAATATCCGTAGACAACAACTAAAATAAAGCTCCAGTTATCAATTCTTATTTTTATTATGATTAATTCTTAATTAAGCTCCTGACTAAAATATTTTGCTATATACAGTAGAGTCAAATGATGAGAATATATGCATTTTTTTTCTTTAATAACGCAAAACAGTTCGCTCAGAAAAGAAAACATAACTATTTGGTACGCAGGATTGTCTCCTATTCTCTCTCTATTCTTTTTATTTTCGATCCGTTAGAGTAGCGTGGATCGAGAGGCTAGTTCATACTCAACTTCCGAACAACACTGTTGATATTCGCCCCCCTACCTTCTTACAAGGAGGTAACGAATAAAGGCTAGCGACGTCCGAACCTCTCTGCAGTCAATCATTTCTCACATTGCCAAAATTGAATTTGCCCTGATTTTCCAATTTAGTAAAATCACTTGTGCACATTAATTAAGTAATTTCTCATCAAAAGTTTATCATCCTAGAATTTACCCTTGGGGTAAATTTAATCTCATGTTTAGACAAAACAATCGTGAATATTACCATAATTAATTCATAGGCTTCTTTTACAAAGCAATATTATTGATATTGAAAATATTGTCTTGGGAATAAGGAAAAATTACTTCAGTTGAACAGATTAAGGGATTGATTATAATACTATCCCCACATCTATTCAGCTGGGGTCACTTTTCCTTATTTTGATTTGAGTCACTAACCAAACAAATGGAATCAGCAATGCAATCGGTAATCTCACGGTATGGCTCACATGAAAATGCTCAAACGCAGCTCTCATTTTACCATTACTGTTGTAACTTTCGATTACAGCATGTGGTTGGTCACATTCTCCCTATTAATTGACTCAGCTTTCAAAGAGAATGGTTGAGTCTTACCCGTTCATAAGTTTCTCACTCATCACTGAACCATCGTTAGTCAGTCTGGTAGGCTTCTTAATCGCTGCTTTATAATGTCCAGTTATTCTTCATCGCCTAGCAAGGTTAAGAGGTTTGTACGCGGTATTTCTTCGACTATCAGTACATTTGCAAAAAAATTAAAGTTTATGCAACATGCACTTATAATGTAGAAGTTCTTATATGTGCATGCAAGAAAGCTTTATATGTATTCTTGTATAGTCCATTAAGTTCTGTTTTAATCAAAGGCGATTGCTCGCCTTTTACGTAGTATTTTTTTAATTATTTCTCCTAATACTCTTATCTAGTCTTATTTGAGGTTAACCGTTTAGTTCAATAATATTTCACAAAATGTCACTACAGTACAGTTAGTTCATGTCCCTGCAAAAAAATACAATCATTTTATCAACATGTTTGCTTTTTTCAATTACCTTTCCTTCGACCGTTGTTTTTAGTAAAGTTCTTTCAGTTCATTTCTCTACTAAAACATGTAATTAGTTTATCTAAGGGCGATCATTCGCCTTTTATATTGTTTTTATTTTCAATTATCTCACATTAGACCAATCACTTACTTGGGGTCAAAGTTCATATAGTTCGTTTTTTTTTTTGGTTCATTTTCCTGTAAAAGATATCATTAAAAAAACAAACAAAGTTAATTTTATTGGCTTCATTATTTCATCATTCTCTAAAATTTACTCTACCCATTTCTTCCTTTACATTTTTTGCAATTCGAGTCTGAAAAAAATTTGTCGGACTATTGGGTCCCACAATTTGGTGAGGTTACTCTGTTGGGCGTTTATTTGTCACAGTGAAGTACTCCACGTCCATATTTCTCTTCTCCGGACCAACAGCTAATCTTAAACGGACAGGTGATGTTAGCCTTATTTTCCCTAGCACCTCTCATAAGTATCTGCGGCGTATGACACTGGAGAATTAGATGTCCTAACTTCAGGATGTCCAGTCAAACTCTCATATGTTCAGTCCACACAACCAGGGACAGTTCAGTCGGTCTTAACCAGCTGAACATGGAATACTTGGATTTCTGCAAAATATTTCTCCTCTGGATTATTTTGTCTTACCGGAAACGTTTCGAACTTCTACCTGCAGGATTTGCATTTTGACAATTATAGTATCAATATTTTCTCGATTTTTCGTAACCTCTAGCCTCACAATATCTAATATCAGAGCCCCTCATAGATGCTAATCAACTCCTGCCAAACCTCACTGAACTTAACGATTCTTCCCTGGACACATTCGCTCAATTTTTCTCTGTTTTTCAACGGCGAATATATCGATTTCCCCTTGTGCTCGCAGTTCAATGTCCAAAAATCAGTAATCGTCATTTAAAAACTCCAAAGGTATTTCTAGAGCAACCTTTGTTTTTTTTTCTACTAGGGACCTATAACTTGGGAACAGTCTCTCAATGATGAGATCATCCATCAACGAACTTTCTCCCAACGACTAACAGAGTAAATGTTATATTTTGGTGAGTGCAGTGACCCAAACCACGCGAGATGCTATCAAGGCACAGTTCCACATTCACTTATTTATCTCATTGCCTAAATTTCCTATCGAACACACACTAGTAAGAGTCACTCCAGGTATTATAGCGATCGCTGGAAGCATTCAAAGCAGACCTGCCCGCAACCATCGTCAGTACATGGGCGAATGTGGCTTTGTTCTGCCAAACATTCCTGGTCGATGAATGTAGACAGTACAAATTCGACCCTCCCCAACCGTCTACCACCGCTTAATTGGTTATATGCCTCGTCCTTAGCGTGTTTATCTCTCTATCCACTTGTTCAATCATTATCCCATGAATTATTTTTCTTTAAAGAAGTCATTAAAAATTCAGAAGCCAGAGTTCAAGACATAACAGAATTTGCTACAAAACAAATTGTCGCAATTCGGGCAATGCTGAGTTACCCTGCTCTGAATCATTGGCAGTAATTGCATTTACAAGTTTCCCCGACTTAATAGACAAGGTCAAATGGGAATCTGATCCGCGTGCGAGCTATCTGCTCGACACTGTTATATCCTTTGTTTTTTTCTTCTTTCTATTTTTGGCTAGGTGTTTTCTTCTTTTTCATTTTCTTTTTTCTATTTTAAACCATACACATTAACGGATTGTCTTGCTTTGGCGTCCAGTGCGAAATTATAAAAATCTATTTTTGTTCTGGCGTTAAACATCTGTTATGTAGACAACGACTTAACTAGAGTTCTATTCGCCAATTGTTGTTTTTATAAGAATTAATTATTAATAAAGCTTGCGCGAGCTTTTTCTAGCCTCACACAAAAACACGCGTTCACATCTCAAACTATATTACTTGTCATATACATACGCGCACACAAACATACGCGCGCACATACACACGTGCATACATTCACGTTCGCGTATATACACTCACATTCACGTGTATACACACACACGCTAACGTACACACATGTACGCACACGATTTCACACATGGGCAACGTCGCCTTTCAAAGGAAATCCACACATGCGCAAAAGACGACCGGAAACACCTATAAAAGCAAGAGCAATAAGCAGCTTCTTCCTTTTCGGACCAGCTCTCGAGCTGAGAGGTTCGGCGAACCAGCCGCCTCCCTTTCAGGAGACGCGCGCCCGTGCACCTCACGCCATTTGCTACTATATGGGACAAAAATCTAACAGACCGTACATACACTTTATACGCTTTCTCTCTCCATGCGATGGATTGCCATTGTCACTCTTTCTCTCTATATATATACAACTTGTGCCTGAGAATACCTTCACGTAGCTGACTGCTAACATGGCGCGCAGTTTAACTGATGTCAACCCTCTATCCTTTTCTTTGTCTACACGCTGGACTATCATTCCCATTTTACACTACATTACTCACTTCTCTTCCCACGCACGAACAAATGATAGTGATCCGAACGTGAGATGAACGCACATTTCCTTTTCTTTCTACACGACCTGTCCGACAACAAACGATGGTTCCTCCCGAACGCGGACATGAACACGTGTTATATCTAAAACAGTCATTCTTTCAACAGTAAATAAATGCAATTGAGTTTTTGTTTCCTTCATTCCATTCGTTTCATTATTTTCTTTTGTAACGGGATTAGGATTTATATATCCTACTCCTCTACAAGCTCCTGGCTACAATACTTTGCTATATACAGTAGAATTAAATGGAACAAAATTTAAATAAATATGCATTTTTTTAACAACACCGATATTTACAACCGCGTGAACAGTTCGCTCATAAAGAAAAAAAACTATTTGCGAAGCTCGACTATCTCCTTTTTTCTTTTATTCTTCTTTCTCTCGGTCAATGGATGGACGGGATAGTTCAGACCCAACTTCTTAACAACTATTGATATTTGCTCCTGCTTACCTTCTTATAAGGAGGTATCAGGGAAACACTGGAGAGTTCCGAGATCGTCTTCAGCCAATCAACCTTAACATTACCAAAATTTAATTTACCTTAATTATATAATTTGATAAAATAACTTGTGCATATTAATTAAGTAAGTTTTTATCAAAAGTTACTCACGCAGAGAAAACTTATGGATTGAGCCTCGGATCTAACTGAATTCAATTTTAGACGCAACAACAATCGTGAATACTACTATACTCAATTCAATGGTTTTATTTCACAAAATAGTATTATTAAGTATCATTATCTCCAAATTAATTACGTTGATGTCATTTTTTCCTTATTTTGGTTTGATTCAACAATAAAACCAAACCAAACAAATGGAATCAGCCAGGCAATCAGGAATTGTTCTCGAGTGTTTAGCTATATTTTTACATTGATATAAATGTCGACCAATTCAGGTGGTTGGTTCACACAAAATTAACTAATTTGCAGATTTATATGAAATGTTTTATACTTATTATGTTTTGAATCCATTTAATTCAAAATGTATGAGGTGAAATACCTCTTTGTACTAAAAACAGCCATATTTAATTTTATGCCATCTGAATAAAATATAATACAGTTCTTAGTAAGTTTAATATTATATATGCTTGGGTTACATTTATTATTTCATGTTTACCATACATCCGTATGTGGAAATGCAAGTACATTTTATATTTTTTATGTCTTCCAAGAAAAAGATGTTATTTATCGCCAGCCAGTTTCTGATGGGTGCATATCACAATAGGATTTTACTCATTTCTAGGCAGAATATGTGGGTATAGATAACAGTACTCATAAGTTATAATTTTAATTTGTGCATCACAGGAAAGGAAAATGTTTGCTAAAGGTAGATGTTATGCATTAAATAAAGACAAACGATATCGTAACTATTTAGGTAGAGTAACATATTTATTATTTTGCATCTCAAATGCAACCAAATCTTAAAAATGTTTAGCCTTTCATTTGATTACTGTAGAGCTTTGGTAGTTATTAATCAAATTCTTAAAGTCGATTACTCATTACTTACTGAATCACTGGACATGATTACATTATGAATACAATCCAATTATTATGGAATTATGATAATAATCTAATTATTATTAGCTTATGACTGTAATCTAATCATGACGTCTATTACATGTCTGTCTATTGGTTTCTTAAACAAAGTATGTATGTTTACTCGGCACGAAATATTAGTTAAATAAAACTGATACATTAATCAGTTAGTGCATCTAATGTTATTGTAGAGTGGTCGTGATAAAGTTAATGCTGACGAAGACTGGAAAACTCTGAATGTAGTAACTGTAACACCACTTTCACTGATAATGTTGAAAACCTTAAAGTTGTCTTTACTTTGAGAAATCAACACCGACAACAGCATCAAATAAGTATTTAAAATAATTTTAAATGCTGATTTTATCTGTATAAAGAAGACTTAGAAGGTTTTCTAAACTGCTTGATAAGTAGGAAGTAACATCAATAATATATTTTTTCTTTAACTATTTATTATTTTAAAATTAAAATTTACATTACTTGATTATTAGTGAAAATATTTAAAATTCTGTTTAGTCATTGTCTGCATTTGTTGGATATCTTAAGATATATACTTAGATGTCCAGTTATTTACCCATTCTTTCAAGTTTCCGCTTTTTTTATTATTTACTCATATTGTTTCTTTATATCGGAGCACAAATGAACTACATCGCAATCAATCTCATATGAATAACCTCGCATATAATGATATATTATTTCTTAAATAACTATAATGTTAGTAATATGTTAAAATATTAACAAGTATTTTATACCATAATATCATTAGGTAATAATTATCCATAAAAATCAATTATATACCATAAGTGTGACTTCATCGTCACAAAAACGCAAGATTTTTACGTTACTGACATAAATACAGTTATCTTGCGTTGGCAAAAGTGCCCTGATTGTGATGGTACTTATTTTGATAAATGAAGGTTTGTTTGAGGTGGCAGATGTTTTACGAAATATATGTATATATTAGGTTGAAAAAAAAGTTACTGCAGAATTTTAAATTTTTATTTTAAATGATGTATATTAAAATAAGGTTTTGTTATAATACCTTTACTTTATTTATATTTTACAGATCATTTTTCGCTATATCTAATCGTTTAGATTAAAACTTTTCAAAACAATAAGGCCCTCTTTTCAAAAAGTTGAATACAAGGAAAAAAAGCAAATTCGGGTAATTTTCTTTTTCCAAGCTAGGCCGAAAAGCTGTGTAAAGAGCTCGCGATATCAATAAAACATTTGACCCAGGGATCACTACTGAACGTACAGCACAATGGTGGTTTAAGAAATTTTGTGGCGGCGACGAGAGTCTTGAAAATGATGGGCGTACTGGTCGTCCATCAGATGTGAATAACGATCAATTAAGATCCTTAGTCGAAGCCAATCTACGCACAACTGTTCTAGAACGTGCTTCTTAATTAGACATAATGTATACGATAATTTCTTATCACTTGCGAGAGATTAGAACAAGAAAAAACTTGAATAATGTGTGTCTCACGAATTGAACGTCATTTAAAAGAAACATTGTTATGAAGTGCATTTTCTCTACTTATATGCAACAAGGAAGACCCTTACCAAATCGTGTTGTGACTTGCGATGAATAGTGGGTTCTTCACAACAACCAGCTAAACTTAGTCCAGTAGTTAGCTGCAGACGAATCTCCCCGACACTTCTCGAAGCCAGAGTTGCACCAAAAGAATGTCAACAACACCCAGGATTAGTCAAGAGAATAGACCCGATTCGTCTCCGCAACAATGTCCGATCACACGTTGCTAAACCGACCCTGCAGAAGTTGAAAGAATTGGGTCACGAAACTGCCTCGCCCACCATAATCATCAATCCTCTCACCTACGGCTACCATACTTTCAAGCTACTCGACAATTTTCTGAGAGGGGATTGCTTCAAAAACCTTAGCGATATCAACAACGCCTTTAGCGACTTCATCGTCACAAAAAAACGCAAGATAATACAGTTATATTGCGTTGGCAAAAGTGGCCTGATTCTGATGGTACTTATTTCGATAAAGGTTTGTTTGAGCCGACATATGTTTATCTGAATTTGAAAATAAAAACCGCAAGAACTGGCTTGTTAACTTTATATATATATATATATATATATATATATATATATATATATATATATATATAGTATAAAAGTCACTTTGTGTGTGTTATAGGTTCAGCTTGTGTGGTGTGTGTTAAGCAGTTCAGCTTATCTTTTGCAAAGTTTTACACAAGGTATGTCTGTTCTGATTTTCGATATTTATCGGACAAATTTCTGTACAAAACAGATTTTGTCCGATAAGTATCGAAAATCGAACAAAAAAAAATAGTCCTAAAACAGTCTATCTTTCGTATATATTTTATTCTTAGATGGTTTTGGAAAAATAGTCTTTCCTTCTTTTCTTAAATGAATTTTTACAGGGAAAAAATTTAAGGGTGAACCGGTATGGGAGAAAATAAAATATCAGCAAATTATTTCTTCTTAGAAAAAAAAACACATTTGTTGACATCTGAAAACATAGGTCAGTGGTAAAGCATTCGACTACAGTATCTTTATTGTTTCTGATTGATAGTTACCTTGTAGGATTCATTTCACTTTCAATATTACTTCTTTATTTAATAGGAAAAAAATACATATTCGTCGAAAATTTATGTAAGAGATATCTCTATATATAAAAATTATAATCGCATTAAAAATACGAAACAGTCATTTATTGAGATGTGCAGTAATCGCTTTCTAAAACGGAGAAATCGCATTATGTGTTGGAGAAAATATTAATTATATTAACTGTACTTTTTTTTTATTTACTGATGTGACGTAATTGTCACGGAAACGTGTACCACCATATTGTTTTAGAATTATTCCTGGACTGTTAGCGACGAACTGAGTATATTTTTCGAAGATATTTATTGAATTTAGCGTATATTTGAAAAAAATAAATAGACTCGAGATGACACCAGGTCAGCTTATCGTAAGGAATACAGTTACTTTAAGGTAAACAGTTGCCGATGGAAATCGAATATATACTTGATCGAATCCGACAATAAAATAATCTCGTCTCAAAAAGAAGAAAGTGTGAACTAGTTGGAGAACTTACGAAGTCCCTCTAATAAATTCCCAGATTTTTTTTCTACGAGCATTTAAAAGTGTAGACTCTTGATAACCCAGTATGTTATTGCTATACATCTTATAAGATGACTGAGCAATTTCTATGATTTAAGGTTCAAATGAACATTTACAGCAAGATTTGAGAGTTTGTAAGGTAAGATGTAAGATGTAGGAGAATAAGTAAATCAGAACACCAGAGTTGATTGGCTAAAGAAATACTTTCATGGATAGTGACCGTCATATATTTATAAAGAAAATAAGTGCAGGGTTTGATGTCAGTGTCAGAACTGTGCACAAAGATTTTCAAGAGGAACTGAAGACACGGAAGATTAGCGCGAATTTGTCCCAAGGGTGCTCCGAGAAGATTGTAAAGAAAGACGTTGTTCCTCACCCTTACTATAAACCAGACTTTGCTCCATGGGTTTTAATTAATCCACAATCACAAGGAAAACTTTAGAGCCTGTCGTTATGAGACTATTAAGATGATAAAGGCTGTGAAAAGGGTCATTGACGAGCTCACACAACATGATTTCGTAGGGCCTGCTAGAAGTTGTTGTAACCGCACAACAAGTGTATTGCAATCGAAAGAAATTACTTTGGAGGGGACTATACTTTCGTGTGTGTACTATCAATAACAGTGTACACATGAAAACAGTCTGAAAACTTATTAAAGACATCTCCTATTTACACCGAATAACATTATATGTTTCCCTGATAGTGGCACCTAAACCGGAAAATCGAATCGCTGCATCAAAAATATTAGGGGGAGGGTGGTATTAGACATAAATACGGACGTACACGCTTTGCTACGGCTGTGTCTCGGTTACTGACTTATTGTGCTAAAATCCATTTTTTCCAACGCATCACGTGCTTTGTACGACCAATCATAACTTCGTTTTAGTCGCATTTTCTCCTTAAGAAATATACAATTCATAATAGCAGAGTGAAAGCCTTTGAGAAATATGACACGTAAAAATAACACAAAACCAACGAGGAAAAAATGATAGAAATTTTATATTTTTCTTGCAAGTAAAGAAATGACAAATCGACATCGTTTTATTTCATGCTACTCTTGGGAATCAACAAAGACGTTCGCCATAAAAAGACGTTCATACATTTCTGACATGTATAGACTACTTTTCTATTTTCATTATTTTTCTATTTTTTCGAGTTGTTTTGATAAAGGTTGCATTTATTATAATAGAATATTTTTATGTTCTTGTTCGGGTGAATAGTTTTATACACATATACACGCAGGGATATATGTGTGGGTGAATGTATGAAATATAGATGTGCATATATATATATATATATATATATATATATATATATATATATATATATATATATATATATATATATATATATATATAAAAGTGAAAGTGTCCGTCTGTGTGTGCCTGTGTGTGTGTCTGTGTACATTTCCCTACGCAATAAATCTGTCAATTTTTAGTCTATAGACTCGAAATTTGATATACAGAGTACTGAGATTTGGGAAAATCGATGTGATCGGTTTTTGGCCAGAAATTTGGCGATTAAGGGGTCAAAGTTCAATGATTCGACCTTTAAGAACTCTACCAAACTTCTCCGACAATTTTGGGTCTACACACTTGAAATTTTAGATATCGGTTCGTTAGACATGGATCTAACTCAATAATATTAGTTGAGCCCAAAACAATAAATTTTAAGGGGTAATAATAGGGGTCAAATTAAAAAAAAAATTGCACGCTTTTTCTCAACATACACCTCCAAATATCCGGGAAACGCCGGACGCCCATGCTAGTATATATATATATATATATATATATATATATATATATATATATATATATATATATATATATATATATGCGTGTGGGGATGTAATAGATGAAAAAGAGCCGTAATAGAAAGAAAAGTATTATAATTGTAATTGAGGGATTTATATATACAGCTTATTATGATGGAGATTGCAAAACTGTTTCTTAACATGTGCATCATGTATATATATATATATATATATATATATATATATATATATATATATATATATATATATATATATATATTAGTGTTGGGACGATTAATCAGGAATTGGAAAAAGGGAACCTTTTGTGGGTATTGGAATCGGTATCTGAATCGGAAAAATTTGAGCCTATTTTTCGATGCCAAAACCAATTCCTTAATTTATCTTTTTTATTTGATTTTGGTTTAAGAAACATCGTCCAGTGTTTGTAGTAATAATAAAATAGTAAATATTTATTGATTTTTAACTTCCAGGTTAAAATCTCTAGATTACTCCTTCGTAAAAGTGGTTTTACGTTTGAGAAAATATATACACATCTAAGATGTGTTTTTACAGTAATCGAGACAAATAACAATTCTATAGTAAAACATTTAGGGATTTACAAAGAATTGGAATCGGTAATTGTATCGGAATCGGGAATTAAGTGAGAAATTAGTAATTGAAACGGAATCGGAAAATATATTAGAATCGTCTCATCACACACACACACACACACAAATATATATATATATATATATATATATATATATATATATATATATATATGTCCATATATATATATATGTCCATATATACATATATGTACATATATATACATATATATATATTATAAAATAATATAATACTTATATATCATTTGTTTCAATACTCATTTTAAAAGATTGCAATACATGAGTCGAGATTTGGAACTATGTGATATATACTTACACCAAGTACATCACATAGAAATTTAATGTTTCATCAAAATAGTTCTTTACATTTTTCTTTCATTTAATGAAACACAAATTATTTATTGATCAAACTCTAACCCTACAAAGACGGGGGTATTGTTCTGAGTGCAGGAGAGAGACAGAATTTTTATGGCAACTAAATATGATCATAAAAACTACAGCAGACAACAGATATTGGTACATATACGAGGTGCCTTCAATAAGTTTCCAAGCATTTTTTTGTATAGGATCTTTAATTGATAGCACACACACACGAAACTCAAAACTCTTTTCGGAGTAATTTTCCTCCAGATGCAATACACTTGTTGTATAGTTCCAATAACTTCTGAAGGGCGCCATGGAATTTCTCTTGCGTGAACGTGTCAATGACACTTGTTACAAACCCCTTTTCGCTCGTCAGCAGTCTGTAAGGTTTTCCTTGAGCTATGAAAATAACGAAAGACACAGAGTAAACGGTCTTGGCTATAGGGAGGGTAAAGAACTGTCTTGATGCCCATAATATCTTCTTAATTTCTGATCTTATTTGAGTACCATTGGGAGACAAACAGCGTAAATGTTCCGCATTTTCAGCTCCTCGTCAGGAATTGTGCGTAAAATTCCTGCACTTATAAAAACCTGTGCAATTATTGTCTATATAGTAACACGAAGGTGCTTATCCATGGTCACTTAGTCGATCAACTCTGATGTTCTGACTTCCTGTCTCCTCCTTCACCTCTCATCATCCCTCACATACTCCCTTCCTTTCTTGAATGTATTATGCCGCTCAGAAACTGATGCTGATTCATGTAAGATTTCTAAAAGCTATTTGAAGTAGTTTATACATTTCTGTGGCATTTCATTCCAATTTAAAACAGAATTTTATTACATATCTTTCTTTTAAAGGCTCCTCACACCCAGCTTGCATTTTTTTGAAATTCACCAACTGTAACAACCTAGCTTTATTAGTGTGGATTCTAATGCCTTCTGTTGCTGTTCATTTGAACATGATGCAGAACAGACGTCACACTTTGCTCTTAGCTTTATTACAAAAAATGTATTTTTTCAATAAATGTTTTTTCGATTATATTTTGATACATTTTTAAACAACTTTTGGTTTTCACGTATTTTGGCGTTATTTATTTTTTATAATGTTGATAAGAAAACAATTCAATGGATTTTTTGGTAAATGTAAAGTTTAGGCGTAATGCTCTTTTTTAACATTTTATTTAGAAACCTATTACTTAACATTAGCGGGGAGTGTTTTTTTTTTAACTATTCCAACAAGAAATTGTAGTCATCACTCCTAACAATGGCGCCCTCCAGATAAGCATGCATGCCAAAATACAATTTTCGTTCAAACTCAACGTAGAAAAAATATCCTTCTAGACTGAGGCGATTTTTATTTTTCTTCTCAAAGAGTGTGCTTGTTGTGTTGGAACTAGATTTTCTCCACATAAATAAGCGACACTGTGTCTAAATCTGCCCTCATTGGGATGGAAGTAAATAGGAACAATATTTTAAAAAAACCCTAATAATCAAAGGAAATAATCTAAAAGTTTTATAAGAGAAAAATAAACAAATAAATCAGAGTTTTTCATTTTGATTTCAATATATGCATCTTTGTTTACCCCTTCTCACCATCTGGGGACGAAACCAAAATTTTTCCACGGTCAAATATTACGTTTTCAGATGTATACCAAGTGGTTTTGTTTTGGGGTTATTTTTAGCAAAATCTAATGATCGGCAAAGATTCTATGGCCCGAAAAGTGTTTTTTTTGCGATTTTAGACAAAAAACAACAACATTTTTGCCGCTCCTGAACCCAGGGGTAGCAACCAAAATTTGCTGAGGGTCAATTATTACGTTTTCACATGTATACTTATGGTGTCTTGCTTTTGGGTTATTCTCAGTAAAATCTAATGGTCCGAGAAGTTTCTATGTCCTGGAAAGTGCTATTTTGAGCCATTTTGACCGCTTTTAACCCCTGGGGAGGGAACAAGAATTTATAAGGGTCAAATATTACGCGTCCAGATGTACATCTACATGGTTTTCCTTTTGGGTAATTTTCTGCAAAATCTAATAGTGAGAAAATATTTTATGTAAAAAAAAGTGCTATTTTGGGCCATTTTGATCTCTTTTACAACCTGGAGATGCAACCAAACTTTTTATCAAAAATCCGAGAATGTTACATTTCCTCTCTTGCATAGTTGTAACTTCATGCAAAATTTCAGAAAAATGTAATGAGATGTTATTGAGAATTTGTTGAATGAACGGACAAGGATGTATTCTAAGGTCCAAATTCGACGAAGTCTATGGACCAATATTAACATTATTCAACGTTTTGAAATTTTCAGAATTTTTCTCCAACTCTGCTTATTCCTGTGCATTTATTTTACTGTATATCTCGCGTAGGCACGTGATCTAAAGTACGAGTTAAATTTAGAACATTTTTACTAATATTGGTTCTTTTCTAAACTCGTCGAATATCCTATAACATCTTCACATGAACATAACAATGAAAAATGATATTTTTTCTTGGGAAGTCACATCTTTTCAAAGCCCGGATGCCATTCAAGGATAAGCGTTTTTGACACCTCAAAAGTATGTGGACCCGATCTCATCCCAGCTGTGTTATCAAAAAAAAATACCCTCTAAACTTTACAACAAATGCCTTAACGAGTATTGCTTTCCTGACTGCCGGAAACTGCTTCTGTGGTACCGTTTCCAAGAATTCTAGCGAAAGAACTGACCCATTAAAATATCTGGTTAGCCTCCTCCCGCTTTCACAAAAATTATTGAGTCTTAATTAACCAAGTTCTAGTCCATCACATTACAGCTGCTAAACTTCTAACCGAGCAACAATATGGATTACGGCAAGCCCCTTCTACAGCAGACATCCTAACTTAAATCTGAACGTATATACCATGCACTGGACAAAACAGGGGAGGGTAGAGATGTAGCCCTTGATATATCTAAGGCTGTTTACCTTTTTACTGGGTATGACATGATGGTCTTCTAAGGAAAACCAAGTCATATGGTATCACAAGACGAATACTTAACATAATTAAATTCTTTCTTAAATAAGAGAAGAATCCTGGTGGGCATCGAGGGTCGTACACTTAAACAATATGATATAAATGCGGAAGTACCTCAGGGGTCTATCCTTGGATCTTATTATTCCCAATTCTCATGAATGACCTCCCTGATAAAATTGACTCTGAGATTAGTATATTTGC